>NC_048222.1:9419820-9554241 GCF_002007445.2 Ailuropoda melanoleuca | reverse complement strand
AAAGAAAGAAAGAAAGAAAGAAAGAAAGAAAGAGAAGGGAAGAAGGAAAGAAAGAAAGAAAGAAAAAAGCTTGTCATCCAAAAGTTTAGACTCTGACTCTGCAACACAAAGGGAGTACAGGGAGCTATTGTCCATCTGCCCATGAGTTTAATACATTGAGCAAGTGGTTTATTTTTTCTGTCTTATAGAAGCATGTGTCGTTGACATTAAGCCTGCAGCTGCTGCCTCTCACATAAGCCAGAAGTGGGGGTTGAACTTTGTTCCAAGAACACACCTGTTGCCTGGAAAAAAAAAAAAAAAACCCTCACATACCTGATTGCACAGTATGGAAATTTGAGAATGACACAAATGTGCATCATGTTAAACCCTAGCCCTGTGTTTAAAAGCTATTTCACAGATACTAATAATGAAAAAGGGCAGCCAAGCTATGATTTAACGTCTGCTTCGATGTGTTGGCTGCTGGTTGGGCTTAATTTACTGATCACTCAATAGTCTATTGACAGAACAGACCACAAAAAAGGGGAACTAATAGCTACAATTAGGAAGTTCTGTTGAACCAAAGAGCATAACAGGTTTCGAAAAGATTAGATCTTGTAAAGCCTTCTTGGATGCAACATAAACCCAAGGGCTTATTTAAACTACTCCTCAACCCGGGAACACTGACACAGCTTGCACTCCTTTTAAGAAAGGATCCACAGTGCATGATTTTATAATACGGGTTTAGATTAAATGTAGTCTTCAATGTCAAAGGAGAGGGTCATCTGTAATACCAAGCCCTTGGTCAGACATCATTTATCCTTAACTGGACTAATGTGATTGTTTCTTACAAAGCTGTCCTGTTGTTTTTCATGGTCTGTGGACCCAACCTCGGGGCTAGTTTTAAGTGATTTGACAGTCACGAAACAGCGACAAATCATACAGCTCCTCTTAATGCAAACCCTTTTTGGAAATTTATAGAATTTACATTTTAAAAATGTCTCTAGAAGTCTGGAACATTTATTTTCTGCCCTTGATTAAAATGGATAAGAAAGAAACACTCTTTTATTCATTGCTTCATAAAAATGAAAGAACCATAATTTGAACAAAAAGGCAATAAAATTCAATTAAGAAGTATAACACACTTAAGCATCGTGTGATTAACTCACACTGCACAGTGTTTGGACCTTGCCTTCCCTGCCTTCATAAAGGATGAACATTTTTAGACAATTATGGTAGCTGCCCTCTTGGGTCACAGTCACTGCTCGAGATGCGTCCAGCCTTTGTCATGGATGTAAATCCTCTACAAAATGTTGTGTTCATTTTATGCTATGCTGCTTGAGTCACAAGTTCAAAGAGTGGCTGACTAGGACTAGCAGCTTGTATTTGGGCCTTAGAGCCGGCTCTGCTTTTTACAGCATAACCTTGAGCCTGTCCCTTACCCTCCTCAGTAATGAGGCAGACGACCTCACTCGCAGGGGCCTTCCCTTTCTCACAGCCGGTCGAGTGATCATCACCTGTTGTGTCCGCAGAGCATCAGGGAGGGGCTGGTCGGTGTCCAAACGGAGCTTGCCATAGGGCATCATCACGAATATAGAAGCATCGTGGGCCATGCCAGGGAAAGTACTTCAGTCATCTCAACGTCTGAAACAAGCAGAAGGAAGCATGTCAGGAAAAGGATGCATGGGACACGAAAGATAAAATATCATCCTGCTTTACTATGATAGAGAAGACACTCAGACTCCTTCATTTAAAGAGACCTCAAGGCCTCCATGAGTCTGTTCTTCTTGGTCTTAGAGGTTGTCACTTATTCCTTTTTATGGACCTTTTCTCTGAAGATAATGAATAACTCTCTCTTTGGAAAAAATAACACGAAATGTGTACATATTTATTTTACTAATTGTGTCCTTCTCCTGAATTTGTACTCACTTCAAAAGTGATCATTTTGGGGCGCTTGGGTGGCTCAGTTGGTTAGCCGTCTGACTCTTGGTCTCAGCTCAGGTCTGGATCTCAGGGTCCTGAATTGAAGCCCCACGTTGGGCTCCGCACTGGGCATGAAGCCTACTTTTTAAAAAGTTGCATTTTAAATGCTTTATAACCTGGGTCTATATAGGGACCCTCCTGCCCTCACCAAAAAAAAGAAAAAAAGAAAAATCAGAAGCACAGGTTTGGGGTTGACTCAACACCCATTCTACCCACATCTCTCTCACTCTCTGGCTCACCTTCGGCCAAGTTGTTTCCCCCATTAACTTCTAGTTTCCTGCTAATTGCTTCATCTGAAACATTTATTTTTGCCGTAAGTACACAAACACTTCGGCAATTTCAAGCCCAAAGGATCTGTATGTCTTTCACATTCTCCAAATGGCAGAGATCCATAAAATGACTCGTAGCAAGAATTCTGCCGCTAGATTTCATACAGACTTTGAGTTAGGACTTTCCTTTCTTACTGGCTTAGCCAGTTATGATTGTCAGAATTATTAGAGAAGGAGATACGTTAAAATCATCCCTTCTAATATAATCCCTTTTCTTTTTCTTTCTCCTTCCCTCCTTCTCACCCTTCCTTCTTTTTTCCCTCTCTCCCTCCACACGCTAGAGAGGTTAGGTGACATCGGTGACAGGTTGAGTGATGAACCATGACTTAGTACAGAGCGGGGGAGTCTGGTGTCTCCAGCTGTGATCCTTTGGGTGGGGAGACACCTGCCTTTGACCCTCTGGGCAGCTGTGTCCCCCATCACCTTTGTGGGGAACTGGATCCCTCATGAGAAGCAAGTGGCACTGACTGCCACCTTCCTCCCAGCTTCTGCACTCCATAGCGGTTCCCGTTTCCCCTACCCGATTTCTACAGTGTGAGGAAAGGTCAGTCAGACCGCTGGCTCAGACAAGGGCTGAGGAGGGGGTGGAACGTCCCCACTGCTCATGTGCTTTGACTGTCCCCTCAGAGCAGCGCTGAGTGAGGCGATGGGGAGGATGGTGGCCTCCAGGACAGGTGCACGGTGTCCCTCGCAGACCTTGGCTCCTGCCCCATCACACCAGCCTTGCCTCAGCCTGGTCCTCACTCACGGTGCTGTTGGCATAAAATCTGCAGAATTCCAGAAAGTCACAGATAGATCAGTCTCTGTCATCATTTCTTCCCAAGAATCTGAAGAATTTTTATTCTCAGCATCGGACGGCCACATACTTTGCGACCCAGCTCATGCTCTGACGCACAGCCCTTTCCTGCTAGGTCGCTAGCCTGAGCGGGGCGTCCCTGGAACCACTTTTTAACTTAAGGGCATTTTTAACTTAAGGGTTTAGAGCATGTAATCCCTGTCTCTTTCCTTGCACTTCTCATTTCATGGCGCATTTGGAGCTTTGGAGATGGGCTGCTGAGAAACTGGTCCTAGAACCCGAACATCTCTTGAAGGGCCACCAGGCATCGCTAGCCCCCAGGATTTCCCCGTCTACCAAAAATAAAATGTCACCAGAATGTTTTGCTGAAACAATGAATTAGGTGCCGTGAATCTTGCAGGTTAAGATTTTTTTCTGCCTTTTTTTTCCTTCCTGGACGGTAAACAGTAAATTTGCTTTCACCAAACTTTTGCCTGAATGCTTTTTCTTTTTTTTCTTCTTCTTCTTAAAGGAGAAGTACAGAATTCTGTTCTGTGTTCACTAGTATGACCACACGAAGAGCAGGGATGCGTTCTGAGCGTGCCCAGGCCTGCTGTGGCTGGGGCCGCTGTGTCCCCCACCAGCTGCCACCTCTTGGCCTGCTCCTGGGAACAAAGTAGATGATTGAGTCTCACACGAATGGCATTGCTCCATGTAGAAGCCGAGCAAGAGTGTGCAACTCAGGCCGTGGCAGGAGTTCCCGAGGATAACCAGCAACTTCTCTCTGGCCATTTTTCTCCTCGGCAGTACCCTCTCAGAGGATTGCTTGCCATGTCACAATTGACTCATGCTACTCAGTGCCGTCAAAATACGTGTCCTTGTCCTCACCCTTCTCTTTCTCCTGCCCTTCCTTCTTCCTAAAACTATGCCAATATTTGAAACATTGGTTGTTTGTTTTCTCTCTAGACTTCAGGATAACTTAATTGTCTGCCCGGAGGCTGCTTCAGTATCTGAAAATTAATACTTTGTCTAAAAGTAATGGCCTGATTTCATTTAGATTATCTTGTTATTTCTGTCCATGCAGCCATTCCCACAAAACACACGCACACACACACGTGCATGTCCTCTGTGTGCCTAAGAATTCCTTAGGCTACGCAGAAGAAAAAAAACAGTCTTGGGCAAATATATGGGATGTCAGGCCCAAGACTCGCTCAGATTGTAGGAAATATGTTTGCAGATTTGTTAGTGTGTGGAAGGCAAGTACAAAATATGCTTTCTTGCCTTTAGTAGTAGTATTTAGATTATTATTTATTAGTATATTTAGTATTTAGGTTGTGCTTTACCAATGTCAGTTTCAAAATACGAGAGTTTATACATTTTATAACATATTACAACCCAACTCTTTATAATGTATCAAGTATAAGATGTTTTAGTGATGTAAAAGAAAACGTGGTACTCAATGAATTAATAATTTATTGTTCCTTAAAGAAGATGCATATATATATAATAATCCATTATATATATGTGCAATACATATATATACTTAGTCATAAAAAAGAATGAAATCTTGCTATTTGCAACAGCATAGATGGACCTAAAGACTATTATGTTAAGTGAAATAAGACAGAAAGACAAATACTGTATGATTCGCTTACATGTGAAATTTAAAAAACAAAGCAAACAAAACAAACAGAAGAGAAACAGACTCATAAATGCAGAGAACAAACTGGTGGTTGCCAGAGTGGAGGGGCCTAGGGAGGCGAGCAAACTGGTTGAACGGGATTAAGAGGTACAAACTTCCAGTTAGAAAATAAGTAAAACACGGGATTGTAATGTACAACATAGGGAATACAGCTGGTAACATTGTCACAACTTCATACGGTGACAGATGGTAACTAATTTATTGCAGTGACCATTTCCTCATGTATATAGATATCAAATCACTATGTTGTACACCTGAAACTAATACTATATTATATTTCCATTATTCTTCAAGAGTAGTCATTTATCACTCATACGTGTTTGCAATAGAAATCTTTTCCCTTTCAGAAAACACTTCTTTTTTTTTTAAGATTTTATTTTTAAGTAGTCTCTACACCCAACATGGGGCTCAAACTCATAACCCCAAGATCAAGAGTCACATGCTCCACTGACTGAGCCAGCCAGGCAGCCTAGGAAAACCCTTTCCTAAGGCACTTGGAATATTGATACTTGACTTTCAGTTAGTTGATTTTGTCAAAACTGATTAATATATAGGAAAGGTAGTGTGGGTTTACCGATAATTTGGGGCTCGGTCATTGGTGCTGGGGTTTATTACAAGGTTCCAGAAGTATGCTGCTTTCCTCTGACCATCTCATTGTCTAGCACTGTGCCCATAGTGAGTGGCTAATGAATACCTCACATGTTCACTCTACTCACAGATAATCATGGTTATCAATTTACCATATTTCTTCCTGATCTTTTTATATGTGCATTTTAAGAAAAATATTTATCTGTAGACAATTTTAAATCCTGCTTTTAAAAATAAACATTATTTTAAATTAAAAAAAAAAGTATCAGACTCTACCCCCAGTGTTGCCACAGCCTCTAAAATACTCTTAACAATTCCAGTAACAGTTGCTAAACAGAAAGATCCCACTCAGAATGAAAAAGTACCAAAAATCATTCACATTTTTGCATTTGCCAAGAGCAAGCGGTGTCACTTTCAGTTATATTGACTGAACATGAAATTGTTAAAAGTGAAAATTTTGACAAACTAATAAAAATATTTTCAGAATAAAAAAAATGAATGAATGAAAATTAATGTTTGAGTGAATGTATCAAATCATTAATGAATTACTGAACCAACAATGGATGAACATACCATGGCTGAAAGTTTAGATTAAGCAATATCCTAGACTAACAGTTGAAAAGATATCAAGGCCAAGTTTAAAGTCATGAATTAGCAAGTGAAATATGGAGAAACATAGACTGTCGATTTTTGTTCATCTCACACACACACGCTCACATCCTGAATTTCTCATAGACCTGACAATTTGTCTAGTACCTCCCTCATTCTCTTCATTCTCATTAAGAAAAGCTAAATGAGAATTTTTTCAAATTTATTTGAGAACAGTGGACACACGTTACAGTAGTTTCCGGTGTACAGCCTAGTGATTCAGTGTCTCTAGTCGTTACGCCATGCTCACCGCAAGTGTAGCTACCGTCTGTCCTGATATGTTGTAATATCATTGACTGTGTCCCCTGTGCTGTGCTTTTTATTCCTGTGACTTACTCATTCTGTAACTGGAAGTCTGTATCTCCCACACCCCTTCACCCATCTTGCCCATCCCCCCAACCCCCTTCCTTCTGGCAACCATCAGTTTGTTCTCCGCATTTACAGGTCTGATTCTGCTTTCTGTTTGTTTATTCATTTGTTTTGCTTTTTGGATTCCACATACGAGTGAACCTATATGGTATTTGTCTTTCTCAGTCTGACTTATTTCATTTAGCATTATATCTTCCATCCATGGTTCATCCGTGTCACAAATGGCAAGATTGCATCCTTTTTTATGGTTGTGTAGCATTCCTGCGTGTGTGTACCTTCTTTATCCATTTGTCTATCAATAGACACAGGTTGCTTCCATATCTTGGCTATTTATTGTAAATGCTGCAATAAACATAGGGGTGCATGTATCTTTTCGAATTAGTGTTTTTGTTTTCTTTGGGTAAATACCCAGTGATGGAATTATTGAAGCATATAGTATTTCTGTTTTTAATTTTTTGTTTTTTTTTAAAGATTTTTTATTTATTTATTTGACAGAGACAGAGACAGAGACAGCCAGCGAGAGAGGGAGCACAAGCAGGGGGAGTGGGAGAGGAAGAAGCAGGCTCATAGCAGAGGAGCCTGATGTGGGGCTCGATCCCATAACACTGGGACCACGCCCTGAGCCAAAGGCAGACGCTTAACCGCTGTGCCACCCAGGCGCCCCTCTGTTTTTAATTTTTTGAAGAACGTCCATGCTCTTTTCCAGAGTGGCTGCACCAATTTACATTCCCACCAGCAGTGCACATCCTCGCCAACACTTGTTATTTCTTGTCTTTTTTATTTTAGCTATTCTGACAAGTATAAGGTCTAAATGAGAATTTATAAGGATGTGAAAATCCATCAATGTAGTCACTTGTAATCACTGCCAATAGAAATACCATGAGCTGTATCTGAGACAAGATATTTTTGTGAACTTTACTATAAGTATTTTAAACTGAAGCCCAGATTTTAAAAAACAATAGAATTTTGTTTGTTTTCTCTGTTTGGGTTGGGTTTTGGCATTGTACTTTCCCCTTTGGTCATGAACATTCAAAATGATAGCGATCAGGTGAGAAATAACTTTGTGGAGTCTGAGGGGGCCAGTTGGGACATTAAATTTTTATATGGGACTTCATAGTGTATTTCCAATAACCAACTCTCCCGGGTTCCAAGAGTCTTTAGCCAGGTTTTTATGATTTTAAACATCTGGATGAAAAGTGAAAAATTGAGTAGATTGTCTCAATATATCAAAACACTTACCATCCCAAACTTTGAAACGCAGACTCTCACCCCAAAGTTCACTTGTAAATTAGTTCCTAGAAACTTGGGAGACATTTGTCCATAGACCTAATGTAAGCCAAGGGGGGTTAATTCCTACACAAAGACTTGGAAGAACATTATTCCATGTGTAGTACACAGACCACTGAGAACTACAAGCTCTTTGCTAATGGTCTGTCATGAGAGAGGACAGAAATTGTAAGATTTGAAAACTTTGCTAGCAATCCCACAGAGTAATTTTAAGTCTGCTAAATCTGGTAATTTAAAAAACTAGGACTTGTACTTTGGTTTTTCTTTTCATTTTTCCAGTATGGCTCTTTTATTATTTTACAAAAGTATCAGTCTGTGACAGATGAGAAATTAAAAAGAAAAACCTTTAACCAAATGTTTTTTGAGTGGCACTTATGTAATGCAAAATGCCAGAAAAAAAATTCTTCCACTGTGCTTTTTAGTTAAATGAAGCAGGAAAACCATAACATGAACTGCAAAATAGTTAGTAGTTCCAAAGGCAGGAAGAGAAATTTTCTCAAGATAACCAAGCGGAAATTGAGGGGAGAATAAAAAGGTGGTATACACACTTAAGAAAGGTTTGCCTTATTAAAAATAATGCCTGAAAGGATATTCATTGAATTGCTGACAATGGTCATTGGGGTGGGGGGTGTGGACTTACTGAAAACTTTTGCTTCCTAAACATTCATGTCTTTTGAACTTCTTACATCATGTATGTGTTACTGTTATCATCAAAAGAGGGGGAAAGGAATATTTGATAGTAGAAGAAAAAAATCTTGGAGTCAAGGTTTTGCCTGAAAGGGAGTTCACTGAGCCTCAAAAGACAAATGAAGAGAAAATGCAGGCACCAGGGGGCGACACCGATCCTGAGTACTTGGCTGCAGGGCACCCTTGTGGTCAAGGGTTCAGGGTGCCTGGGAATCCGTGGGGAGTTGGGGAAGAGGTGTCAGTCAAAGACCTTTCGTGGGTTGAGTTTTCATAGTAAGAGCTCAGTCTAGATGGATTGATGTTGGCTGAATACGGTCTATGAATGAACAAAATCTGGTTCTTAGCTAATTTTGTAGTTGCTAGAGATCAATCTTATTTCCTTGCCTTATTTTCATTTTCCATATTAGTGAGAGAGGCAATCGTAAAGAAGGAGAATGAGAACTAGCATTCGTTAGGAGCCTGCTAGGTGCTGGGCATTTTGCACAGCAACTGACAAACATTCCTTGGTCAGTAGGAGAACCATTTAAGATGGGTAACATTGGAGAAAGGTTGGGTAACTTACTTATGGCCATGCATTTAGGAAAGGATAGAGTTGGATTCTATCTCAGGCCTATCTGACATCTAAAGCTCACAATCTTTACACTATACCACCCCACTTTCCAATAATTTAAGTCATTCATTATTAAGCAGTAGTCACTGAGCTTCTGTTGTAATGAAGACCCTTTTTATGTAGGTACCTACTAGCCTCGTCTTCAATAGCATATCACCCACTTGGAGACACAAGGCATATACTCATGCATGGAAGTTAAATAAGAATATGGCTTACATAACAGGAGTAAGAGAACAATGCTTAGTGTCACAGTGCATTCTAGAATAAGGAGAACCTTGTTGTCCCTAATTTTTTGGAGTGATCTTAGAGCACCCAAGCGTCCTTTACTTGTGTAGACCCAAGTTTCGTTAACCGTGAAGCAGTTCTAGCTTACCAAGTCAGAAGATTTGGTTTAAACATGTTGATAGAATGCGTTAGATTCCTTAAGTGTTAGAAAAACAAATTAGAAAATTTGGAGAAGGGCCAATCTGCCAAGTATTTTTTAGCTACATAATGATTGAATTTGAAAATAAAGTTAATTTAGGAGAATGGTTTTGGGCAGAATACAAACTTGGAACAATATTCATACCTGTCAGAAAAGCAAATGGATTTAAAACCTACAATAGTGTTTTCTTTTTTTCCATATTCCCATGCCTTGAGAAATACTCAATGTTTTTCTTTCAAGTCTTCAGCCTTTTTTTAATATAAACTTCAAGAGTGGATTATTTAGAAGAGTTTTTGTTGGTTTTTCTTAAGCTACAGTGGTTGTTTTTATATTAGAGATTTTGCAAAGTCTTCTGCGTATTCTATTTTTGTACACTGCTTGTTTAATTTAGACCACATGTTCTGGACCTCTTTCCATGTCGGTATGTTGGGGTCCGCATTGTCATTTTTAATGACTGCGTAGTTTTTCATTGTATGGCTACACCATGATTGATTCAAACAATCAAAATTGTATCTAGGTGAAATAATGTACATACAAGAATGCAGGGCCCAGACTAAGGTGATACAAGTAAGGCCCTCGGGTGTGACCCTGAGAGGGAGCATGCCTGTGCTTCTCGCCAGCATCACCCTGGTCCCGTCCCTGCAAGGCTGGGCATCCAGTGTCATTTATCATCATTTAGAAAAGTAGTAATATTTGACTTGTTTTCAGTTTTTCCCCATTAGAAACAAAATTTCAGTGGATATCCTTATACAAATATAATTTTATTATTGTACAATTATTTTCTGAAAGAAAATTCCTACAATTGGAGATACTAGGTCAGTGGCAAACACTGCCTAATACTTCCTGTTCCTCCTGCCCTTTCTTCCCCCACCCCACACACACATACATAGTACTGATTCATACTCTCACGGTGTCTTAAAGTGCTTTAAGCGATTTGGTGATAATTATGAACTAGGAAAATAAGAATTTTAGGGAAACAAGGCATGATGTGAATGCACATTAATATTCATGATATTGACTCTTTAAAAATGCTTTGCCCTCTGCTGGATGTGCAGGGAGATAAAAGCAAAGCTATTCTTCCCCATATAAATAATCTTTTTGTGTGTGAAAGGAAACCATCTATCAGTTCTTTTACATATTATTTGACGTACCAAGTAATTTATTTAAATTCCTTCTTTGGAACTGGATATGATGTGTTTTGGGTGGGGTTGGTTGAATGTTGAGTCACTTTCACTGAGACCACTAATGCAGCAGAACCATATAATAAAAGATTTCAGGCATGGATGTAAGAAGGGGCATGTTGGAGCTGCTCCCTAGTGTCAGAACTATGCACCATGGTTTATGTAAATACTTATGTGAGTTGGAAGTTGCCAAGGCAACAATCCTATTAATGAAGAATAAACCTCTTTTATTATCAGTGCCTGAATGATTACTTTTTTTATAAACTGTGCCTGGTAGTCTAACATTGACATTCTTAATCTACCTACTCATCTTTGCTTTCCAGGCTGCAAAATTATTTAGCTCTATTCAATAAGCATGCCTCCCTTCTCTGCCGATGAAAGTGGAATTATTGGGGGAAAAAATTAGTCAACTGTAAGGGCAGTAAAAATACTAATTTATAACAATTATCTAATATAAAATTATTGCCCTTTTGATATATACTTTGACAAAGGCAGAGCCTGAAATTGACTGAACTTGTTTGGTATTTGAGTGGGCCAGTCTTTAAATTAACTTGTCTTTATGATTTAACGGAGCATTGCAAACATATTTTTAAATAAGTGGAGTGTGACATTACTGTTTCCTTCCCCTAGTCAGACTGCAAATTTAGACTCCATTTTATTGCATGCACACTGGATACTTGAAAAAGGCAGCTGTGTCTGAGTCATAGGCTTTAGGGAACTCTGTTGTCTTGAAGGGCTGGAGGGCCACGTTAAGGGGAATGGGAATGATAGCTAGAAATGAGTGGGTTCGAAGCAGTATGCTTCTTGGGTTCTAGAAAGAAATCTTTTCTTCAAAAGAGAATACATTTCCTTTTGGTGAGAATGCTTCTGTGTGTTGTTAAGCTAGCCAACTGTTGTCAAGCTTACCTTTTCGATCGTGGGTTGGTGATATCAACAATTCATTCCTTTCAGGATTGAATGTTTGTTGTCTGTTCTGTACACCTAGCACCTTAACACTTACCAGTCACGTTCATTAACCGTTCTGTGTATTCATGACCCATTTCCCTCATTTAAACTTGGTAGCACCCAGGCACCTAGTAGGTACTCAGAAAATACATTTTGATTGAGACATTCATTCATACATTTCTGCTTTACTCAGTTATATTTTTTGCATATTTTTCCTGATAATAAAATTTTAATGTTTGATGAAGAAAAATTTGACAACAAATGTATGAAGAAGAGAACAAAAGCCACTCATAATTTCACTACTCAGAGATAACTGCCATCAAAATCATGGCATATTTTTTTCATAAGGACTTTGTTCAAAGTCCTATTTTCTCCTCGGTAAGTTAGAATCAACACTGTATTCTGTGACAGCCACATGTGTAAGGACAAATGACACATGCCAGGCACTGACATGGCACAGGTAGTCCAGGTGAGACATTAGGATGTTGACTGAAATGATGGGGCCAATTATAGTCCAAGCAAAGCTTGGCCCTTCTCCCATGTCACTGTGGCAATTTGAGGTTCAACAACAAATAGTCAATCTGATTTCTCAATTCTTCATTTTTAGCTTTAAACTACATCACTAGCCAAACAGATTTGCCCTCAGAACAGGTTTCAACAAACACAGATGTACATGTTTCCTTATTAATGGCAACTCGGCTGGCTTGCTTGATGCTTTTTCCTAATGGCACATTGGGAAGAGGCAAGGCTGTTCCCCAAACTTATGCAGAATAACCTAAGGTCCATGGGAACTAAAGAAGTCATAGTGAAGAAACATCCCATCCTTGTATGCTTTATTCTTGGCTGTGACAACATAAAGGGGTGGTTTGAGTGTTGCTTTAGTTCCCTGTGTCAAAATCTCCATAAGCACCCCAAGATAAATATGATAAAAATAATAATAATAAGCACAAAAAATAAAATCTCATGTAATGAGGATAGAAGCATAAAACTTTGCTATTTTAACAAAGAAACAATCCAAGTACAATACAATTTTTATCCCAGTCTCTTAGTAACCCCCCATCATCATCATTCTATCACCCTTTCCACCACATAACTATCCCCAAGCCCTTCACGTGTAGGTGTTCATAACACCCCTGTGTTCATAACCCCCCCACACACCATATCTGCAATCCCATGTAAATATCTGTATAGCAGGTGATGAAGAGATGCTCTATCACCAAGAGGATGAAGATGGGATGGAAGCTCAAAAATGTCTGAAAATTTAAACAGAATAAATTTTTTTCTTACTTAAAAAAAAAGTGGAAGAAGGACTTCTAGTTTCTGGTTCCATGAGTAAGGAGCTTAGACATCACCACACCATCCTAACAACAAGTAAAAAAGTGAACAGATTAAAAGACCAGCAACTGTTTTTGGATCTATGAGAGAAGGGAGGACACAGGGCAAACTGCTGTCCCCAGGATCAGAGAAACAGGTGATACACAGAATTCCAGCCTATTGAAGCAAATACTCTAGAGTGAAACTGCCATGGAACCAGTGCTCAGGTAGGAAAACAACCTGAACTGTAACTGATGGGTTGTTGCAAGCTCAGTGCAGACAACTCTGAGAGTTAAGAACTCCAGGAGGACCCAGTTGTTGGGGTCCCCCGCATCATCGGGAGATAAATGTATAGCATTTCAACCAGGTTCCCACAGTAAATATGGAAGAAAAGTCCCCTCAGACTTCTGGCAAAGGGGAGGGGGAAAGTGAGCATGATGAAATTAGCCAGAGCACTCTGTTCTTCACAAGGCCTGTCCTCAGTGGAAACTAGTTAATCAGAGCATAACCTGTTCAGGTATTATCAGAGGCCCACTGACCTTGGAAAGAGAAATCCTCAACTCCAGCTGGCTCTAATCTTCCACACAGGGAAGAGAAATCAAGTCCAGCTCACTGTATCCACACTGTCCCATACAAGGAGGAAGGTAAAAAAAGTGAGAGACACTTGTGAAGTTCACAGTCCAGAGGCATAGGCTCACTAAAAGACTGAGACCTAATTGTAGGATTAAAGTACCCTTCCTCATCTTGCCTCACCACTATATAACTAAAGTCCTATTTACAGCAGATTCTTTCACTCAGTACATCATATCTGGCCATCAAAAAAAATTATCAAAAAAAAAAATTACAAGGCACACCAAAAGGCAAAAACCAGAATTTGAAGAGACAAAGCAAACATCAGAACAAGCTTAAAATAACTGTGATTAATTTGTAAAGGACAATAGTGGAAAAAACATGCAAAAACAGAAGGACAATAAGCAGAGACACAGAAATCCTAAGAAAGAATCAAAAAGAAATTCTAAAGATTAAAAAATACCGTAACAGAAGCAAAGAATGACTTTGATGGTCTTATTAGTAGACTGCACACCACTGAGGAAGGAATCTCTGAGCTAAAAGATATATCAGTAGAATCTTCAAAAACCAAAGAGAACAAAGACCAAACAAAACAAAACAGAATATCCAGGGACAGTGGGACAACTACAAAAGGTATAACAAACGTATAATGGGAATACCAGAAGGAGACTAAAGAGAGAAAGGAATAGAAGAAATATTTGAAACAATGATAATCAAGAATTTCCCCCAAATTGATATCAGAAACCAAACCACAGATCCAGGAAGCTTAAGGAATACCAAGTAGGATAAATATCCAAAAAAGTACACCCCAGCATATCATTCTCAAATTATAGAAAATCAAAAATAATTAAATAATCCTGCAAGAAACCAGAAGAAAACACATTTTCTGTAGGGGAACAAAGATAAGAGGTATAGCTGACCTTTCCTCAGAAACCACGCAAGCAAGAAGAGAGTGGAGGGAAATATTTAAAGTGTTAAGAGAAAAAACCTACCAACCTAGAATTTTGTACCCTGAAAAATTATCCTTCAAAAGGGAAGAAGTACTTTCTCAGACAAAAACTGAGGGAACTTGTTGCCAGTAGACTTGCCTTGCAGGAAATGTTAAAACAAGTTCTTCAGAGAAAAGGAATATAATATAATTAGCTCAGAAACTTGTATCTATATAAAGAGGAACATCAAACAAGGAATAAATGAAGGCAAAACAAAAACTTATGTTTCATATTCTTGATTGATATAACAATTTGTTCAAAATAATAATAGAAACTATTGAATTATGTGTGCTTACATATATATCATATATATGCATATGTTCATATATATATATGAAATGAATGACAACAGTGATACTCAGGACAAGATGAAGAGATTAAGATTATTTTGTTATTATAAGGTATTTATGCTACTGTGAAGTGGTATAATGCTATTTGAAAGTGGACTTGGATTGGTTGTATATTTCAAACTCTTGGGCAACCACTTAAAAAGGAAAAAAAATTGTAAGTGATCTGCTTAGAAAGGAGAGAAAGTAGAATCATCTAAAATGCTCAATTAAAACCACAAAAGGCAGAAAAAGAGAAGACAAAAATAGGAACAAATAAAAAGGGCAACAAATGGAAAACAGTAATGAATATGGTAGATATTAATCCAGCTATAGCAGTAATCACTTTGAATGTCAGTGGTCTAAATGCAGCAATTAAAAGATAGAGATTGTCAGAGTGGTTAAAAAAACACAACCCAACTACATGTTGTCTACAAGAAAGCCATTTTAAACATAAAGACACATACAGATTAAAAATAAATGGATGCAGAAAATATACCATGCTAATAACATTAATCAGAAGAAAGCAAGAGTACCTGTATTAGGGGCGCCTGGGTGGCACAGCGGTTAAGCGTCTGCCTTCAGCTCAGGGCGTGATCCCGGCGTTATGGAATCGAGCCCCACGTCGCTCCTCTGCTATGAGCATGCTTCTTCCTCTCCCACTCCCCTGCTTATGTTCCCTCTCTCGCTGGCTGTCTCTATCTCTGTTGAATAAATAAATAAAATCTTAAGAAAAAAAAAGAGTACCTGTATTAATTTCAGACAGAGCAGATTTCCAAGTAAGGAAAGCTACCAAGAATAAAGAAGGGCATTGCATAATGGTAAAAGGGTTAATTATCCACAAAGATATAACAATTCTTAACAGGACATAACAGTACACACTGAACAACAGAACATCAAACTGATAGAACTGCAAAGCCACTATGCATGGGAGTGTTAACCCACTGTCACAGTTGGATACTTTAACACCTCTCCCTCAGAAATGGACAGATCTAGCAAGCAGAAAATCAGTAAGGACATAGTTGAACTCAACAACTCCATCAATCAACTGTATATAATAGACATCTATAAACTATCCAACAGCAGCAGAATACATATTTTTCCCAGGCTCATATGTAACATTCACCAAAATAGATCACATTCTAAACATAAAATACACCTTACCAAATTTAAAAGAATAGAATTCATACAGCATCTGCTCTTAGAACACAGTGGAATTAAACTAGAAATTAATGACGGAAAGATAACTGGCAAATCCTCAAATACATGGAAATTAAACAACACACTTCTAAATGATACATAGAAGAAGTTAAAAATTATTTTGAACTCAAATGTTAACTAGATTTATTGTGGTGATCATTTCACAATATATACAAATATCGAATCGTTAGGTCGTAACTTGAAACTAATACCATGTTATATGTTGATTATACCTCACTTAAAAATATTTTGAACTAAATGAAAATGAAAACATAAGAATCAAAATTTGGGGAATACTGTGAAAACAGTGCTTAGAAGGAAATTTATAGTATTGAATAAATATATTAGAGGAGAAGAAAGATCTGAAGTCACCAATTTAAGTTTCCACCTTAGGAAACTAGAAAAAGAAGAAAAAATAGTAAGAATTAGAATGAAAATGGTTGAAATTGAAAACAGGAAATCAGTAAAGAAAATCAACAAAACCAAGAGCTGTTGTTTTTTTTTAATGATCAATAAAATTGATACGCCTCTATCCAGGCTAAATAGGGGGAAAAATAGAGGAGACTAATTAATGTCAGAAATGAAAGAGGGGATATCACTGCAGATCCCATGGAAACTAAGGAATAAAGTAATACTGTGAATAATTCCATGCCCACAAATTTGATAACCTAAATGAAATGGACTAGTTCTTGAAAGACACATCTGCCAAAACTCACACGAGAACAGATAATTTGAATAGGCCCATATCTGTTAAAGAAATTCAATTAATAACTAATTACCTTTAAAAAATAGAAACCACCAGGTCCAGTAGGTTCATTGGTGAATTCTACCAAACAAGTAATGAAGAAGTTATATCAATTTTCTACAATCTCTCTCAAAAGATCAAAGCAGAGGGAGTACTTCCTAAATCATTCTATGAGCCCAGTACTACCCTAATACCTAAATAAAAGTATTATAAGAAAAGAAAACTATAGGCCAATATCTCTCATGAATATAAGTGCAGAGATCCTCAAAAAATATTAATAAATAGAATCCAAAAAAATATAGAAAGAATTATACACCATGGTCAAGTGGAATTTTCCCCAGGTATGCCAGGCTGGTTCAATATTCAAAAATCAATTAATGTGGGGGCCTGGGTGGCTCAGTCAGTTAAGTGTCTGATTCTTGGTTTAGGCTGAGGTCATGATCTCAGGATAGTGAGATCCAGCCCCATGTCGGGCTCCGCACTCAGTAGGGGTCTGCTTGAAGATTCTCTCCCTCTGCCCCTCCCCCCACTTGTGCAGGCACTCTCTCTAAAATAAATAAATCTTTAAAATTTAATTAATGTAACCTATCCCATCACAGACTACAATAGAAACATCACATGGTCATATCAATAGATGCAGATAAAGCTTTTGACAAAATCCACACCCATTCATAATAAAAACTCTCAATAAACTAGGACCAGAGGGGAACTTTCTCAACTTAACAAAGGCTATCTATAAGAATCCAAGAGCTAACATCATACTTAATGGTGAGAAGCTCAAGGCTTTCCCACTAAGATCAGGTACAAGGCAAGGATGTCCCCTCTCAGCATTCCTTTTCAAATCAGACTGGAAGTCCATGAAATGCAGTTAGGCAAGAAAGGGAATTAAATGGTATACAAATTGGGAAGAGAGACATAAAACTGTCTTTTATTGCAGATGACATGATCATCATCTATGTAGAAAATCCAAGAAAATCAACACAAAACCTCTTAGAATTAATAAGCGATTACAGGAGGCAACATTTGTTAGAGAATTTGTTACAAATGTAAGTTCTCGGGCTCACTCAAACCTACTGAATCTGAAACTTGGGGTATAGGGCTCAACAGTCTGTTTTAACAAACCATCCAGGTGAATATAATGCACACTTCGGGTTGAGAAGCACTGGTATACACCTTCTTTATGGTTCTTACTATGTCAACCCAGATGCTTTTCATAATCGGACTTTATAGAGTTGGTGCCTATATTCGTTTTTACAAAACTAGACATCTTCAGTTTGTTTTAAGCAAAATTGTGAAGTAGTGATACTTGTCTTCATCATCCTATCACCTCTTTTCATCAGCCCATTTTCCTGTCTTTCTTTCATCTCTCAGGTCCCTCTTAATCTCTTCGTTGGCAGAAACTCAAGGAACTTCTCCTTTAGAGTGAGAGGCCCCTGATTAGAGTTCCCTAAGGAATAAAATCTAAAAATACAGTATCTCTAATTGTAAAGTATAGGGCATTGGCAGATTAATTAGGAAGGAATGTGGGGATGGTATTGACTATGAGCTTCTCAAAGTCAACATATTGCACCCAAAGAGCAGATGCCCATTCCCCTAACCTTAGAAGAGGAGGACCCCCTTCCCTTCACTGTCTGGGTCTCAAGAAGAAGGATGATACTGTTTCAGAAGATCTGGAAATCCCTTCATTACAGGTACCCTGGCTGGGTACTTTTTCATCTCCTCCATGTCTCCTACACCTTTTCCCCCAGTTGCACCTGTTCATTTTTTCATCCACATAGTACTTTGCAGCCTGTAGCATTCCCAGTGAAACAATGCAAAGATTTGATGAGTATTTAGAGATCACTTGGGCTTCCTCCAGGAGCCAGTTCTCTCTTGAGGGGATTAGATGGAAATAAGTCATATTTGCTAGTGTCTGCTAGTCCCGAGGTTTGCTTTAAACTGATTACCAAAATTCACAAAACAAGGTGGTCCACCATTCCATCTATCTAAGAATCCCGGTTACCTAAGTGATAATTGATCGAGTTTAAATAAAATGTGTAGCTTTGATTCTTACCAAAGTCTCCCTTTCCTCTCTGCACACATGTGCTCGCGGGCAGATAGATGCACATATACACCCACAAAGGTCACTGAGGCTCTTTGAGCCCTGCATACATGTGATGGACAAACTCAGCAAAACCCCTCAATTATTTGTTGTTACTGAAAATCCCTACGTTTGGCTTTTTCTTTCACAATGTTTTGAACTGCCTGAGTGAGCCAAATTCTCCCTTTCAAGTTATCAGAACTCAGCAGGTTTAGTAAAATTGCTTCTAAATAGGATGCTGTCTGGTTGAGGGGACTCACAGCACTTTCCTGTAGAAGCAGGTGGATCAAAATATCTCAAGTGTGGAATGAAAATCCTTTGAAACATGGACCGATGAGGTTAAACATGAATGTGGTTTAGTCTGCTAATTAGGTCCAGAATTCCAGGAAGGAAAAATCTTTCTGAAGATTCTGTAGATTTCTCTGCATAAGCAAAGTGAAAGGGAGAGTTGAAGCAGGTATCTGGTTATTGGGCCAATCTCTGCTCCAACCTCCACACTTCTTGTTGAGTGAAAGGCTGTTTGGGGAAGGACTCTAATTAATGAAATTGGCCATTTTGCTAATCAGACCACCAGAGAATTACTCTACTAGCACCAGGCTAAATATTCTTTCTAGGGAAAGTAAAAAAAATGCTGTGGATAATGTTCATCTTAGGATAACTACAAAAATATTGTCAATACCCCTCAGAGCTGGCAGTTTTAATTACAGAAGTCAGGAAATCCTAAATTACTATTCCATAGCAACTATAATTCAGTCAACTCTGCAAGGCTTGTCATAGATGAGGACAATACCTCTATATTATTGTGGCCAGGAGAAGTGCAATTATTTTGTTTATATCCAAGCTGTTGAAAGTTGTATCTCATAGTTTTCTTTTTGTAAATGTGGTCATTAGAGACTGACAAAAGTCCTTCTGAACCACTGAAAATACACATTTTGAAACATGGATGAACATTCACGCAGCTCAGAACTTTACATTTATAAGGTCATAATGGCCTCCAGGAGAGTAAATATTGAAAATCCTCTATTCCTCCTTAAGGAACATCCAAAATTTGAGATTTTGAGCAATATAATTCTAGGAATCAGGGTACCAGAACAAATAAAAGGAGATGGTATACACCAAAATGGAAAATACACCCTCATTTAAATATTCATGAGACTTATTCTATGATGTTGATGATTGAATTTGTTGTTTTAAATTGAAATGGTCTAAGGATCTTGGTTTGATCTGAAGCTTTTTTTCTCAGTAGAAAAAAATTCCTTGAATGAGAGATAATAAGAAAAGTTAGAAACAAGATTAAGGTGTTCATTTCAGTAAAAATTTTGGAAAATTTGTCAAATGTCAGAACATGTTAATGAAGTAGAATGACAAAAAACTTGTCACTTCCCCCCACTTTATTCACTTTTATTCAACGTAGTATTGGAAATCCTAGCCACAGCAACTAGGCAAGAAAAAGAAATAAAAGTCATCCAAATTGAAAAGAAGTAAAACTGTCAGTATTTGCAGATGATGTGATACTACATAGAAAACTCTAAGGACTCCACCAAAACACTATTAGAACTAACAAATGAATTCAGTAAAGTTGCAGGACACAAAATCAATATCTAGAAATCTGTTGCATTTCTGTACACTAATAATGAAGTAGCAGAAAGAGAAATTAAGAAAATAATTCCATTTACAACTGCACCAAAAAGAATAAAATACCCAGGAATAAATTTGACCAAGGAGGTGAAATATCTATACTCTGAAAACTATAAGACATTGATGAAAGAAATTGAAGATGACATGAATAAATGGAAAGCTATACTGTCCTCATGGATTGGAAGAATTAATATTGTTAAAATATCCATACTATCTCAAGCAATCTACAGATTCAGTGCAGTTTCTGTCAGAATACCAATGACATTTTTCACAGAACTAGAATAATTCTAAAATTTATATGGAACCACAAAAGATCCTGAATAACCAAAGTGATCTGGAGAAAGAAGAGAATAAATGGAGGTATCACAGCCCCAGAATTCAAACTATACCACAAAGCTATCATAGTCAAAACAGGATGGTACTGACACAAAACCGGACGCATAGGTCAATGGAAAAGAATGGGGAGCCCAGAAATAAAACCACACTTAGATGGTCAGTTAATCTATGACAAAGAAAGCAAGAACATACCATGGGGAAAAGACAGTCTCTTCAATAAATGGTGCTGGGGAAATGGGCAGCTACATGCAAAAGAATTAAACTGGACCACTTCCTCACACTGCACACAAAAATAAACTCAAAATGGATTAATGAACTGAATGGATTAATGGACATAAAACTCCTAGAAGAAAACAAAGGTAGTAAACTCTTTGGCATCAGTGGTAGCGATATTCTTTTGGATTTGTCTCCTCAGGGAAGGACAACAAAAGTAAAAATAAGCAAGTGGGACTATATCAAACTAAAAAGGTTTGCACAGTGAAGGAAACCATCAATGAAATGAGAAGCAACCTACTGAATGGGAGATTTTTGCAAATGAGGTATTGAACAAGGGGTTAATACCCAAAATATATAAAGAACTTGTGCAACCTAATATCAAAAAAACAAACAATCTGATTAAAAAATGGGCAGAGGTCTTGAATAGTCGTTTTCCAAAGAAATACAGATGGCCAACAAACATATGAAAAGATGCTCAACACTACTAGCCATGAGTAAAATGCAAATCAAAACCACCAGATACCACCTCACACCTGTCAGAATGGCTATTATCCAAAAAAACAAGATATAACAGGTGTTGGCAAGGATGTGGATATAAAGGGAACCCTTGTGCACTTCTGATGGGAATGTAAATTGGTGCAGCCACTGTGAGAAACAGTATGGCAATTCCTCAAAAAATTAAAAATAGAACTGTCATATGGTCCAGAAATTTCACATCTAGGTATTTATCCAAAGGAAATGAAGACAATAATTCAAAAAGACATATTCACCCCATGTTCATCACAGCATTATTTATAAAAGCTAAGATGTGAAACGAATCATGGTTTAGGATATTCAAGATATTCCCAGAAGATTGAGTAGCACCCAAATTCTCAAATAAAGACTGGACATACACCTCACTGAGCCATCCCTCTGCTGCCCCATTCCATTAGGCTCTTAAAGAGTTCGATAGAGCACAAACCCTTGATTGAAAGGGAAAATAAACCAATTTGTAATATGGTAACAAAGGACTCATGGAATCACTTTTGTGACAACTAGAAGTAATGCGTCAGAAAGGAACATTGCATGCAAAGGGCAGGCATGGACTCACACTCAAAGAAAAAGACGTAAGGAACAGAAACAGATTCCTCACAATGGCTTAATAAGAGTATAACTTACACTCTCAGAATTAAAAAGAGTATAAA
The DNA here is from genome assembly GCF_002007445.2 of Ailuropoda melanoleuca. Classification (NCBI taxonomy): domain Eukaryota; kingdom Metazoa; phylum Chordata; class Mammalia; order Carnivora; family Ursidae; genus Ailuropoda; species Ailuropoda melanoleuca. The sequence continues at coordinate 9,532,139 of NC_048222.1, read as the reverse complement.
TGTATTTTTAAATAGCTTAAAGACAAGGCGATAAAACAGTAAGAGTGAAATGCAAAGGAAATTGAAGGTCTAACAAACCAAGAACAAAAACATTCATACAGAAATGATATATAAATTAGGTGAATGTATATAAGAGATCCTGTTGAAAATCTGTTAACTCACAATAGAGAACAGTATTCATATGATCACAGTAAATACAGATGAAAGACAAAGAAATTGAAGGCAGAGAGAGAATCTACAAGATATGAAGACATTCAAATATTACACAGTCTGAAGATAATAATTAGAGTCCCTGAGTAGAGAGTCTAACAAATGGAACAGAGGGATTTTGAAAGATACAAGAAAATATTCCTAGAAATGAATGAAGGACCAAACCTACTCCAGCAGATATAATATAGAATGCTCAAAACCCAAACACATACTGGTTAAGCTGTTAAACCCCAAGGATAAAGAAATAATTCTTCAGGTGTCAAACTAGAAAAAGACAATTTTCTGCAAGAGAAAAAAAAACCTAGCTGGCTTCAGATTTCTCTATTGGCACATTTAGTGCCATGTTATCTGAAAATGGATGAAGAATGTTACTCAAGGAGTTTAATAGTCAGCCCAGATGCTATTAAAATAGAAAGACGACAGGGAGAGGTGTCCAACCCTGAAGAACCCATAAAGGGGCTTTGAGATCTTTTTGAAGAAAAGAATTGATAATGAGGTTTGGCCAATGAAAAAATATCAGAATTATCCAGAAATGGAGAAATCATGGTAAAATGATAAGAACCATGAGATGTGTTTAAATATAGAACCTATCCTACAGTTTGTGGATTCATGTTACAGCTAGAATACAAATGCTATTAATTGAGCAAAGTAAAAATAATAACTAAAAAATATGGAAGATAGGGGGTCAGAGAGAGAAAAAAAAATGTAGGAATGTACTTATAGTCTCATCTTTGCTAGTAAGGAGCCAATCAACATTGTCTAAAAATGGTACCATGTAATTTAAAATGCAAATACGGGGCACCTGGGTGGCACAGCAGTTAAGCCTCTGCCTTCGGCTCGGGGCGTGGTCCCAGCATTATGGGATCGAGCCCCACATCAGCCTTCTCCGCTATGAGCCTGCTTCTTCCTCTCCCACTCCCCCTGCTTGTGTTCCCTCTCTCACTGGCTGTCTCTATCTCTGTCAAATAAATAAATAAAATCTTTAAAAAAAATAAAAATAAAATGCAAATACATAATTATTCCAATATCTTAATATTTTATTTGTTTTTTTACTTTAGAATGATCATTTAGAACATAATAATATATTATAGTGCAGAAACTTTTAAGTTTACCAATTCCTTCTCTTTCATCTCTACTATTCAACCATAATTGCAGTGTTTACTTTTTATTTTTAAAAATGAAGCATCGAACTTTACATCGAAATCCGGGGATGTGCTGTATGGTGACTAACATAATATAATAAAAAATCATTAAAAAAAATAGTACCTTGGGTATAGTCCCATCTTTTCAAAGTCTCTGCATATGTATCTTAAAAGGTGGCGCAGTGATGTTCACCTGTTGTTGATACAGATTATTTCTAGATTGTGAGACATTTTTTAAACCTTAATATTTGTAACTTTCTGCATTTAAAAATTATTCTAAATCATGCTTTGTCTTATGAAAACAGCTGTGTGAATTTTCTTAAGAGCTAGAAAAAGTGTGCCAAAATGGTCATTTGTGCGTGATACAAAAATTTGGAATTATTTTCTTCTTGGTACTCTTCTGTAACTTTTTAAATTTGAAAAAGTAAAGAATTAATAGTGAAGGCTAAGTAGAGGGCGAGGATAGAGAATATGATGCCATGTATTTGAAACATTCCCTCCTGCATGACTCCTTTCTGTGGTGGGGCAGTGGGCTTTAGTCCAGATAGCACTGAAATCTCTAGATCTGTCTTAATGAATAGTGGTAGAAGCCACTGGCTCACAGTGAACATATGTTTATGGGGACGACGTAAGGGACAGCTTTCCACTAGAAATCGTAGAAGAGGTTTGGGCACACTGCAAACAAAGACAGAAGGAAATACCCTTTGAAAACAATTGTATTTGGGGCTCAGACATTTTTTAACAGCTTTATTGAGATGCCATTCCTACAGAGTAACATTCACTCTTTTAATGTGAACAATTCAGTGGTTTTTTTAGTAGATTCCTCAAGTTGTGAAACCATCAGCATTATCTGATTCCAGCATCACCCCCCAAAAGAAACCTCGTACTCCATTCCTCTCTCCCACCAGCCCCCAGGCAACCACGAGTGTCCTTTCTGCCTCTGTAGATTTGCTTATTCTGAACATTTCGTACCAATGGGATCATACACATGTGGTCTTTTTTTGACCGGCTTCCTTCACTCAGCATGTTTTCAAGGGTCACCCACGTTGTAGCATGTATCAGCACTTCATCTCTTTTTAATGCTGAATAATATCCCATTGTGTGGATGTATCACAGTTTGCTTACCCATTCCCCCCTTGATGAACATTCTGATTGTCTCTACGTCTTGACTACTGTGAGTAATGCTGCTGGGAACATCCAGTAGCAAGGTTCTGTGTGGACTTTTGTTTTCATTTTGAGGTTCGTACCTTGGGCTAGAGTTGCTGGATCATATGGTCACTCTTTATTCTGAAGCTCAAACATCTGAATGTCCCTCTTCCTCTTGGTTCGCAGGCGGAGATGGTGCATAGCGCTTTCCAGGCCCAGCGGGCTTTCCTTGTGATGGCTTCTCAGTACCAACAACCCCAAGAGGTAAGAGTGTATTTTGAGAAGCAGAGCTGCCTAGAGAATGTAAGCCAGACAACAAGGAGGCAACAGAATCATTCACTCTGAGAGACATCCCCAAAATGAGATGTGTAGCACGTTGATCTGTCTCGAATCCAGGTCGTGGGATGCAACTTTCCTTTGCTTCCTCATCTTATTATGGCCAAATTCATACTGTGACAGTTGACATCTCCAGTTTAAAAGGTCAATTTATTTATGTCATCTGCAGCCTATTCTTACCCTTTTATGGAAGTACAGTTGATACACACAATGTTATGTTAGTTTCAGGTGCCTGACAAAGTGAATCGACGATTCTATACGCGGTACTCACCACGATTAAGTATAGTTACCCTCTGTCACCATGATAAAGAAGATGTGATCAGATAGGTAACTGGATGGATGGATGGATGGATGGATAGACAGACAGGCAGACACACACCATGGAATATCAGCCATAGAAGAGAATGCAGCCTGTTCTTTTTACTGGTCTCACAACCATTTTATAACCAAGAAAGTATTTATTTATTTTTAATTTTTTTATTATGTTATGTTAGTCTCCATTCAGTACATCCTTAGTTTTTGATGTAGTGTTTAACTCCTAACTTTTAGTTCACATTTTGTGCTTTTTTTGTTATCCAAACGTATTCACATCCATCGTCATCTATAAATTGCATGGGTGAATCTGATTGGCTCCTGTTTTGTAGTTGGGTGGATAGGCTAAGTCAGTGCTTCGTAAATATATTATGTACGTGGATCATTCAGATTATCAGTGTGGTTTCTAACGACGTTTAACCTACCATCACACTGCCACAGAAAGCCCAGGGTAAACTTTAATATAAACATAATAGTGGATGTTCAGAGCAAAGTGGTGGCTGGCAGGGGTCCTTCCCATTCCCCAGGCCATCATAAATATCCCACTTTCTAAACCCAGCGCCCCCCACTCCCCACCCGGCCCAAACCCAGCAGACATTTTATTATGTAAATAACACCGTCATGCTCTCTACCGATAATAATAACAATATTTTGACCATGCGGATTGTGTAGTGAATGAAATTACTCATTAAAAAGTAGATCTACGACCAGCATACATGGTTAAATAAGAAAAAAAAAATAAGAGTTGTTCTTTTGACTAAATAATCTGCATCTGAAGTTTGGTGACAACTGTATAAACGTGGAAGATAAACTAGAGTCCCCAGAAATCGGGATTATGTTCCTTTACAATGCGAAGGAGCAATTAAGTTTGCTCATCAACTGACCTTGAGATGGGGAGATTACCCTGGATTATTGGAGGGGGCCTTAGGTAATCGTAAGGATCCTTATACAAGGAAGAGCACAAGCAATAGAGTCAGAGAGAAATCTGATGTCATGCTGCTGACTTTGAAGACAGAGGAAGGGACCACAGGGCGAGGAATGAGGCAGCCTGTAGAAGCTAGAAAAAGCAGGGAAGCAAATTCACCTCTAGAACCCCTCAGAGGAATGCAGCCCGTTGACCCCTTGCTTTGAGTCCCATTTTGGACTTCTGTCTTTCAGAATCGGAAAATAATATACTTGTGTTGTTATTAAGTCACTACGTTTGTGATTATTTGTTGTACAGTAATAGAGAATTAATATAGGCCCCAGGAAAGTACCACAGCATTCCTACCAGGATGGCAAGCACAGAAAAGTCTGACACTGTCACATGTTAAGCATGTGGGAAATGGGAAGTGTCGTGCTATGCTGGTAATAGGTGGTAAATTAGTACATCTTCTTTGGAAAAAAATAAATTAAAAAAAGATAATTGGATATTCATTATAATATAATAGCTTAAATTTAATAGCTCACTTTAAATTCTAAAACAAACTCCTGAAATTGAAAAAGTTTTGCTAAGAGTGTGGAGGAACTAGGACTTTGACTTTCAGGGGAGGCAGCTCTGCTCCATAAAGGGGCAAGACTTGAGACCCTCAACCCTTCCTGGAACAGCTGTCGTGCAGTGGAATCTCCCAGAACATTTTAAAAAATACCAGCGCATGGATGTCACTTCGGGAGGGTCTGCTTTAATTGGTCCGAGGAGTGGTCTTAGCCTTGAGAGTTTTGTGGGTTTATCAGGTAATTCAGACTTGCAGCCAGAGCTGCCATGGATGTATTACTTCCCTGGTGTGAGATGGGGAGTTAGCCCCCAGCCCAGGCAGGCAGCTTTGTAAGGATGGAGAGATGGTGTGTTCTGTTGTGGGTGCATTTTCCTCCTTGGCCTCCTCAATCTCTGCTTTGCCCTCCCCCCCTTTGCAAAAGAGAGCAGTGAAACTGGAAAATCACAATGCGATACTTTCCAGATAACAGCCTTAGCCTGGTTTTTCTGTGATTAAAATGGGAGGAGAAGTGACTTCAGCACGTCCCCGGGGGTCTTAGACGGAGGGAAGAACCGTGACTTTCCTGGCTGGTGCCCTCCTCAATCCCTTTTTTAAACACAAGAGAGCTCTGCTTTGGCCTTGCAGGCCCTGCACATAAAAGTCACTCATTAAATATTGGGTGAATTGGGACAAGTGAGCACACAAATGAATGCAGTGGAACCATGGCATCTCAAAATGAGCTGCAGTTGGGGACATGTGTGGCTTAGCACGTGGTTGGGCAGATTCTTGGGTGTAGCCACTGTAATTCCCCCTTCTTACTCTACTGCATTCTTGATAAAAGGGGGACTCATACCCAGGAAATGTTTTCTATAGCGCTCATGACAGTGCTCCAAGCACAGTAAGCCCCAGCAGGCTCAGGTTGGCACAATGCAAAGACGCTTCTGGATGTCCACCTCCCTTTCTGTCCTCTGCATCTCTACCCACAGCACCGTCCTAGTACTTCCACTAGAAAGAAAAGCAGATTGAAGAGGTCACCAGTGCAGTGTGAAAATAGTCCACAGCCAGGCCTTGATTTTCCCCATGTACGTTCTAGAAGATACAGCATAGAGGAAATTGCCGTGAAACAGGTGGTATTTCTCATAGGAACAATGTTATAACCATCCACATCTTCCTCTCTTCCTTCTTTCAGGAGAATAACTCTTGTAATTTCAATTCGTGGCAGTGGCTCCCAAGCTTTAGTGTGTATGAGAATCACATCCAGGGATGTTCAAACCCAGATCTCTGGACCCCTTCTACAGTTTCTGATTCAGTAGCTCTTGGTTGAGGCCCAAGCATCTGCATTTCTTTAAAAAGTTCCCAGGGGAGGGTGATGCTGCTGGTCCGGGGACCACACTCGAGAACCTGTGGAATGTGGATTGCACTCAGTTACACCTCTAGCTCAGATTTATTTTAGAGGCTTCAGGCTCTCATTTCCAGTTGCCTCTAGGTCACTGATTCTCAAACTTTAATCTTCCTTGGAATCACCTGGAGATCTTGTTAGAGAGCAGAGTCCGGTGCAGTAGATCTGGGCCAGAGCCCGAGAGTCTGCATTCCTAGTCAGCTCCTGGGTAATGGTAATGCTGCTGGTCTGTTGCTAAACTCTGAGCAGCAAGAATTTAGACAGCCTCACAAGCACAAAATCCTGTAGTAGTCAAATATCAAACCCCTGTTCTTCCCTGCTGACATTTCTGTATCAAAACGGGCAGTGTTATGCTGCTGTAACAGACATCTCCAAAATCCTTGTGACTCACAATAGCAGTGGTTTATTTCTTGTGCCCACTACATGGCTATTAGAAGGTGGCTTACTTTTACTGGGTGAGTTACTAAATAATGACTCCTATGTTTATTTCCTTAGAGTTGTAATAGGGCTCTAAGAGAAAAAGGTAGAGAATGAATCTTTAATGGGAGTTTCAGGCATTGGGAAGGAAGATATTTTGGGGCAGGTGGACCTCGCAGGGGGGTGCCTTCTATCCCATATGAAGAGGCCACACTTACGTTGCAGAAGCGTAAGGCAAGGTCAAAGCAATATGTGTGGTCAGTTGTAGCCTGGGGATTGTATAAGGTAGATGCCCAAGATTAGAGGTGAGTACCCTGGCCTGTTGGCAGCTAGCCATCTCCTACAACACAGAACAGTACTGATAAAATACAGGAACCCACAACAATGCAAGCTTGAAAGCATTCAGTTAACAAATATTGACTAAGTGCATACCGTGGGCCAGGCACCATAAAGACACCTGTGACTTGGGGCAGAGCATGGAGACAGGCAGATACAGATTATTTGGTGGGAAGACACCTTAGAAATCATCTCTTGCAACACTTTCAATTTGAAGGTGAGCCAGGAGAGGTTCAAAGAGAGGATAACTGGTTTGTTCATTAGTCCCTAAGCTGATGAGTTGCCCCCCAGATAATCCCTGTCCCCAGAAATCTCAGCCACCATGCTTCACACTGCACATCTGTCTCCAGTGCTGTATACTGTGGCCAGAGTGCCAGCCTTCAAAGAGACTAAATTTAGTAGGGGGTGACCGTCAGAAAATAAAAGTATTTTATTATAAGTAATTATAAGCAAACTGCCAATCAAGCAAGTAAACCATTGGTGTTACCAAAATCCAGAGAAGAAGGGATCTCATAGACAAAGGTGATCGGGAAAGGCATCACAGAGGAAATAAAATACAATACAAAAGCAATAATAGAACTGCTTCTGATATAATATCAATATTACTAATATTATTAATATTAATATTAATAATGTGAATTTAGCACAAACTCAAAAAAAATTTCTGGGTTAAATATGTTTGGGGAAATCCCATATTCTGTTCAGTAAAGAAATATGTTAAATATTATTAAACCCACGTTTTCCCAAACTTGAATGACCAGGGAGACTTTTTGAAGAGGAACATATATTCATGTCCTGCAGAAGGCTGACACACCAGCTTGGGAAAGGCACGTGCACATTTCTTTTAGGCTGTTTGAGATGCTTGATGGTTGTTGCTTTAGGTGGATCATAACTATTGGGGGGCTGCAGTATGCAAAATTCCAAGATGACCCTAAGATTCCCATCGCCTAATGGACACACCCAGTATAATCCCCTCCCCTTGAGTGTAAGTGGCACCTGTGAAGATGTGGGAAGCATTCCTTGATTAGGATACGAGCAGGGTGATGGGGTATCATTTCTGTGATTGTTCTGTCATGTAAGACTGTCATGGTGGCTGGAGAGAGATTCTCTTCCTGGCTGTGAAGACTTGAGCTACCAAGTTGTCAGAGCCTCTAGATACTGCGAGTGACTCCTGCTGACAGCCAGCAATAAAACAAGGATCTCAGTCCTACAACCAGAAGGAACTGAATCCCACCAACAACCATGTGAGCCCAGGAGGAGGCCCCAAGCTCCAGATGGGACACCGCTGACACCTTGATTTAGCCCTGAGACCCTGAGCAGAGAGCCTAGCTTGGCCTTGCCCAGATTTCTGACCTACAGAGACTGTGAGGTAATAAATGGATGTTGTTTTAGGCCACTTAGCTTGTGGTAATTTGTTATACAGAAATAGAAAACTAATATGAATTGCCTTCATTCCCTTCTCCTTGCCAGACTTTAAAATAATTAATTGGGTTTTTTAATAAGGCCATGAGCCACAGACCAAAGCATGAAGCCTCCCTGCCATTTGCTTTCTCTTCCCTGTCCATACTCTTATACCTCTACCCTCACCCCTCCATCTCTGCTGGGAAAAGCAGGATAAGAGGTGTGTCTGCAGCCCTGATTGACAACGACGACATCCATTTTCAAATTCCCTCCCTTACTTTGGACTAAGAAACATGTTTCTTATATTCTCTAACATTAGGGCCTTCAGAATTTTCAACCATGACCCATAGAAAAAGTATATTATTTCACCACCAGTTTCACAAAACAACAGTTATCTTTACCAGGTGCACTGCGTTCTGATATTTTTCTTCTAGTACATTCTTTTGATCCACAGCACCAATTTCATGATGGACTAATGTAAAGGATCATCACATCTTGCACTCTGAGCGCCTTCCTCTCATTGATATATTCCAACATTCATGATACAGAACAAGTTATAAAACATGGGCAGAACATCTTATGCTTTTCTTCTCTCCCCTTGTTGTAATTTATAAAAATAACCTTTACGCAGAAGAATGGCCTAGTCCTTACAGTACTGTTGTCTAGGAATTTTAGTGACAATTTGTCAACCCTGCCTTTTACCACTTGAGGGAAGGATTCTCACATGGAAAATGGCCAAGCCCCCATTCTGTAAGTGCAGAATTTTTCTGGGGAACCTGGCACACTCAACTATTTATTTATTTTTACAACAGGTGGTTATAGGGAAAATATGTTATTTCTAACTCACAAGCATGAAAAATGAAGTTCAGTGACACCTTAATGACCTGCCCACCAGACCTAGACGTGGGCCTATTCCCTTCCTCACCATGGAAAGTCCTTTTAACAGACACCACATGCAAGAAGAGCCACCCTGCACAGTCATTTATAGGAGATGCATGTCAAAATAAAACCTTGGAAGGTGTTCACTTGATTTGGGAGACGTGTTTTTTGGCATTGAAACATCTCACATCACCTGGGAGAGATGTGAAACATAATCTTTAATCATCTCCAGCCAGGGTGACCCCAAAACTCTGCCCTGAGCTGAAAATGTAATCTCCAGTAGACCAGTGCCTCCGAAGCCATGTATGGGCATCACCCCCAATGAAGGCTATCACCATGGGGTTCCCAGTAGGTTTCCCTCCCAGGCCCACCACCTCTAGCCCTGGGTAACTTACAGGAGCAGGTGGGAGGCAGCAGTATGGTGAACTGCAGCGGCTGTGGGTAATTACAGTTGGCATTCTTGTTCCCTCACCCGTATGCTTTCCTTATTTTCTCCAACATTTCTCATGCTACCGAGACCTGATGATGAAATGGTGTGTGTGTGTGTGTGTGTGTGTGTGTGTGTGTGTGTGTGTTCAAATGGAATTAATGTACCTCAGTACATGGAGGAAAAAAATTAACCCTAAGTTTCCAAGGTCAGGGAAGATGATTTATGGTCATTGACTGCCACTGTGGATTTTATTCTATTGAAAAGACTAGGAAGTCTGGGTTTTTTATGCCTCCAGAAATAGAGAGAGAGAGAGAGGGAGGGAGGGAGTTTCTTCTAATTGCTCTTCTTTTGTATCTCTATTTGGACTTGCACTTTAAAAGGAAATAGTACCTTCCTGTGTATAGAGAAGGAACCTAGAACTGATTGTTTGTCCTTTCATTGTTTATACAGTCTGAAAATTAGAAGGAAAGGTAAACGAGAGACTCCTCTGGCCATTCCTCCATCTATGAGTGAATACGCATGCCCCCGCCTGGTGCTCTGCTCAAAGCACTCAGTTCACGGATTTTCTTTTTTTATATTTTAAAATTTTTATTTATTTATTTGAGAGAGAGTGAGCATGAGCGGGGGAAGGGGCAAAGGGAGAGGGGAAAGCAGACTTCCCGCTCAGCAGGGAGCCTGACACAGGGCTCAATCCCAGGACCCTCAGATCATGACCAGAGCTAAAGGCAGACGTTTAACTGACTGAGCCACCCAGGTGCCCCTCCTAATGCATGGGGCAGTAATCTAATTTATTAATAATTTGTTCATCTTAAACTAAGCAAGAAAGCTTAGTGTAGTAACCTTAAGACTTTAGATAATTACGTGGCACATAGTAGATCCAGATTGCTAGTGGGCATAAATATAGTTGAGACTGTTATAAAACATATTAATTTGTGAGGGTCATCAGGAGTAGAAACTTTGGACTTGGATCTACTCATTAGCAATACGAATCCAAATGCAAGAAAAACAAATTCATCAGCATCTCCTTAAATTGGAGAATCTACTCTCTTTTTCTGAGTACCACCCGCAAACTAATCTGGTAAAGCCCACATTACATTTACACTGAGCCATTCTAACCAAACCAATATGTTAAGTTGCCCATTTGAGGAACGACACAGTTAGACTCAGTCTATGTTTCCTTCTCTTTAAAATGGGAGGGGCTCCTGGCTGGCTCTGTTGGTAGAACATGGGACTCTTGATCTCAGGGTCATGAGTTCAAGCCCCACGTTGGGTGTGGAGCCTACTTAAAAAAATAGAAAATAAAATGAGGACAATTGTTCCTACTTCAGAGAGGTATTGTGAGGATTAAATGAGAAAAAGCATGGGAGTGTCAGGTGACTGAAAAGATGAATTCGATGTTAGTCAAGAGAGTCCAGCTGCAAACCTCAGAGGCATACCATAGTGGACATTTTTTTCTTGTTCATGTGAGGTCTGCTCTGGTGTTTTGGCTGACAGTCTTCTACACGGTCATTCAGGGATCCAGGTTTCTTTTATCTTGGGGTCCCACCTCCTCTAGGTCCTCCACCATTGAATTGGGAATGAGAAGGCTGGGTCATTCCTGGGAAGGTTTGATGAGCCAGGCCTAGAAGTGGCATATGTCACCTCCACCTTCATTCAGTTCCATGGCCATTCCTAGCTGCAAGGGATGCTGGGAAATGTCATCAGCCTGTGTGCCAGGAAGGAAGAATTCACAGGTTTGGTGGGCATCTAGCCAATCTGCCAGCACGGGTAACTTGGTTTGGCTAACATGAGGTCTAGCTCAGTGGAAAAATATTATTTTTCTAAACACTTATTTGGGTTTTTCTGAATTAATCCCCCAGTAACCATCCAGAGAAGGACAAGAAAACCTTCAAATCCAACAGCTGAATTTGTTTTTATTGTACCTGGATATATAGAGAGATATACAGATATAGATACATGTATACAAATACCTTAAAGCTTTTTTTTTTTTAGTTAGAGTGATTTCATCCTTTTTGCCTCTGTAGTGTTTTACCATAACAACAAGATGTCAACTTATGGTCCGATATTTTAAAATGCCAAACAAAACAGTTGCGTGACTTTGATCTCAGAGCATGCCTTGGGTGAATTAGGTGGTGCTGGTGGCAGGTCTGGAAATTGTAAAGGAAAAGCAAACGAGTGAACAAAGCCAAGCTCCCAAGTGTTCCCTAAATCCATGCCCAGAAAATGTCACCGCGTTGCTCAATCAGAGTTGCTGGATTTTCTTGAGAGATTTGGCCGTGATTAGTGCTGCAAAGTTCTATTGTTAGGGGGCATATGACAGATAACATAATGCAATAAAGTAATTCTGGCCCTAATGTAAAATGAATGCCTGCTTTAAAATATTGCTATCGAGTTTTTTTCCCCCCTGAGGACATTTAGAAATCAAGACATCAAGAAAATATTCTTCTGAGTAACCGCTGTTAATATGTGCCAAGCAAGTATTTCAAATGGACTTTTAAATATGCAATTCTACGTTTATCTTGAAAATAGAAAAAAAAACAGAAGAGAAAAGATCTAAAGTTTCTGTCCTTTGTATCATCCTCAGTTGTGTTCTCATTGAGTAGTGGCATCTCCAGGTGACCAGGTGGAGGAGCACTTTAGAATCTAACCAGCGGCTCACTTTAGAGCCTTTTCCAAATTAACTCTATATTCACTCTGAAGAGCGGGTAAAACTTGGTTGCCTCTGATACCCTCGGGATTGCTTTCTTGTAACCAGCAGCTTTCTGAGTTGGATTTCATGTTGTAGGTGGACAAGTGGGGGCAAAAAGAAGCCTTTGCTTTCCATAGGAGCCTTTCCATGGCAGGAAAATTACCCTGGTAATTACCCGCGCCCCTCCCCCCACCAGCGCGTGCGTGTGAAGGCTGGATATAGATGCTGGTTCACGAAAAATAAAGCACCAGGGAAGGAAGGAGAGGAAGAGGTTTGGGTGATATCATCAGGGTCTGCTTGAGTTGACAGCCTGAAGCTACCCAGTCAGTGCTGAATGCCAACAGGAAAGCTAATCATTCGTTTATCAGGATGCAGAGAGGAGGGTAATCAGAAAGGAGAGTAATTCTGTCATTCTTCTGCCCAGACTGTTTGTTTTAGCAACATAAAGCTGTGAATGGGCCTGTGAGCTGTGACTGTGGGTTAGTAGCTTTAAAGGTATTTAGAAACCCAGGACTTTGGAGGCAGAAAGGATTTGCTAAGAGCCTGTCCGGTTGGACATCACTCATGGTGACTTTTTTTTTTTTTTAATCTGATAAGGCACATTAGCTCATCTCTCTTTGTGTAAGACACGAATTAGATAATGAATGGCTGCCCAAAGGAAGTGAGGTGGTTATCACACACAAGGGATTTGGGGGATTATCTGAGGGGTAAATGTTAATAAAGAAGGATAACGTCCTTTGTTTTAGCAACTATTTCATATGAAGTTTGTTCCATCCCAGACTGCCTTGAAGGCAAATTCTCCATCAAGGCTAGAACTCTGTATGTGGCCAGGGAAATGTTTCATTCTCCATTCCGTCAAGCGTTGGGATCACTTTGCATCTTTAATAAAATAGTTACTATTTACCATTCTCCATTGCGAAGCTAAATATTTGGTTGCTAGTCACCATAAATCTGCAAAAAAAAAAAAAAAGGTCAGAGGCTTTTCTTATAGGACTTGAATCAGAAATTAACTCAAAAAGAAGTGGTTGAGTCATTCAACAGATCTTTTAAAAAGCCACACGTGTCTCGGCCTTCAGAGTTGCCGTGGCTCCTGGGTTTCGGTAGCCTTAGCGGGGACCCTCTTTGCAGGACCCCGCTTCTGTCAACGTGTGCCAGGCTGTATGTGTGGACAGACAGATGGGGAGAAGGTAACTGCAGCTAGCATTCCAGTGTAGATGCGCCGTCATAAATTACTTAGCAGAGGGCATGGGCTGTTACTTTTTATGGTCATGTTCTATATTTGTATGTGCCGGGGGACGGGTCACATGACAAAACCATCATTTGATATTAGTGTTTATGTGCACGGACGAGCGAGGGCTAGATTTCAGCTTCACTGCGCAGTACTTTTAATTTGTACAGTTAGCTCTTAATTGAAAATGCAGGCGCTTCCCTAAATACTAATGCTACAAATAATCCAGAATAAAGTTGTTGGGGTTGTCCTTAGAAGACAGGTTACCGCCCACTGTAGTTGAAGTGCCCGGTGCCTTCCAGAGGTTGTAAAACATACATTTTGAACACGAGCAAGTCAACCCTGCCGGAATCATAAGCTAAAAATTCACCAGTTTACATCCTCTAGCCCCTCTCCTAACTTGAGCAAGAGAGCATCTTATGAATGGCAGTTTATTTTGAAGGAGATACATTTCCCGGCCATGGAGAGGAAGAAAACACACACAGGCTTTTTTCCTTCTCTTTCCCACATTGTTTCCCCCACTGCAATTTAACAAATACTTGGGTTTCCAGTGGCAAACACCTAGAGAATGTACTTCTGGGGCTGCCTGGGTGGTTCAGTCGGTTAAGCAACTGCCTTCCGCTCAGGTCATGATCTCGGGGTCCTGGGATCAAGTCCTGCATCAGGCTCCCTGCTCAGTGGGGGAATCTGCTTCTTCCTCTGTCCCCTCCCCCCACTCATGCTCGTGCTTGCTCTGTCTCTCAAATAAATAAATAAAATCTTCAAAAAAAAAAAAAAGGATGTACTTTTTCTTTGGTGATTATTTCTTTGTACAAATTAAACCTGAAAAAAATGTTCTTGTCCATCTTTGGCAGATTGGCTGCTGCGAGAACTCGTGTTTTCATATCTGAAATCACTTATTAGATACATTGGCCTCTGAGTAGTTGCTCTCGATCTTCATTAGGGCCTGTTCACCTTCCGTACTCCAGCCTTCTTTAATTTTTATTTCTTTGGGCTTTTTTTTTTTTAACCCAACATTTACTGGATGCCTGCTCTGTAGCCATCATGGCATTTGGCACTTCTGTATCTGTCAGTAGCTCCTTTCTATGAAAACAGACTTCGGAAAGTCTGCTTGTCACGATTCACGGATTCCTGTCCTTCGCGCTGGTCTTAGCTATAACCACACTCCTGCCCCCACCACGACCACCGTTCCAGCTTTTCTGCCCACTCTTCTCTATTAAGAAACGCCTTAACTGTGCCTTCTGATAGTCTCTTCGTAGCCTTGAACTCCCTGAGCACCTGGACAGTAGTTTGTCAAGCATAGGGAACTTGTTTACGTATTATTTCAGAAACATTTCCCCTGCTATTTTTTGTGCATATTTTCCATCCCCTCAACAAGATTCTTTTTTTTTTAAAGCCTTTTTAGGATATTTTTTTCAGTGTCTTATAAATTTATTTTTTTATTATGTTCCCTTAGCCAGCATATAGTACGTCATAAGTTTTTGATGTAGTGTTCAGTGATTCGTTAATTATGTATAACAACCAGTGCTCATCACAGCATGTGCCCTCCTTAATACCTCAACAAAATTCTAAGAGCTTCAGAGAGCTTTCGAGTTGATGCATCTTTGCTTTTAGGACACAGTGTGGTCCTAACTATATTTTATTTGCTGTCCAGTTTGCTCAGAAGGGAGGATCACCTTTGGTTGGGGGAATAAAAGCTTGATGAAGGGATTGCATGAGCACAAGAGGGAAGAGAGTGGAATGACACTTTTGTTTAGTGATACATCTGTCCTTTCCCCAAAAAAGAGTTTGATATTTAGAGGTGTATCTGGTAGGGATTGAGATATATATCACTGAAGGGTATAATTAGTAAAATATAAGTCGTGGGTCAGCCATGTAGAATTAGCCTTGAAAAAAAGTATTCCTAATGGGAATTTGGGGAAGGTAAGGTAGAGGAAGAACAGGTGAGATGGTGTCGGTAAGGCATTTTATTTCAAAGATACCATTTCTTTGATGTGCCCTTTCACAAAATGAGTGCCTTTGAGGCCCATCATAGAATGGTTCCATCCTGGGTGTGTGGAGCATTTAATGACAAGAAATGATCACAACCAGATTTGGGTAACAGATGTAGCTCAGGCATTCAATGATTCTAGAATATAGGTTCTGGGAAGAATGAGCTGATTAAATTCATATGGGCTGTGGAGATCCAGCTGGCCTGATATTTAAATGCTGTTGAAAAATGTTCCAATTAGATGGCTTCTTCCCTGTGCAGAGTTTTCATGTAATTGTGAAAAACGGTCCTTTCTTGAGGCTGTGAAATTGTCGTGAGTGTCCACTTTCAACCCTTTGAAGCTGGTAATGATGCATTTGGAGCCAGAGGCTGCAGTGCAGAAGAACTTCCGGCTTTCTCCCATTTCTGACCAGATGGATTCTCTATACAGAATAATGGGCCGCACATCCCACAAATTGGATTTAAGTGATTCGAACAACAGGAGTCCCATCATTCTCTTTGGCTAGATGTCTTATAGTTGACTATGTACAGGATTCCTCTTGGAAAGTCATAAATTGGATTCTGTTTTCCCATAGGAACAGGGATATAATTTGCAACTTCGTATTTTACCAACTTGACAGCAAATAAACCACAGACAGGACAAACTGTACATCATAAAAGCTAAGATACAACTAAAACATTAGAATTATTTAAAATGGGAAAATGTGGCTCCACGTCCCATCAAGTGGTCATAAATATACTGCTCACTTTAATTACAAGCCCCTAATGAATTCTAACTGCATAGACAGCTCATAAAAAAGTCCATATCATAACTTACCTATCTGAAACTGACGGCGGCTAGTGTAGATACTCATACTGATGATTTTACTTGACTTTATAGAATTTGGAAGGCCTATTTTTGGTATGCTGGATAATCCATGTCTTTAAAATACTTTTTTGTGGGAAAGTGAAAGCTCTTGCCTTTTCTTTTGCCCTCTTGACAGCATTTCTCTGGCCCCGACAGAGACATTCAGAAACCTTCTGTAATTCCCTAGGACAATACTTGAGATAGAAGTATCCTTTTCAAAAATAGCAACCAAAGAATCACAGCCTTCAGAGACCTTACCAAGAAGTCCATTTGGGACAGTTCTTTTGGCCCTGGTTTTCTCAGTCAATGTTTCTTTGTTCTTTCATCTCCCAAGATTTAAGAGGGGGTGGGCACCTGGGTGGCTCAGTTGGTTAAGCGTCTGCCTTCAGCTCAGGTCATAATCCCAGGGTCCTGGGATCGAGCCCTGCATCAGGCTCCCTGCTCAGTGAGGAGTCTGCTTCTCCCTCTGCTCATGCTTTCTAAAATAAATAAATAAATAAATAAATAAATAAATATCTTTTTTTTTATTCTAAAATAAAAGATTTAAGGGGGGTGGGAAGGAGTCAGAGAAGAGCAATGGGAAGGACATGAAGAAATGAAGAAAGAGAGTAGAGAAAGACAACCATATCCCCATGGTTGATCAGTTAGAAGCCGGGGAGGGAGTGAGGAGCCGAGCATGTGGCTGTACGCCTTAGAACTTTTTAGCCCATGATTCCTCTGAACCACTTGGCTCTCATTTTCTTCTTTGTGTCTTTGTCCCCTATCTGTAGCCTCCAAGATGGGGGAAAGGAAATCGTAGATGTTTCTCAATGAGAAGGCAGGGGTGAAGGGGTGGAGTTGTGAAATACGGGGCTACCTATGCTGTTCCAGTGTGTCATCAGAACACTGTAATTTCCTTTGATTTGTTTTTAATGTCTTTCTTTTGAGTCAGGTTACCCCACACTTAGTGGTTTTCCCTATATCAATTGAGTCTTTATGTTCTTATGTTGTCCCTGGCATCAGATCCATTTGATTATTGACATAGGTAGTGTGTAATCACTTGGTCCCAGGGAGGCACTAAGATAGTAGAATGTGATTATCCAGTGGTTCTGAGCAATGACTGCCCAGCCTGTGCCCAGTGCCCGTAGTAGGTGCTCACTAAGAAACACAGTAAACCATGTAAAACCAGCCAGGCCCCGGATATTCAGGATGATTAAAACCTTGTCCCGTTAAATCAGCCTGTGGGAGCCTCCTCTTATCTTTGTGTTTGTGGAAAAGTACATAGAAAGCCAACCCCAATCACTTTTTACAGTAGGAGAATTTCGGGGAGTTTGGAAGAGGAGATTCTTCTTTCCGTATTTATGGAATGAGTGTTTTCTAGCAAAAAAGAGATTCACACTCAACAAGACCATCATGAAAGGCCTTAGCAAACTGAGAGCTTTAGAGGGGAGGGGGGGTGGGGGGATTGGGATAGGCCGGTGATGGGTAGTAAGGAGGGCACGTATTGCATGGAGCACTGGGTGTTATACGCAAGTAATGAATCATGGAACACTACATCAAAAACTAGGAATGTGCTGTATGGTGACTAACATAACATAATAAAAAATTATTATAAAAAAAAAGAAAGGCCTTAGCATAATTATCCCTGGCTATGGGTTCATTATGAACAAATTACACTTATTCCCATGTAGATCAGAAATGAAGCACAGAAAGATTATTTGTCTGGTATCCTTCAATGAGAGCAAAAAAGTGGAAAGCCAAGGTTTTCCAATTCTGAGCATGAATGTATCATCCCAATCTCCCTGTGTTTTGTTTTTGGTCCTTTTTTTTTTCCCTTTAAATGCTAATTAAATTTTATTCTTCCCACCTGAACATCAAGATAACTGGCTTATATGATCTCCCTGGTAGACATCACTACAAATTTCACCAGTGAGCTGTTTAATTGCTCTGAGATGCTTTATGTGGTTTTAATCTTGTTTGGTTTTTCTAAGTGGAACATTTATTTTACTATCGATGAAACCTGGAGATAGATATCTCTCATTTAAAAAGAGTACTTTTGCTGACATTTTCTACAAGCTGTCAGTTTTCTTGTCTCTTCAAAGAGGATGACCACTGTTCCATTTTGTCCCTGATTTTTGGTTTTATTAAAAAAAAAAGTGAACTGAAAAAATTCTAAAGGAAGTAATGTAATGAGCACCATGCTCTAAGGACTTACATTATTCCGAGTTCTCCTCAGTTCTGTGTCAAAGTACTTTTTCTGCACTTTGCATATAATGTAACAAAATACACTTTCTCTTATCACCCTAATCCTGTATTTGTCATTGTAGTAGACATTCTGTATTCAGTAATTACATATGACATGATTTGATCAGGCATTCTATTTTTGATTTACTTTTGGTTAATCATAAATTCTTATGATCCATATCCTCCTTTTTGGATTCTCCAAGAAATTTGAGCCCATATATATAAAACAATATTTATATTTTTAAAGAAGATTGAATAGAGAAAACCATCAAAGAAATCAGACTTTATAAAGAGCAGGCATCACCCAATGCCCTCAGCCAAGCTTAGGGAGAAATCCTGAAGAATTGGGACAAAAAAAAAAAGATTTAAGGAGTCAGGTTCTAGAAGAAATGTAAGGGACAGGAAAAAAAAAAAGGTAAGGGCACAGGGGTTGGGCTGTGGCTTGCTTCTTTATTGATATTATTGCTAAGAAAAATATTTTCTAATTGTATGGTATTACTTAAATAGGATTCAGTTGATATTGTTTTTCTAATATGGTTGAAGAATATTGTAGGTATATGTTTATTAAAAGTGACTTTGTCTCCCTTACTTAATAAATGGTGGGAGAACTCTGTTTTTAGTGAAAAGAAAGTATTTTTAATTCTTTCATTTAGGTTGTTTCATAGGTCTGTTAGTTTTTCCTTAACTTTTGTAACTTTAGATTTTGTCTCTATTCTTTGTCCAGGCATGTGCTGAATAGAGTTTGTTATGCAATTATTCATCCACTTATTTCTTCTCGCTTTCCCCTCCACTTCTCATACGTGCATTTTTTTATGTTGCTTGGGACATAAACATTTACTGTTTTAGGTAGGTTGTGTCTATGGCAATCCTATAGTGACTCTTATTTTTGTTCAGAATTCTCTCTTTAATCTGGTAACATCCTACGTACCCTATTTGTGTGACCACCTCCTAATTTCTCTGGAACCTTATCTAATCCGTCATTCCCCTCTTCTCCCTACTGACTCCTTCTGTTTGGTCTACAAATCAAATCAGGATTCTTTCTCTTTTAAAACAAATAAACAAGTAAAACAACAACAACAAAAAAAACCCCGCCAAAATCCTTGACCACCTAAACCATCTCTTTCCTTCTCTGAATTCACTGCCAAACTTCTTGAGAGCTCTGTCCTTCCTCATTTCATGTCCTCACTTCCCTGTCACTCTTCAGTCTCCTGTCATCTGTCTTCCCTCCTTATCATTTTACCAAAAAAAGACTTTCCCAGTGCCCTGGTAGCTTCCTGATTGTCTTCATTCCGTTCAACGTCCTTGAGGAAATTTTATCACTCACCATCACCCTCCTCAAAGTATTTTCTTCCCTTGCAAATGAAACTCTATTCTTTGTAAGTTGTCTACTTCGTTTAATTTCTTTTTTGACTTCTCTTTTTTGACTTCTAACTCTACCCCTGAATTGTATATATTCCCTCGAGATTACATTCTTTATCATCAGAAGAGGATTTTCTCGAACCCAGTCTCTCCCTGGTCAATATCGTCAGTTTCCATGGTGGTACCAGTCACCCCTGTGGTAATGGTGCCAACTAAGGCCCTTACTCCTTAACCCCAGGTCTGGATGCTGCACGTGGACCTCAAATACACCTTGTCCAGAACCACACATACACACTTCAGCCAAACTGTCCCCCATCCCAATTCTTTCTCTCAAATGATGGAACCTCAAACTAGAAATTCCTAAGTCCTTTGGACTCTCCTCCTTTTCCTTCAGCCCCCACATCTAACCAAGCTCTCAGCCCTGACAACACCCTGAAACCTTTGCTCCATTCCCATTGCCCTAATGCAGAGAGGAAGAAAGGATGGGGGGCGGGGCTTACAAAGAGGAGGGTTTTAAATATTTTAATATAAAGGTATTGCAAGCTTGCTCTTTAAACAACTGTGAAAAAAGGACAGGAGAAGAAGAGAGAAATGCCATTGCTCACTGACAAAACCATAAGAATGGACTCTCCTAACTACTGTCTCTGTCTGTGCCCCACTCTTTCATCTCAGGCACTGTGATGAAACAAAGAAACAAACAGGAAAGAAACTAATCTGGAATTCTGCGGTCAATCCCATAGATTGCAGTCAATCCCATAGGACTGCATTCAGGGCCCTTTGCAACTTACTGTTTGAGCATCTGAGTCCCTCCCCTCCCCAAGCCTCTTCCCCGAGCAATTCTAATACCCTCATCACACTGGGCAAACAGAGGTCTCCAGAACAGTGTACTTTCATGCCTGTATTAAAGCAATGAGAGGCCTGAAATGCCCATCTTTCTCTTCCTAATCCATTTATGTTTTCATTTTGATCGATATATCATAGCCCATCATTTGACTAGCTCTGCTTAGAGACACCAAGAGCTGCTTTCTCCAGGAGCTCAAGGTCTAGTGAGAGCCAAAGATCAGTCAAAATGTGGTGCTGAGGTGATGGAGCCCCTCAGGAGCAAACTTGAACCCTGCCTAGGGGTTGGGGAAGTTGGAGGTTCGGTCATGGAGAAGGGGGACCCTTGAACCCAGCCTTGCAAGACAGGCAGGATTCAAGTGTGTGAAATTGCATCTAACAAATAGAAAGCCCAAAGTATCTGGCCTCTTGTGGTTAAGTGGGTTAAATCTCAGACCATTCTCCCCCACCCCATTGATCAAAATGACTTGGTGCTAAAAATATTTATTTTCAACAACATATCGTTGGATTTTATCTTTTGATCTCATCAACTACTTTTTTGTTTTAATAAGCAGGTTCAGGCTGTTCATATTTATCTTTGAGACATTATGTATCCTTAAGCCCAAGTCACTTGTCTTCTATTGTGGTCATTTACTGCTTTCTCTTTTCTTTGCTTCATTTTCTGTCGTGGATTTTAAACTCTGTTTCTTTTTGAGCTAGGCCAAAGGCTAACCTTAAGTGGTCGGTTTGTTAACATTTTAACATGAATGCATTTCAGAGAAACCATTTTAATTGCTTCTATTTATTTCTACTATTAACTAAGTAAACTTCGATTCCCTTTTAGGAACCAGAAGGAGTCTTTTTGTACCCTCTCTACTTTGTGGTTATTATGTGAGATCCTTTTGAGGTTCTGCTAATACCTGATAGTTCCAAGAATTTATTTGCTAACTTACCAACTGTTTTCATTATAAGTGAAAGGAGTGTTAATTAATCTTTGCTTAATACTCTAATTCATTTGTTTCTCAAAGAGATCTTTACATCTCTGTCTAGCCTTAATTATCCCCCTGCAGTGACATAACGGGTATGAGTCTTTGTGACCCACTGTTTCTATTTTTAGTTGGCCAATTGTTTCAAGTCCACCAAATCTTAAAATATTCTCCTCTGCCCTCAAAGAGCAAGGTGACCCTGGTCAAGTATTTTTTCTTGGCTTTGTCATAGTTTCTCCACCCAAGCCTATTCTCCTCCAAAGTCTAAGGCGGGAGATCGAATTGCTTGTTATCCTTACAGCACTAAGTACCAACTTCCCTTATTTGCCGTCGCTTTAATACTTTGCCTTTGTCTTCATATATTTTTTAAGTGATAGACAAGCCCTTGAAGGGAAATTTGGGCACAGCAAGTCACTCACTACTGAGTAGATTTGTCTGGATTCTCATAATATCCATGCCAAAGGTCTGTTTCCAGTCAGGAAATTTTGTTATCTCTGTTCCTAATTTTGTGCTCATTACAATCCCCTCCTGACTGTGCCTGTTCTTCAAAGCTTGAGATTCTCTTTCTATTTGCTGGATGTATTAGTCTGCCAGGGCCGCCGTAATAAAGTACCACAGGCTGAGTGTCTTCAACAACAGAAATTTATTGTCTCACAGTCCTGGAGGCTCAAAGTCCAAAATCAAGATGTCGGCAGAGCCGTGCCCCATCTGAAGGCGCTAGGGAAGGATCATTGCCAGACCTTTCTCCTGGCTTCTGGTGCTATGCCTGCGATCTGGTATTCCTTAGCTTGTCGACACATCACCTTAATGTCTTCATGTTCACATGGCATTCTCCCAGTATCCAGATTTTCCCTTTTTAGAAGGACACCAGTCATGACGGATTAGGAGCCCACCCTACTCCAGTGTGACCTCATCTTAACCAGTTACATCTGCAACCCCNCTCCCCCCCCCCCCCCCCCCCCCGTTTCCAGATATGGTCACATTCTGAGGTACTTGTGGTTAGGACTTCAACATCTGAATTTAGGGGAGACATAATTCAGTGGTTAACGCTTTTTAGGTCCTGTTCCAATATTACTGTCTGTGTAATGCAGCTGTAATTTGGGCCAGTTGTTCCGGCATGTCAGATGGTAACACTGACCATCTGGGCTGACCATTTCTCCTCTTTGTGTTTTTATTTGTTCGTAATATTTGCAAGTTTTGCCGAGCTTCCTATCACTCCTGATTCCTCTGCAGTGAGAACTGTCTTCTGCCTCTCACTGGGAGCTGTTGTCATTAGCTCACTCAGGCAGGTTTAGGCGGATCGCCTCAGGTCTGTGGAGTTTTGCTTACTCCCCCTTTAAATTGCAAAACTGTTACATAGGACTCAGGCTGCTAATTGGTGAACTTTATCTGTTTGACTTATTATTTATGAAGCTCGTTATATTGTGGTTGTTGTGTCTTGTTTCTCTATTTCAAATCATTTTATTGGGGCAGGGGGATGCTACCATCCTCAAAATTCCTTCTCGAGAGTTCAGGGTACATAATAAGCAGCTCTTTTCTTTAATTTTTTCCCCCCTCCATGGTTTCCTTTCTAATTTTTCTGGAAAGTTCTATAAGAATCTTTGTGACTCCTAAGATGTCATGTGTACACATGGAACACTTGTAAGTGTGCAGGAGAGACCTCGCTGGGGTGCAGGTGGCCACACCCCGGGGAGACACAGCCCACAGTAGACTAACTATACAGAGTGTCAATAACACAGTGATGAAGGATCTAGTTTGACTGGGATTTATTATTACGATGGATATGGTTGGGCTTAGGCCCCTGTGCGAAAGAACCAAATACTGCTCCGTAAAGGGAAGGCATGGAAGGGTGGAAATTCGGGCCTGCATGGAGCCCTGGGACCCTTTGATACAGCCCTTGTCACATGCCCAGCTCTGGCCCCTAGAACTCAAAGCCCTCAGGAAGGCCAGCCCTACAGGCAGGTTAGAGATCTTTCCCGTACTGCCAGTAAGACTGGTTTCGTGTCAGGAACCACCAGCTCATGAATCAGTAAGAGAAGTGGACCAGGCTCCAGGCTCATAAACTACGGACGAGGGGTCCCTGAGAAGAACCAGAGGACCTTGCCCTAAAATATAGCTCTCTGGGTTCCTTCCTGTGTCTCCCCTCTGTGCCCTCTGGACACATACAGGTTGCTCCTGTTTGGAGTTGTGTAAGTCCAGTGGGAAGAGAAGTCCCAGCAAGCCTAGTGGGAAGCACTGACCCGTGTCTGTGTTTATGTCCTTGAGGACATGTCTAGTCTGCTAGTCCAAGATGAGAACCATTTTTGCAAACCCAAATCGAAGAGGATGACTCTATTGGTTTTCTTCTCAGAACTCTTCCCTGACAGTGAAGAGGTTTGGAGACAGGGAAAGATAGAAGAGAGTCTTTTCTGTACCACTTTCAAGAGTCTGCTCCTGTGCCTTCAGCCCGTTGGGTGGGGCCTCCCTCTGAGGCAAGCCCGTGTAATGAGCTCCCCCGTCCTGAATTGTTGGAACCCGCAGCCTGGCTCAAATGACCACGGGCTGCCTCTTTGTCAGACACACGCTGTGCATCTGGCGGCATCGCCGGGGGTAATGTGATCCGGCTCACAATTTTAATTTTAACCAAAAATACATCTGTCAGGCTCATTTCAGCTGACAGGATAAATATCATATTTCTTCACTAGTTTGTAAACACCTTGCTTTTCATCTGGATCTAACGTGTTCCCAGGTGTTTTACCAAAGGAAAAATCGAACAGAATACACATGGGGCTGGGGTGTGTGTTGTGGGTATCAGTCAAGCGTGGGGGTAGCTCTGTGGGGAACGGGGTCCCGTGCATGCAACACACAGGTGCCTGACCGGGAAGTCTGACTGTGACAGCACCGTAGAATTGTCTTGAGTCATAAAACTCAGTAGACAAAGTGGTTCTGAGACCACTCCACAGCTGCCTAGAGACGTCAGGAGTTGTCCCTCATACAGGTGAAGGAGGATTATGTCATTGTCTCGGGATCCACATCCTCGTTGCTTCTCTGGACACAAACTGTTCTTTTTTTGCTTGTTTCTTTGTTGTTGTTGTTGTCGTTGCTTTTAAGTAAGCTCCGTGCCCAGCATGGAGCCCAGCTCAGGGCTTAAACCCCCGACCCTGAGATCAAGACCTGAACTGAGATCAGGAGTTAGACTCTAAACCGACTGAGCCACCCAGGCGCCCCAGGACACAGACTGTTCTTAACCAAAGATGGTTCGCTTTCACAGCCTTTGAAAATCATTCTTTCTGATTTACTGGTGTGAAGATTCTTCTAAATGAATCCCAAGTGCAAGACCAAATGCTATTGTCCAATATCTCTGCTCACCATGAGAGTACAGACATAGCAGGGACGGTACCTGTTCCGTGAAGTGGGGAAGTTCAGCAGGGAGAGAATTGGAGAGAAGTAGAACGACAAATAGAAATAGTAAAATAAACAGATTTCCCAATCCTGAGGGATTCCCCTCCCCCAATCCTAATATAAACGCATAAATACTGATGGCTTGCTGTGTGACTGTTTATAAGGAACCTTTTAATTCAAGGATCTCAAAATCCTTTTATCACCTCTTAGTTTGCATAATGTCACGCCGGAGCGCATGCATGGTAATGTTACACTCCATCCACAGATGGAGACACCAAAGCTCACAGATGTTCCGTCACAGAACTTGCCAGAGACCTGCAGTGATCGATGAGGCTTTTACCAGCCTAGGGCGCACGCTTCTGGTTACCAGTGCCACCAGCTTTCCCCAGCCAGGCTTGATAGCCAGTGACACTCTGGCGCAAGGCAGCAAGGGAGCTGGTCCTGAGAACAGGGTCCAGGGCTAGCCCTGGAGTACAGTGAGAATGGTGAGTGTGGGTCTCACCTCACAGCTCCCATCATCAGCACCCTTTTCCTGCCATGCAAGCTCCCACCTCCCGTCACTTTTCCTCTTTTCTTGTCAACTCCTTTATTGCTCTTGATTGGTTTGCCCTGACCCTGAAGAAGGGCTAATTGATAACTAAAGAGCTAATAATTTTTTTATTTTTATTTATTTTTTTTTAAGATTTTATTTATTTATTCGACAGAGATAGAGACAGCCAGCGAGAGAGGGAACACAAGCAGGGGTAGTGGGAGAGGAAGAAGCAGGCTCATAGCAGAAGAGCCTGATGTGGGGCTCGATCCCAGAACGCTGGGATCACGCCCTGAGCCGAAGGCAGACGCTTAACCGCTGTGCCACCCAGGCGCCCCAATAATTTTTTTTAAGTTTTTATTTATTTGAGAGAGAGAGAGAGTGGAGAGAGGGGCAGGAAAATTTATTTATTTATTTATTTATTTATTTATTTATTTATTTTGAGAGGAGGAGAGAGAGAATCTCAAGCAGACTCCTCGCTGAGCTCAGAGCCTGACTCATGACCTGAGCTGAAATCAAGCGTTGGACACTTAACTGACTCAGTCACCCAGGTGCCCCAAGGGGTTAGTAATTATTAATAAAGTCATACTTTTCTAAAAAATATATTTATTTTGAAAGGAAAATCTAAATGGCAGCCATTGTCTCCCCAGTCTTACCTCCTGTTCCCTGTTTCAAATGTTCTTTGCCTTCATTGTCAGGAACCAGAGACTTCTAGAACTTTCTACTGAAGTAGCCCTCAAATTCCACCTCCATGGCAGGCTCTGCTGTGCCCCCATATAGTGCAGGGGCTTCTGAGGATGAAGAGGGAGAAGGGAAGAAGGAATGGGGGAGGGTGAGCTAGGTACCTTCCCACCATCCATGGAGCCACACTGCTCAAAGAGGAGTGTAAATGGGGTATACCAGTTCTGAGAACTTAAACATTCCTCATATTACAACAGTGTCCCATGTTTGTGGCCAAACATGTTCTAAGAAGCAAAAAACTAGAAAAAAAATCCTGCAAAATAATAGGAAATAAAACCCGAGGAATTTGTGAGTGTTTATAGTTTAAATTTCTTCAGGTGAGAAATCCAAGTAAATAACATAATATTCGAGCATGGTCAAGGGTATCATAAAAACAGTTTAGAACTACTTATAGAAGATCCCAAATTGAACGGGTGCTTGGGTGGCTCAGTCAGTTAAGCATCTGCCTTCTGCTCAGGTCATGATCTCAGGGTCCTGGGATTAAGTCCCCGGGTCAGGCTTCCTGCGCAGCAGGGAGCCTGCTCTCTCCTTCCCTCTGCCTCTCCCCCTCCTTGTGCTCTTGCTCTTGCTCTCTCTCTCTCTCAAATAAATAGAATTTTTTTTTAAAAAATCCCAAATTCCATCACATGAGATCATGAAAGGCTGGGGATCATTTTCTTTTATCAACTCTTGACCATAACCCAGAGGCCAGCTGAAGTCACCCTGCCCCTTAAGATTCAGGCAAGATGGGCTTGAATTCTCATGCCGGGTCCTGCAAAAAGGCCAGGATGTCTGGAAGTCCTTGCGTGCCATATTGTCACGGTCACCTCTGGCTTGCAGGATGAGCTGCTGTGGACCGAGGGTGCTGTGTCTGTTCTGCTCACAGGATCCAGCAGTTTCCCTTGATCTGATCAGCAAGAGGCAGTTGCAGTTTTAAATAGCGTCCCCCAGGGGCGCCTGGGTGGCTCAGTCGTTAAGCGTCTGCCTTCGGCTCAGGGCGTGATCCTGGAGTCCTGGGATTGAGCCCCACATCAGGCTCCTCCGCTAGGAGCCTGCTTCTTCCTCTCCCACTCCCCCTGCCTGTGTTCCCTCTCTCGCTGGCTGTCTCTCTGTGTCAAATAAATAAATAAAATCTTTAGAAAAATAAATAAATAAATAAATAAATAGCGTCCCCCAAAAGGGAGCCTTGGAATCACCCTCCATGTCTCCCTCTGGCCTCACTTCTCATTTTCACCTCATTCATCAACTAAATGCTCCATTATTGAGTGCCTACTGTGTGCCTGGTGCTCAAGAGACAGCAGAAAAGAAACAGAATCCATCCTTGTTCTGCATTCCTTTCGGATGCATCCCCTTCTCCCAGTCGCCCCAGCCACTGCCTTCCTCAGACCCTTATCATTCCCGTACAAACACCTCGTCCTGGCCAGGCTGCCTCGGCCTCTGGTGCTGCCCCAGCCCCATGCCTTGCTCTGATTCTCTCCTTCCTGCCAGGTTGGTTATTCCAAGCTTATGATTGGGACACTGCTCCGCTTAAAATCCTCCCAGGGGCTCCTGACTAAAATCCACATTGCTCAGCACCACACATGGGGCTCCCCACGAGCAGATCCTTCTTCTGTGTCTGGCTTGGCAGCCTCATCACCCAGAACTCCCCCACAGGACTCGTGTTCGTGTTCTGTGCCATCCACGAAAATGTGTTGTCTCCTGCACACTGTGACTTTTGATGCCTCTGTGTTTTTGTTTTTTAGGTTTNGGTTTTTTTTTTTTTTTTTTTTTTTTTTTTTTTTTGCCTGCTCTCCCCCGAGCTTTTAGAATGCCTTTACCTCTCATATTTCTTTTCATTCTTAAAGAACAAGCAAACATGGCCCCTCTGGATTGTCCCACGTGCCTCCACCTACCTCAGGCCAGCTCCTCCCCAGCCCCTCCATGGACCACATCTCACCATGCTGTAACTGCATTCATGGGACCGTCTTACTCCTCTGTTAACAGCCTGGTGGTGGGAATGTGGTCATTGAGGCAATTAATGATAATTGTTTGATGAATTTCATTCCCTTTTCTTTAATTATTCATAATACAGGCCAACATTAACTTGAGAGATAAAATATTAAGTGTGCCTAAATATCAGTTTTGTCTGCTGAAAAATGGGATAATAATACTTCATTTCAAAGTCATTATGAGAATGAGCATCTGCCAAGATAGAAACCATAGCATCAGTCACACGGTGGCATCTCACTAAGTAGTATTTTGTGTTCATCGTTGGAGTTTGCGCTCTTAGCTAATGCAGTTGATCTCCAATTGTACCTTCTAGAAGTGTAAGGAGGAAGGGGATGAATGAATATGGAGCGCCTGTTGCTTCACATCTGTTCTAGGAGGTGACTAGGTTAAAAAGGGGCAGAGTCAAGACTAAAATCCAAGACTGACTCTGGCGCCCACAGCATGTGGGAACTCCATTGTCCGATGGGTCTGTAGCAGACGGCCTTCTACCACTAGGGGCTGACATAGGTCTTTTGTCTGTGGCCCACTCCTACAAACACAGGAAAATGTTTGCGCCAGAAAGTCTAGAAATGATATTAATCCCAAAATTTATAAAACTGATGGTCACGGGAGAAATTGTCTTTAAGAAGAATNGGCAGAGTCAAGACTAAAATCCAAGACTGACTCTGGCGCCCACAGCATGTGGGAACTCCATTGTCCGATGGGTCTGTAGCAAACGGCCTTCTACCACTAGGGGCTGACATAGGTCTTTTGTCTGTGGCCCACTCCTACAAACACAGGAAAATGTTTGCGCCAGAAAGTCTAGAAATGATGTTAATCCCAAAATTTATAAAACTGATGGTCACGGGAGAAATTGTCTTTAAGAAGAATCAGCAGTAGAGTGACTACTAATCAGTACTGACTGCAACAGGCAAGAGCAGGAAGTTCTCAGAGTCCGGCGTGGTGGGCAGCCTTTCCCAACGACTGTTCCTCCGTGCTCCAGAGATTGTCAGGGTTACCCATCTGTGCTCCGACGTACGGAGTAGGTACCGGGAGCACGTGAGTAAATTGCCTGGGAGGCTCAGGAAGAGAAGACCCCGTCCAAGGGGGGCCTGTACTCTTGATTGCATATTGTGGGCATTCTGCTCTCAGTTCTTCTGCCAATCCCGATGTTTAACTGAGCCATACCATTTTGTTTGGCTATCAATGACATACTGTTTCTTCAGTATCTGAAGTCAGTAAAATGCTCGGATAACTATGAAAATGACAGCAGCTCCCATTTTTAGGCCTCTGTGATGTGTCAGACATTATACACACATTCTCTTATTTGGTCAGTACCAGAGCCTCACAAATGAGTCTTACACCTTTCCTGGAAGGATTCGGGGCTCACAGAGGGGAGTTAACCCCAACTGGTGTGAAAGATGTGGTTTAAACCCAGATGTGTTCAGCTCCAAAGCCAATGCTTTTTTCATTATGCCTAAGGACATAAGCTTTGAGAGGCACATATATCTGGGTTCAAATCCCAGTTCTAGCCAGATGACCGTGAGCAAGTCGCTAAGTGTTTATTGATTGACCTTATTCCCTCATTCATAAAACAGGAATAATAATGGCAATTTTTCCAAGGTTTTGTGGTGTTTAAATGAGATACAGAATACAAAGTGCAATGCCTGATCAATAGTAGGCAATCAATAATTCATGTCCTCCCTCCCCCTGAAACTGATCCCCAGATCATGCTCACCACCAAAGGTCTCATACAGACTTTCGTGGGGTTCCTAACATGGCCTGCTGATGAGGAACAAATCCCATTGGCTGCCTGCCTCAGCAGCTCTGGGCTTCAGCCTGTCCCTATCTCTATTCTGGAAGGAGCATTGAATGTGCTGGAAGGAAAGAAAGAGGTTGACCTTTTGACCTTTCATTTGCAGGAATTGCATTTTGTACTTTGCAGTGGGAATGTGTGATGTTAGAACGGTACATCTTAGCAATTCAGAAAAATTTCCTAAAACCAACCATGGGAAACGGTTGTATGTTTTCCCTCTCTGTAAATTTACCAACATCTTATGATGTTGCCCAGTGGTAGGGTACATGTATTCATATTTCAGCTTTGTATTTGGGGGATCACAAAAAAAATACAAAAACAAATCCTGAGTATAGTTCATTTAATAAAGTAATGCTACAGACTGGAAGTCAGAAGGACCCAGAGCTGACAAAATGTACTTAAATAATGAAACTATTGAAGATTGGTACCACACCAGGATGGTCAAGCAAGTGAAATTGCAACGGCGTATTCTATTCTGTAATGCTCATCGGCAGCGAGCATGTTATCCTGTACTGTATGCTGAGGTCAAGAGTGTCTGGAATTGAAAGTGAACTGTAGCTTATGAGCGGCTGAATTCTGGTTAGCCAGTTGGGGGTGGGGTGAGGTGGGAAGCAACTTTTATCCCCTTCCAGTTCCTGCTTTCCCTCATTGCTATTCCATATTCCACTCTGATCAGCTGCTAGCATGTGACTGACTGGCTAGAATGAACAGAATTAACCAGATACTCAGTCAGATATTTCAGTCAGCCAGATATTCTCACCTAAGCGTTTTTACATTAATAAAACTCCCCAGCACCACCCCGTCCCTTTTTACTGCTCTACTCCTTTTTTTCATCGTAGGATGCATTTATTATGTGTATTTTTAATGGTCTGTTTACCGCTCATAAACCTAGAGGAAGTCTTTCTTGTCTCACTAATGTATTCCAAATAGCTAGGATTATACCTGGCATGTCATAGGTACTTGAGAAATATTTTAATGGATAATAGGAACAAAAAAGCTTGATGAGGTCAAGATGGATGCCATGAAAGCTTATGAAGGAAAACACAAGAAGACATAAAAGAAAATATCTGATAATTTTGTTCACCTGTGTATTAAAAAACACACATATCAAAACAGGATAAACTATTGCCATCTTAGATGGATAAGTTTATTTCTACTATCCAGATCACATCTCACTTCTCAGAAGGTTCATTTTTATTTACTGCTTCAACATTAATCTGTTTATTCATTCATATACCTGTTATGTGACAAGCACCGTAGCATAAAAATGCAAGCTAGGGGTGCCTGGCTGGCTCAGTTGGTAGAGGGTGCACCTGTTGATCTCAGGGTTGTGAGATTGAGCCCCATGTTGGGTGTAGAGATTACATAAAAATAAAAACATAAAAAAAGAACAAAGAAAGCAAGCTAGATTGCCAGCCCACACTCGTACAACCTGATTGGGTCTACCCCAGATCAACCATATTAAACCCTAGGTCTCCATCCATTACTTTGATTAGTTAAAATATGATACTGATGTAGCCAAGTCCAAAGGTTTGATCTCTCTGTGGGCCAGCTAGTTTCAGGATATAATGAGTAATTGACCTGGGAAATTAATAAAAATAATTTTACCACCAACCACAGTGTGTACCCATTATCCCGGCTACTAGTCTCACAAGCATTTGCTGCTGGCCGGAGGGGATGACTCAGCACGAACCGTCACCAGGAGAGAAATGGCACAGAGCTCACCTCCCGCTGATGGGGAGCCAAAGGCACCGTCCTCCTGTCTGAAGAGCAGCGCAGTTATACCCTGTGTTGCACTGAATTGAGATGGGAGAACATGCTCCCAAGCAAAGAAAGGCAAGCTGAAGAGTGGAAAGCAGAAAGAGATCGAGCTTGGGAGCAGGGAGGGAAGTTAAGGACATCAAGAGCCACTTTGCAGACAATATCAGTGAATTGTGACCCCTGGGAAAACACGGTTAAGGGTAGACTAAACAGTGTGTCAAATTTGAACTCCCGGTGTTCCTCCTAAAATCTTTGCCTTCTTCAGTGTCCGCTTCTCAAGTGACCACAACACCATCCTAGTTGCTGAGGTCAAAAACCAAGGAGTTATTCTTGACTCCTTCTGTGCTGGGGTAGCCCACATCCAGTCCAGAATCTGGTTCTCACAGTCTTCCCTACAGTCACCCTGGCCCCAGCTGCTTCCATCTCTCATCAAAATTATTGCAAAGCCTCAAATATGATCTCCCTGCTCCTATCTTCCCCCTCCTCGCCATCTATTCTCAGCACAGAGGCCAGAGTGATCCTTAGAAAAGAAAATCACATCATGTCATCCCTCTGCTTCAAAACTCTGTGGTGATTTCCATTTCATTCAGGATAGAAGCCAGAGTCCTTTCAACAGCCTGCGTGATCTGCTCCGCTGCTCCCCACCATTCCCTCTTCCGCCTCTTGCCCCACCCCTTCCTCCCACTCTGTCCAGCTCCACTGGGCTGTTGGCTGTTCCTTGAACACTGGAACCACATTCCAGTCTCAGACCCCTGCAGCAGTGGTTTCCTTTTGCAGCCCTTCTATCTGCTTCCCCCAGACAGCCCCATGGCGAATGCCTTCTCCAAGTATTTATTCAAATGTCACCTTCCTCATGAGACCCACTCTGGTCATTCTATTTTATTTTATTTTTTAAAGATTTTATTCATTTATTTGAGGAGAGAGAGCAGGAGAGCACAAGCGGTGGGGGGAGGGGCCGAGGGGGAGAGAAGGAGAAGCAAACCCCTCGCTGAGCAGGGAGCCTGACGTGGGTCTCAATCCCAGGACCCTGAGATCATGACCTGAACTGAAGCAGACACCTAAGTGACTGAGCCCCCCAGGTGCCCCTGGTCATCCTATTTTCGATTGAAACCCATCTCCATGTGTATTTCTGATCCCCCTCACTCTACTCCAGTTTTTTTCCCCAGTGGCTTTTCATACCTAACATAGTATATAATTTAGTCATTTATTATACTTTGTTCTTATTGATACTTTCTCCAATCATCATTAATCAGAAATCTGCTTCCCACAGAATTTATTAGCTCCCTGCAAAGTTTACTGTTGTCTAGCTCCCCTTGTCGTGGTTAATTTTATATATCAGCTTCCCGAGGCCCTGGGGTGCCCAGATATTCGGTCAAACATTATTCGAGCTGTCTCTGTGAGGATGCTTTTGGAGGAGATTAACATTTAAATCAGTAGGTTGAATAAGCACCCTAGTGTGGGTGGGCCCCATCCGATGAGTTGAAGGCTTGAACGGAACAAAAAGCCTAACCCTTCCCTGAGTCAGGCAGAATTCCCCGTCTGCCTTCAAACTGGGACATCAGCTTTTTCCTGCCTTTGGACTCGAACTTAACATCAGCCTTCAGACTGGAATTCTGCCATTTGTCCTCCTGGGCCTCTGACTTGCCAACTCACCCTGCAGATCTGGGACTTGTCAGCTCCAAAATTGTGTGAGCCAGCCCCACTTGAACAAAAGAGGGCAGGGACAGAAGTGTCTCTGTATTGTTTGTTGTGTAAATTGCCTGTATTTTCTACTGCTCACCCCAGCACCTCTGACTAGCCCTGGGCCACATAGATGGCACTCGGTATACATTTGTTGAATAAATGAAGAAACAAACAGGTAACAAGAGGACTCTCTCTAAAGGTATAATGAATACATAATCATCTCCATATTATTACCTAGTCAAGAGCTATGGGCTTTATATCTAATAACTGAGTCAAAGATAAAAGAATGGTCTTCCTGCACTTACATCATAGAAAGCCATTCTGGGTGTATATCACGTTTTATGCTAGTTTCACACACTCTCAGCCACACTTTCCCTTGGGGGTCAGTGTGAAAAACCAGGCACAGCAATCTACAAGCCCGGGTAAGACTGAACCCATGAGATCTGCAGCATAAGGAAACCTTAAGTCAGGAAAAACTCAGAGACTTCTCTGGACCTGGAAGTTGGATACCAAGAAGCATCCCATGGCCATGGGATGAAAAGAGAGCTCAAGACGTGAAGACGAGAGGCGTTTGCTCTGCAGAAGGAAAAGCATGCTGTTGTTTCTAAATAGTCTGCTTTTCCACACCACTGTTTGGTGTGCAAGAGAAGAAAGAGAAAACAAAGACGATGAGAAGGGAGAGGAATTGAACTGGAACTGCAAATGGTGGGAGTGATTAGAAGTGGGCGCGGGGCTGGTCAAAAAAAGACTGGCAGAGGGGATGGCAGTAGAAGACGCAATCTCAGTGCAGAGGGGGCGGGCTGCATCAACAACCTTCCCAGAGATGATTATAGCTCCTGAAGACCGCGCGCGCGCGTGTGCGTGTCTTGTGTACGCGCACGCTGGAGGGGGAGAAGGAGAAGAGGCTTCTTCACCTCCATTAAATGCCCTTGGAAGTGTTTCCATGGTAATGAGCAAGGCTGACTGGAGAGGAGGGGGACCATGGATACCCAGTGAGCAGCCCGCAGACTTCTGGGAGTCCCGGAAGTCGCCCATCCAGACTTCCTGGAGCAGGATTTCCCATGCTCTGTCCCACAGAATATCAGATCCCTAGAAAACTGGGCATGGGGGAGAGAAAAGGTTCCGTAGGCAAAAAAAAAAAAAAAAAAGCTTCAGAAACATCAGGTTAAACAAAGCTAAATAGATTTCTTTAGTAACTCCTTTAAAATACTAAGGTGAATCATGACTCGCCAAAAGGGGGATACTGTATGCAGAATACACCCAACCTCCATTGACCAGGAAGCACTCTTTGTGCCGAGCTGTTCACCAAACTGGGGCCGGTGTTCTGTTGGATGCGCAGTGGGAAGCATTATTCTTGATAAAAGCAAACAGTGGCATCTAATGGAGATTGTGCTAATCTTAAAAGAAAAAGCAGGTTTCTAATTAAGAATGATTGGAGCTAAGCATCAGTAGCTTGATACAATAATGGTTCACTTACCCTGTGGGTTGTCTTAAGACTCACAGGGTAGTTGTTGTAATTCTTCGCACCCCCTGAGTTTGAAATGGAAACTACAGATTTATGTCATTTCAGCAACATTCTGCATAAATGAATCTCAGGGAGACCTAGCTGTCCTTCTACGACAGGCCACTTATCCAACCCTGTAGATGCAGTTGACCGGGCTGGAATTTTTCACATGGAGCTTTGGTAGTTTAGACTGAGATTTAGGGGCACCTGGGTGGCTCAGTCGGTTAAGCTTCTGCTTTCTGCTCAGGTCATGATCTCAGGGTCCTGGGGTCCAGCCTCGCATCTGGCTCCCAGCTCAGCAGCGAGCCTGCTTCTCCCTCTCCCTCTGCCTGCTTCTCTGCCTGCTCATGCTCTCTCTGCCAAATGAATAAATAAAATCTTTAAAAAAAAATAAAGATTTTTTTTAAAACTGAGATTTATCATTACAAAGTGGACACAAGTGGTGACTGGTGTGTGGCATTAGTCAGTGCTCAACAAATGTTGGTAGAAAAACAAATTAATGGCAGTACAGTATCGTATGTGTGTGGTTTTTATGTTTTTGTTTTTGATTTCAAAGAACTGATTTCTGATCACAGTATATTTTAGACTATATAAAGCTGGGGAATTCAGACAGTTTTGGGAATTTTCTCCAATTTATACCCCTAGAGGTTGTTAGTGAAGTCCCTATGCATTTAAGTAAAGCACAAAATGAGATCTACTGTTCAGCTTTAATGTTCAGTATCCCATAAAGTAAAACTGTAGGTGATTATAAAATTCATCACTGTCAGAAGCCAGGCGATACCTCCCCAGATAGATTAAGAGTTGATATCTTCTCAGCTGGGCCCATAAAATAAGCTGAAAGCATAACAAAGTGCAAGATGAGATCCTTCTCGGCCACCCAGTCTACTCTCTCATGCTTGCTGTGGATAACCAGCTTAAGTTGTTGGTTTTTAACTTAATATTTTTTTCTGGTTTCCCTCTGCCATGATTTAGTACGTCTTTGTTATTGCTCATTATTGACCCACTGCATTCTTTCTGGATCTCAAATAATCCAGCTAATCACATGTCCCTACCATGAACCCAGCATTTTCGAGGAACCTATTTTGTCAAATTCACTCGAACTAGAGAGATACACTAGAGCTTCATACGTATCCCACATTCATTTGCTAGCCTGCACACCCATGCGTGAATGCAAAAGATGTGTTTTCTCTGGCTGGACTAATCTCTTTTTGCACTACCAATGAAAGAAAGACTACCTATCAGAACAACTATAACGATGGGACACCTGGGTGGCTCAGTCGTTAAGCGTCTGCCTTCAGCTCTGGGTGTGATCCCAGGGTCCTGGGATCGAGCCCCACATCAGGCTCCTCTGCTGGGAAGCCTGTGTCTTCCTCTCCCACTGCCCCTGCTTGTGTTCCCTCTCTTGCTGGCTCTCTCTCTCTCTCTGTCAAATAAATAAAATCTTAAAAAAAAAAAAAAAAGAACAACTATAATGAAAACAGTAAATCTCAGCCTGATGGAACAGTTACTGTTACAGGGTTTTTTGTTTGGTTTCTTCATTGTTGTTTCCATCTTCTGACTCCCACACTTGCAGTGGGATTCAGGATATAAAGTATTATAAGGACACAAGCTGTTGTGGGTCATTGTGTAAACATTGAGATTTCCACTGAACTCCACTTTCTGTATCACATACCTCCTCTTCTGAAATGTGTCAAACATTGAGAGCTTAGCGAAAATTGTGGCCCACATATCATGTCAGCAGAACTGTGTTCTTGTTCTGATGAATAAATTGTAGGTTTTAAAGTGAGGATTCCTTCAGCTACTGCAGCACAGAAACTAGAGATGATGAGAGCTAAGGCTCACACCTATGAACAGTGGCAGAGACAAAAATTGTAAGTGGGGATTGACAAAGTATCTGCCGCTCCGTGTCAGTGGCCCTGAAATCCTAAATAAGGCTTTGAGTGTTAAAATATATAACTTGAAATATATTGGTAACAAGAGTGTAAACTATTATTTGTATTTGTATTATTATCTGAACAGTGAAAAAAAGTGACTTTGAAGAAGGCTCATTAGCCTGTGATTTGCTGAATGCTTTGGCAGAAAAGACTTTACATTAAAAACGCCCAATTTGTGGGAATGTAAATTGGTGCAGCCACTGAACAATGTGGAGGTTCCACAAAAAATGAAAAACAGAACTACCATATGATCCAGCAATCCCACTTCTGGGTGTTTTTCCCAAGGAAACAGAAACACTACCATGAAGAGATATCTGCACCCCCATGTTCACTGTGGCATTATTTACAATAGTCAAGACTTGGAAACAGCCTGAGTGTCAGTCAGGATGGATGAATGAATTGGGATATATATATACATATACAATGGAATATTATTCAGCCATAAACAAGAATGAAATCTTGCCGTTTGTGACGACATGAATGGACCCTGAGGGTGTATGCTAAGCGAAATAAATCAGGCAGAGACAAATACCATATGATCTCACTTATATGTAGAATCAAAAAAAAAAAAAGAAACCCATAAAACCAAAACCAAAACACTAAGCTCATAGAGAGGATACATTGGGAGTTGCTGTTGTGGGGAGGAGAGGAGGAGGGCAAAAGGGGTAAAGGGGATTAAAAGGTACAAACTTTCAGCTATAAAATAAATAAATCCTGGGCCTGTAACATACAGCATGGTGACTGTAGTTAATAATACTGCATTGCGTACTTCCTAGGAGAGTAAATCTTAAAATATCTCATCACAAGAAAAATATTTGGTGACTCTGTACAGTGATGGTTAGGAGCCAGACTTGTGGTGACTATTTAGCAATATACACAAGTATCAAATCACTGTTATACACCTGAAACTGACATAATGGTACATGTCAATTATACCTCAATTTTGAAAGTGCTCAATTTGCAACCGCAAGTGTGCTGTTCTACCTTTATGAGAACAACGGAACAGTTTGACATCAAGCTTCAGTGCCTTCCCTGAAGTACGGTTATTTATTTATTTATTTATTTATTTATTTATTTATTAGAGAGAGCAGGAGCAGGGAGGAGAGGGAGAAGCAGATTTCCTGCTGAGCAGGGAGCCTGGCGTGGGGCTTGATCCCAGGACCCTGGGATCATGATCTGAGCCAAAGGCAGACGCTTAACCGACTGAGCCACTCAGGCACCCCCCCCATGCAATATGAAATTCTGTTTCATATACATGGATTCCTGTCTGTTAGTCTCTATGCTATTATGTATGTCTGAAATGGTTTGTTTAAAAAAAAAATACTGAAAAAAAAGTGCTGATGAGTATAATGGGTTGTTGAAAGATGTGCATTAAAAATTTAAGTAGGTGTTTTTGCATGTTAGAAGCTTCTCTCTTAGGTGTTAGGACAATGAAACTCTCCAAAACAATTCATTCCCCTGAGGAGACCAAGTCTTCATGGATTTACTCTTTAAAGATGATTTGCAAGAAATGTAAGCAAAAGCCTTTGGGATTCTTTTTTTTTTTTTTTAAAGATTTTATTTATTTATTCGACAGAGATAGAGACAGCCAGCAAGAGAGGGAACACAAGCAGGGGCAGTGGGAGAGGAAGAAGCAGGCTCATATCAGAGGAGCCTGATGTGGGGCTCGATCCCATAACACCAGGATCACACCCTGAGCCGAAGGCAGACGCTTAACCGCTATGCCACCCAGGCGCCCCGCCTTTGGGATTCTTAAGTGGATTTTTAAAAAGAGTTTAGCAAACCCTAAAATGAGATATATGTGTGGAATGTAAATCCTGATGCACATATAAAAATGTTTTCCAAGGAGTCCGTCATGATGCAATATAATGACGACTAATAGGGTATCGTGTACATTTGCAGGGCTCGGTGAGTTTGGTTTATTTAGATGGACTTCTGAGACAGTTTTGCAAATGTTTTAAATTGACAAGTTGTTTTAAATATACAAATGTTTGCAAAAGTCTTTCCATGAGGCATAGTCTCAAACCTCCAAAATGTTCCTGGACAGTGGAAAAAATTTTATGTAAGAAAACACAAAGGGGAGCTGGCCTCGGGAAATGTCTACAGTTGCACCAAAGTGGGTTAACTTGAATTAATGTTTCTGAGAAAAAAATATTTGCTCCTGAGTTAAAATGGTGAAAACAATGGCTTCATTTATTAGCACGTGCCCAAATAATGCATTTTTAGAAGCAAATACAGTTCCTAATTTGGACAACCTTTGCCTGTAACCTTTGCCTGTTTTTCACCTGCATAATTCATTCTGATAATTTCTGGATGTTTTCCTGATAGTAAGGACAAGGCTTAATATTTTTTGATATATGTAAATTTAATAGTACCTATTGAAATTTTTTCTGCCGCCAAAGGTACAAAACTGGTTAATATGTTTTAAAATTTTTCCCTTAGTCACAAAAGAAATGCGTGTACAGATTAGAAAATGTAGAATATATGAATAAGTCAGTAAAATTAAGTAAAAATTTTATGTTGACTCTTTGATATGTACCTTTCCATATATATCTTCTGTGCTATAATTCAGACACATGTACACTCATGCATCAAAGTGGGATCGACTGGTAAAACTGTGCACAAAAACACACCAGCCAAAGTAATAATGACTGATATTTGGTAATATGGTTGGCTACAAATTACTGGGTGACGTGAGTTTTCTTGAATTTTAAATGTAAGTGGGATTCAGATATTTAAAATCCCATTTTTTCTTTAATGCTTTTAAGTTTGCCTGAGTTGTAATAGTAATGTTTTCGTAGTATTTACATTTAAAACATTCCTTCGAAAATTATAGAGTTCTCACAGTACTTGCCAAGAATATATTGATGGGATTTTATTTGTTTGTGTGCTTGCTTGTTTTAATTGAACTGCTCAAATTCAACTCTGAGAACTCTTCTTTATGTTCTTAATAGCCATTGTTTTTAGAGTAATTATTGTTATTTTTGAAGAGATCTCTAATAAGCATATCTACCAGGAAAAAAAGTAAACATTTAGCAGAGTCTTTTTTCATGTGGTGGAATTAAGTATGTTTATTGTTCATTTACGTTTTCCCATGTTTTTTTTTTTCCCCAGTGTTTCACAAATAGCATCTATTAGTTTTATAATCCAAAAAAAATATATTTAAAAAGAAGTAACGATAGCTTGACCCATTCTCTACCTGATGTCGAACCACATAAAAACCCCGAATTCCAGAAATAGGCTTATTTCCTTTCACTCAGTGACACATCTTTGAGGTCAAAGTCCCAGAGTTTGTTCCATCCCTTACAAAATAGCATGAGTGGAAATTTGGTTTTCCTTTTTGGGTAAAGTTTCTACAGAGCTTGCGGATAAAGCTCTTTAATTTTACTTTCTGCAAAACAATTATTTCTGGAGCTAAACTGAGATGAAGCTGATAATGGGTCTCAATTCTTCCACTTGAAAGCCGAAACTAGGGTCATAAAGACATGGAAGTCCTGAAATACTCCCTCCTTCTGCGGAAGCCCACGGAACCTGGGGGAAGGGCAGGCAAGACTGTTCAGTTACTCTTCCTCTGAGCCTTGCAAAATGGTTTTCTTTCAGGGACAGGTCTCTCAGAATAAAAGAAACTTGAGTGATCAGTGTTAAAATAAGTAATCTGAATGAGACCTTTGTAAAACTGGCCAATCCGAAGTCTGCCTGAAGCAGAGTCGTTGCTAGACATTTCTGAGGAGCCATCGCCAGGACATCCACTAAAAAAAAACAAAAAATGAAAAACTAGGAGGCCTGGTAAATGTATCTCCTTCTACAAGAGGAAAGCCCATTTGTGGTGTTGATTGACATCTGCCTTTCAACCTGCTGTTATCGAGTGTACCTAATACAGGCTCAATACTCAAACAGGTGCAAATACCTCTAACTCGTCTCCTCTCCCATTTGCCTTTCCTTTGACATCCCGACGCCATTCACCTTGACAGAAATCACACCATCACCCGAATGTTCTCTCTGTGTTTGATTCCAGCTGTGAAAGTTCAGGATGAACTGGAGAATGTAAGCCTAGTTTGAAGTACAGGAGAAATCTACTGGCACAGAATAAAAGCTATACTGTTTATTACGGTTATGCAAATAGCCGTTGTACTTAGATCTCTGAGCCTGGCTTTTTCTTTGTTTTTCTTTTTAATGAGGACAGTTCTTCGTGCAATTGCCAAACTGAGGCGAAAGAAAACTTTCTCAATCTTTATGATGCTTTCATCAGATAACCAATATAAAATATCTTCCAGAATACCCTGTCTCCTCAGACCTTAGAGTTTGTTCTTGGGAAGTTGGAGATAAACGAAGACGGCCTTAATAAATCTATCTAACATTGTAAATACAGTGTTTCTGGTTATTTTTCCCCTTGGGGCAAGAGGCCAGATATCACCAACAATTCAGACATTCTGGCCTTTCTCAAAAATGTCACTGCAGCAAGAATATTACAGCTTAGCAAATTGGACAAAATCAGGGTGTTTTTTAGTAGTTTTGCCATAAATAAAAATCAGCTGCCTTCTGGAAATACCTATAACACACCTTCGATCGGGTGTTGAATTTGGACTTAAAAGAATCCCTGGAAGAGGGAAATGTTTCCCTTCTAAAAGTGAAATTCCAGGGGTGCCTGACTGGCTCACTCGGTAGAGTGTGCGACTCTTGATCTTGAGGTCATGAGTTGGAGCCCCATGTTGGGGATAGTGTTTACTTAATTTTGAAAATGTTGTAATAAATAAATAAAAAGTGAAATTCCAAGGAGGGCATTTAAACCTGACTTTTGTCAGCCATTAACAAACAAACATGGAAGAATTGTGTTTGGGCAGGGAATGTCTGGTGGGAGGGGAAAGGTTGTTTTATTTAGAGGTTTGTTTGCTGTTGAGGGTTCTGAGGTGCTTGTTTACCTCTCCTGTAAAGTCATTACACCCTTATACTAGTTTGCTAGAGCTGCTAGAAAGAAGTACCACAGCCTGGGTGGCTTAAGCAATAGAAATTTACTTTCTCCCAGTTCTGGAGGCTGGAAGTCTGAAATCAAGATGGTGGTTGATTTCTTCTGAAGCCTCTCTCCTCAGCTTACAGAAGGCAGGCATCTCCCTGTGCCTTCACGTGATCTTCCCTCATACACATCTGTGTCCTGTTGGGTTAGGGTCCACCCTAGTACCTCATTTTAACTTAATTACCTCTTTCAAGACCTAACCTCCAAATACAAAGGTGTCCTGAGATATCAGGGGTTAGGACTTCAACATCTGAATTTGTGAAGGACACGGTTGAGCCCAAAACCCTGAGTCAGGGTCTCCCTGCCAAATCTATAAGACCTTTTCTTTGGAATGGTTCTAAGGGAAAGTAAGAAGGTGGAAATGTATTCTCGAATTTTCCACAAGACCTGGCCAGCTTCTGCAGCAACCTTTTTTGTTTTTCTCCTCCTTCAATATGGAAGAATTAAAAAGTCCACTGAGAACTTTGAAAACACTTTGCTCTCTTCGCCTGTAATTCTTTTTGTTTCTCCCAGACAAAAACACACCTCTGCCATTTGCATATCCCAGGTAGAATATCTGTCTCCCTGTTTGCATGTAAGTGATAAGAAGGAGCTGATTAGTGATTCTGGTCAATCAGAGGCTTCATTGGCAGATACCTTGAGATCACCCCCCATTTGTTGAGCACCCCAACATACCTGATTCTGTACCAAGTGCAGACGTGTCCTCTCATTTACTCCTAACAGCCTTGTGGAGTGGGGACCGTTATCAACACTATTTTGCAGATGAGATCATGGAAACAGACACATTTGGTAATGTATGGAAAGGTCTAGGGCTTAGTACATTGCCAGCAAGGACTTGAACCCTTAATGTCTTCACCGTACCTTTCCCTAGTCTTGCTGGCAGGGAGGAAACCTGTCTGTGGGGAGGTAACTGTATTTTTCTGAGCACCCAGTGCAAAGAATTGTTCTAGCTTCAGCTCGGGGAAGCTCACTAGCTAATCTTGTCTCCTAGTTAGTGAGCTGGGAGAATTGGATTCGATCCATGCTTCTCAAACTTTTAGACTCAAATTCATAATGAGAAATACATCGTACTGTGTAGTTCAGTACGCACATGCACACATACCAGTACCCACACACGCACATGGGCACACACATGCAAACACACCAGTACATATGCATGCATACATGGGTTGCATAACTAAGAAGTGTTCACGAATCATGCATTCACATGAAATACAGTGAATGCCCTCTGATAGTTTCTCTTCTCTTTCAGTTACTTTTGGAAACACGGATTGTGACCTTCTCAAATCAGTCTGCCAAAAGCTGAACTAGACCCCCCAGTTTGGACTTCTGTAATCCTAAAATCCTATTAGCCTACATGGATGTTTCTTTGGAGCCTCTCTTAAATGCACAGACATTTATTTGAAGCAAACGAGTATTACATATTACAGAGGACAGCCCTTTTGCCTTCAGTCTGAGCTAATTGCATAATAGTAGTAATAATCACGTCCATTTATTGTGTCCCTCCCATGTGCCAGAGGCTTAAAATGCTGTATATCCTATAGCTCCGGGCTACAGGACTATTTATCTCTGATTTACAGATGAGAAGACCAAGGCTCAGATTAAGTAATTTGCTCAAGGTCGCATAGGTAGTTAACTGGCAGAGCTGAAATTTGAACTGATGTCATTCTAATTCCAAAGCCCTTACGTGCATTTCTTGTAGGGGAAGGGGTCTCAAGGGGTCAAGAAGGAGAAATGAGGTCTGGAAACTGCTGTAGCTGAAAGCAGTGTCTTCCCTAATGGTCTCCTGTCCCTGGCAGAAACCACTGTCCTTTGGAATACTAAACCATTATTATACCAGTGATTAAAATCTGAAGCTGGGGAGCATTTCCCACCCCCCCAACCCCAGGCCACCTCCAGACCAGTTAAATCACTGGGGGTGGGACCCAGGCCTCTGCGTTTCAAAGCTCCCAGGTAATTTCAAATGTGGCCAAGGTTGAGAACCTTTGCTCTGAAGTCTCAGTTAAAGAAATTAAGGAGTTTTAAGGGCTTTTCCATTTTTCTTCCTGCAGGGAAATAAATGAGATTTAGTAAAAATATTACCAAAACGTCTTCAACTACTTTTACAAAGCTGAAGTACAAACTGTTCTTTGGAGCACATTACAAAAAAAAAAAAAATCAGGTAACCTCGTGTCTACGTCAAAACCAAAGAAAGTAGAGATTGCTAAAGGGATGGATGTGGGGGGGTGTTCTAGGTTCTGTCTCTGAGACTTCATTAACTCAGCTCACATAATTTTGAAAATCGTTTTTTATGTGGCTAGAGAAGTTAGTTGTTGAATTAATTAATCGGAAGCGAGAGTAACCAGTGGTCTTGGCCAAGTTCACGGGGCACGATGTAGAAAGCCAAACCAGACTAAGGTAACTGTAAATATTAGAAACAATCACATTTTCATAAAAAGAGCCTCCGTGGAAGATTTCCACTTTTTTTGCAGGGATTATGGGAACCGTGGTCAAACCGAGGACCCTCTCTCACAGAGGGTCACAGGTTTGATTTACCTCTCAGCCACCCTGATTTTAGACCCGGGTTGTTCCAGCCTGTGATCTGTGCGTTCCATTTGGAAATATAGCTGACCACACTCGGTGTCCCTCTGGTCCCTGCAGGGTTCTCTAA
Organism: Ailuropoda melanoleuca; assembly: GCF_002007445.2. Classification (NCBI taxonomy): domain Eukaryota; kingdom Metazoa; phylum Chordata; class Mammalia; order Carnivora; family Ursidae; genus Ailuropoda; species Ailuropoda melanoleuca. The sequence goes on along the minus strand of NC_048222.1, from coordinate 9,487,579 downwards.
AACAGGGGCTAGGATTTGTCCAGGCCTCCAGAGGACAGTTTTAATAATGTTAAAAATATGTACAATTTTCGTACTTCTGAGCATGAAAATACAGTATTACCATAACAACAACAACAATTCTGAAAGCCCCTGACAGATGACAGGTCCTGAGTACTCCGGCTGAGGCCAACCTGGATAGAGGCCCGAGCTTCTGGTCTGCCCTCAGTAACAGTGCTCGATGTTTGCTTGCAGAATGACGTGGCTGCTCTTCTGAAACCAATATCAGAGAAGATTCAGGAAATCCAGACTTTCCGAGAGAGAAACCGGGGGAGTAAAATGTTTAATCATCTCTCGGCTGTCAGCGAAAGCATCCCTGCCCTTGGCTGGATAGCTGTGGTGAGTCCTGTCTGCATGGACTGGCATCCTGGCCCCTTGTCACTTGTTTGGAGTGTTTGGGAGAACTTCTAGCTACCTTCGGGCTCCTTCCTCTGTCTGTTACACTGCAGGGAATTCCTCTCAGGGTGAATGCCCCAGATCTTTCTTACCCTGTTTACAGTTCAGGGTTACAGCTTTGTGTTCTGAGATGTAGAAATGTCTCACCCACCCTTACGGAGCAGAATGTTTGCCTCCAACTTTCACTTAATATTTCCCTGGCTTTTCTTCATCTTTAAGGCATTTTCTTTCTTATCCTATTTCTTTTTCCTTCTATGCTTGGGTGACGGTCCTGTTCTCTCAGTCCCCCAAACCCGGTCCTTACGTCAAGGAGATGAATGATGCTGCCACCTTTTACACTAACAGGGTCTTAAAGGACTACAAACACAGGTATGTATCTCCCTTTACTAGCCAAATTTTCAGTTGCTTCCTTGTTAGACATTTGTCCCAAAGCTTCATGTAGTTCACTCCTGATTCCTTTCAAAGGCTAGGTTACGGTCAATGTTAAGGAACTATCCCACCTTCGCAGCTAAAGCAAAGTGGAAAGTGAGGTCAGTTATCCAGATAATGTATGTGCGTCAGAAAATCTGCCTCAGTTCTGTTGTGATGATAAACTCCCTGCTTGAATCTATGTTGTCCCATATGTGTTCCCACAACAGCCGGAGAGCTCTGTGATGGTTCGTGATGGACCGCCCTAGAGGGTCACAACTCTTTACACTGCCCAACACAGAGCTGGTACGCGAGCAGAGAGAAGAAAAGAGAAATCAGGAAATGAAGTGTAAATGAGCAACAGAAAGGAGATGTGACCATTAACCAGGCCACTGGGAGGAAAACCAGGAGCACGTTAAGACAAAATACAATTGGGTTGGATGAAGAGAGACATCTATGAAAAGAGCAGTGCAGATGAGTCCAAACCAAGCTGGAGAACCAGCTTAAAAAGACATCGCATTCTACAGTACAATTAATAGATCCTAGAGACACTTAAACTGGTGTTGGAACTGAAAATGGGACCGAATGGAGGGAGACATGCCATCAGTGTCTCTAAACTACTCGAGGGATGGCATAGGATTTCTTCCCCTCTGATAACGTCACGGCTGGCCCTGTAGACAGCTAGCTAAATGCGATGTGGCTGCTGTCTAGTCACTCAGGGAAGGAACGAGGCAAAAATAAGAGCAGTAAAGTTCCGTTCCCTGGGCACGGGGCTCAAGAGTGGATCCCCTGCTGAGCCCTTGGGTGGCAGAAGCAAAAGTGCTCATCAGCCAGCAAATACAGGGACTCCGCATCTCGCTCAGTGACCCAGGCCGTTCAGTTGGAAAGAAACTTGAGGACCAGGTCATTGACCAATATTACATATTCAAAATTTGCATAACTATTTCTCTTCTAGGTTATTTTTTGTTTTAACAAACACTGAGTAGATATGAAAGAATATTTATAAAATATATAGAAGATATAATTGCAACACAAAAAATACTCCTACATCCACCACTCAGTATAAGAGATATGTACCGATATTTTTTACTGCAAAAAACAGACATGCTCAGCAATTCCGCTCCTAGGTATATTTCCAAAAGAAGTGAAACATGTTCACACAAAAGCTTGTACACAAATATTTGTAGCAGCATTATTTATAATAGCCAAAAAGTGGAACCAATTTAAATGTTCATCAACTGCAATAGATAGATAAAATATATATCCACACGATGGTATGTTATTCAGCCATTAAGAAAATGGAATATTGATACAAGAGCAACATGGATGAACCTTGAAAAGATCCTAAGAGAAAGAAGTCAGATACAAAAAACAAAAAAAAACCCACATATTATATGATTCCATTTATGTGAAATTCCAGAATAGGCAAATTCATAGAGACATAAAGGAGCTTAGCAATTGTCTGGGGCTGGGGAGGCTTGGGGAAAATGTGGAGTAACTGTAACAGATATGAGATTTCTTGTTTGGGGTGATGTAATGTAAATTGACTGGCAATGGTTGCATGACTTTGTTGACCTAATCTATTGGATTATACACTTCAAATGGGTGAATTGTATGGGACGTGAATTATCATCTCGATAAAGCTATTATATTAAAACAAAACAACAACAACAACAAAAACAGCCACAATGCTGAGCTCCCCTCATAGAGTTCAGTCATTCTGTGTTCAGGAAACATGTGTTTGGTTGAGCACTGTGCCCAGTGCCACAACTGCATGCTGTGTTAGGGACTGGGTGTTCCCTGTTTGTAGGAAACATTCTCCTTGCAACAGCAGCCTCCTTATCACTCTAAAATTCTCTAATTTCATGACACTCTTGGCCAAATAGTTTGATCAGATTATTAGAAAGCCAGCCAAAGGACTCCCCCCCCCCAGTACCATTCTCCTTTCTGAAAGCGTGTTGTGTTTCATTTTGCATCAGAACCAGTACAGAAAGAAATGGTCTCCCTCCACGTTCATCTCCCCGATAGCGCGTGAGGACGCATGAACCAGATTGCTGGGTCCACTCCCCATGGTCCTCTCTGCCCCACACCTGGAGCTCAGGGAGGGCCCTTGGCCCCTTTCAGGAGAGACCTGGGTCAGCAGCCTGTCAGGGTCCTTTTCAGAACTGGTTCATGGTGACTGAACTGGAAAGACAGTTGGTCCAGGGTCATCCAGAACCTTCGTTACTGGATTATCATGTTCCCACCCCTCTTTTTCAAATTTTATTTTTGATCCTAACTCTACTTTCTTCCATCCCCTTTTATAACAAAGCGATTTGCGCCATGTGGACTGGGTGAAGTCGTATTTGAACATTTGGAGTGAGCTGCAGGCATACATCAAGGAACACCACACCACAGGCCTTACTTGGAGCAAAACCGTAAGTATCAAGCGCTCTGCCAGCCGGGGAAAGAAAGGCCGTAGAAATATTCATTCCTGGTAGCCTAGGAACTTCACACTTAAGGATTTACCTCAAGGAAAGCATACGATAAAATGGGTATATAGAAACTGTTTATGCAAGCATCATTTGTCATGGAGCAATCTGGAGATTGCCTATAGGACAAGCAGAAAGAAAATGGTGAAGTTGTCCATGGTAAGAACCCAACGAAACATTCTTCAGCCGTTAAAAAGTAACATGTATGAGGGACACCTGACGGGCTCAGTCCACAGAGCTTGTGACTCTTGATCTTGGGGTCCTGAGTTCAAGCCCTGTGTTGGGTGTAGAGTTTACTAAAGTAAATAAATATTTAAAGTCTAACATGTATGATGCCTACGTGGAAAATGATTTACCAGCCAATGTGATAAAGTGCAAAAGGTTTTGAGCACTAAGATGGCATATATATTAAGAAACTATGATAAAAATTAAAGGAAACAGGAAGGTTTGAAAATAGTTACAATTTCAAGGAGATAAAATTACTAATAAAAATGTCTTTTTAAATGTTTTAAATTTCTTTTTTGGTGTTCAGGATTTTTCAAATAGTATTTTTCAATACTCGGGCAATCCTAGTGCCTTGAATGGTATCTTAGTCGTAGGATAAAATCCCAGCCTTAGAGATGTTGACCATGGCCTTTGCCCTGCCCTCATCTTCAGCCTGGTCTGTCCTCTCTTCCCGCCTCTCACTGCTTCCCAGCACCGCCAAACTACTTGTGGGATCCTGAACACATGAAATGCTTAGGTCAAACCAAATCAGATTGTTGTTGTTTCAAAGTTTGCAGATCTCAGATGGTTTAGCCCTTTTTGCGATGTCCCAAACATATGTCATGCTGTATGACCTTCCCTGGAATGGGTGTTTCTCCTCTATGCTTCCTTCATATCTTGAATATAGCTCAATCATAGGCCTCAGCTCATACCCTTGTCATTTGTATGTGTGTTTTTTGGAGGCTCTCCCGCTCAATTGGAAATTCATCTCTGTCTCCAGCCCCTAACACAGTATCTGGCACGGAGCAAGTACTGAATAAATGGTTTGAACTAAATTGTAAGGTTGGGGAGGGGACGCCTGGGTGGCTCAGTCAGTTAAGCATCTGATTGTTGATTTTGGCTCAGGTCATGATCTCAGGGTCATGAGATCGAGCCCCGAGTGGGGCTCCACACTCAGTGCAGAGTCTGCTAAAGATTCTCTCTGTCCTTCTCCCTCTGCCCCTCTCTCATGTGCACTCTTTCTCTAAAATAAATATATAAAATATTTTTAAAAAGTGTGAGGGAGGGGACTCCAAGCTAGACTCTTCCTTGCCCTCTTAAGTCTCTGCATTTGTTATAGAAAGACTTTCCATGGAAACTTCCTTCCGTTAGAAATGAATGTCACCTTTAAATGGTCAAAGTGGATAGTCCAACCGGAGTTAATATTGAGAAAATAAAGTGGCGAATTTGTGAATTCCATTCAGGGGTAGAACTCTCATTCTTCTGGTGGCCATGCTCCATCCAGGTCCTAACCCTCATCCAGAACTTTGATGTCGGTGAGGTCAACTTAATACCAACGCCAAGTTTGTGACTTTTCAAAGGAGTGTGAAACCTCTGCCTTTGCTCCTCAACACTTATGTACAAATGTGAACATTGACCCCCGTGGACTGGGGCTTCCTCTTGTTTTCTACTTTGCCTATTTTCTCCATAAGCAGAAATGCATAGTTGCAAAGTACAACAAATAAGTTGATTTTTTTTCTTCTGCCTCCGATATTATGATTTTTGAGATGAGTTCGTAAACACTTGAAGCTTTTCATATGGAAAGATGTGTAAGGATGCGGTGGGTGTTTGGGTGGGTGGATCAGAATTATTTCTCATATGCTTCCAGTGAGATGCTGTCTTGTGATAGATGAGTTTGTCATAAAGGGGGATTGTCATCACTAGAGAGTAGTAAACTAAGCAGCAAGAGTCCTTGGGTGTCTAATTATTATATTCATGGTAGGTAAAAGAAAAAGGAAAGAGAACCCATTTGTGGGAAATAATCATGTAGACAAAAGCTAGCCTGTTAGTTTTCTAATGGCACCCATGGAAAAGAAAACTATTTTTAAATAGTTTCAGTGCCTTTTACCACAATGTATGAAGCAGAGTAATGGTGTTTTGAATATATAAGAATCAAATATTAGGGTTGCTCAGTCAGGTAAGCACCCACCTCTTGATTTTGGCTCAGGTCGTGACCTCAGGGTCATGAGATTGAGCCCTGTTTTGGCTCCATGCTGGACGTGGAACCTGCTTAAGATTCTCTCTCTCCCTCTCCCTTAGCCCCTCCCCACTGTCTGCTCATATGGGCGTGCGTGAGTGCTCTCTCTTTCTCTCCCTCAAAATAACTAACTAACTAAATAAATAAATAAATAAATAAAATGGTGATTGTTATGAAGGAGAGCACGTACTTCACTTCTTTAATGGTAAAGTTTTGGCCAGATATTAAAAGTGAAGAAGGATTATGGTAAGAAAGTGTTGGTTCAGAAAACATCCTATGTGCAAAATCTTTTAACAAGCTTTAAAGACATATGTACAGAAATATATTTCCTAATATTTTGGTCCTCTTCTTCTAAGGTTTGGGGTAAAAAACAGATATATTACAAAATATATTATAAAAACCATAGATTTTGGGACGCCTGGGTGGCTCAGTCAGTTAAGCATCTGCCTTCGGCTCAGGTCATGATCCCAGGGTCCTGGGATCAAGTCTCACATCGGGCTCCCTGCTCAGTGGGGAGCCTGCTTCTCCCTCTGCTTGTGAGCTCTCTCTCGCTCTCTCTCTGACAGATAAATCAATCTTAAGAAAAATAGTTTGTAATTTTAAATCTAAATGACTGAAAACTATTTAAAAGATTCCAAAACATACTGCATATCATAAATCAGACTGATTTCTCTTCACTTACTATGGTCTGTCGATGTAGCAGCAAAATGAACCATAAGCGTCTCTAGCCAGAATCACAGCATTCTTGCAAGGGCTGATAGAATGCTCTGATCCGATGGCCTTTGGGAAGAAAAAATAAATAGAAATAGCTTCATGTATTTGCCCACTGGTCACAACCATGCAAACAGAATGTATTTATAAGAAGATAAGGATCCGAGAGAATGTAGTGCGATGCGGTGTTGGCGTTCACTGATACCACAACGTTCAGAAGGTTGAAGAAACACATTCCTTTTTAAGGGACCCAGTCAAAAAGCTTATGGTGACTTAACATCTCAAGTATTTTGAGTAACCCTGTGTTTTCTCCATTCTCAAATCAGAGGTTGAGATTTGAGCCCTCTGAGGGCTTGGGGGACCAGCAGCAGGCTGCTCGAGGCTCTGGGCTCCCCGCTCTCGGATGTGATGGCTCCCCCTGAGTTCGTGGTTGGGACGGGATTTGCCAGCTCCCACCTCCTGACATTCGCCCTCAGACCGCAGCTGTGCCAGGCAACTGCAGTTCCCTTCAGTTGTCGGGGCAAAACGTCAGACTTGGAAGCTGACGATTCTTGGGGCCCGAGACTGGAGAGAGGAGGGTCTGTGCACAAGTGTGCGGGCATCGGGGGTGGGGCGGGGGAGCAGCAGCTGTGGGGGTCATCTCCGTAGAACTTCTTGCTACCCTTACCATGGGAAATGAGATCTTCTCGTTTCTGCAAGCTTTCCTTCACCAGGACGGTGGTCCAGAAGGACACTGCATCAGAAGTAACTTGCAGTTTTCAGTTTAATTATTGGCGACCCTTTTACAAGAGTAATTTACACGGTTTCTTCGGCGCTGCGTTCCAAACGCGCTTGGTCGGGTAAATCGCCCTTTTGGCAGGATCCCCATAGAGACACTGTTATTTGTCATCCCTTGCAGTTGGTCAGATTTGTAATACTCATTGGCAGTTCCTGTAGGTCAGACAACAAGAGCTGAACGGCCAAGCCCTCATCATCCGAAATAACGGATTTCTATCTGTGCACTGGCCAGATCAGCATTCAGGCTGTTACTGTGTTCTGTGTGGCTCTGGCCAGGTCATGAAAAGGATTCCATGAATCGGATAAAATGTGGTTGTTGTCCTAGCTTTCTGGTATTAAACATGTTGACGTCTTTTGGCCCTTTCATGTGTCCTCCTGGGTTGCTTTGGTTTTGGGTGCCGCAAGGGTGTAACGAGTTGTAGAGAGAAGTAAAAATACACGTAAACGACCATGCGTGAGGTCCTGTGTAACGGGGACGTGACTGCTGTGCGGTACCCCAGTTGACAGGCACCTTACCCCCAGCACAAGTAAGTTGGGGGTGTTACAGTGATAGGTGAGGTGAGGTTTTATTTTCCTCAAAGCAGAACATTTTCTCATCACTCCCTTTTCTGGGGGCAGATCTTTCCCTTCGGCCTCTTTCTCGGGATAAAGAGCAAATGTCCGTTGACAAAGCACTAGCGTAACAGTTCTCTGTGAGCAAATTAAAACTCAGCCGGAGGGTATTCTGGCTTATAAATAATGTAGGCGCTGTCGCGTGTCATTAAATATGTATGTCTTGTAAGTTTTCCTGTCTTCTGGCCTCTCTGGCTCCCTCTTGATTTTTGCGGAAGGAAACTGTTCTCAATCTTCTATATCAGAATTTTCATTTAGAACTTGTACCAAACCTGGGCCTCAGGTTTATTGATCAGATGGCGTGTCGCTTGTCTGGATCACAAAATTCCTTGATCTCATCCACAGGGCTACGGGCCACGGAGAGTGGCTCACTCCAGTCTACCTGACCACAGCTGTGTTCCGTCGACTTAATTGCTTCTGGCTTTTCAGCTCCCTTTTGGGGCTTTGGGTAACCAATTACTTTTGTTCTCCTATGGAAAAGATCCAGACTGCTCAGAGGGAGTTAGGAGTATCATTGACTAACAAAGGCGTTCCAAATGCACAGATAATGAAGTAAGCTTGGAGTTGGCTTTGAACAGCCTGAAAGAAACTAGTAATTAAACAAACATAGCTTAAGCACCTACCACGAGCCAGGTTCTGGGCAAGGTGCCGGGAATGCAGAAATGGATATAAGACGCAGTCGACACCGTTCCTGTCCACTGAAACTCACATTCTTGCTAAAGAACATATAAACAAATACAGGGTGATACCACGGTGTCACGCTAGGAGTAAACATGAAGCACGGTGCTCGCACGGAACGTGGGGGGAGCACACAATCCCGCAGTGCAGTGTGGCTCCTGGGTCAGCAGCAATCTGGGAAATTGCTCGAAATGCAGGATCCAGGCCCCACCCCAGACCTTCTGAAATCAGAACCTGTCTTTTAACAAGATTTTCCCAAGTGGCTTATACGCATGTTAAGGTTTGAAAAACACTGCTCTAGGATATTCGAGTTGGACCCAAGGAGTCCAACTTGGGGGGGCTCGGGGGAGATCTTTAATTTTTACTCTTTCATTTATTTAGCAATTCATTTACTTAATAGCCATGTATTGGCTACCTACCAGGTACAAGGCACACACCAGACTTTCTGTTTACACTACAGTGTCTGCCATCAAGTGACAGGTTCTGATTATGATGCAAAAATAAATAACAATAATACAAGGCTCTGTTGGAAACTAAACCTTGCTAATTAGGCTTCCTGGGTGGACGGAATGGGCAACAAAGGGGCTGATGTTTGATTTGGGTCGCGAAGGATGAATAGGAGTTTGCAGAGCCCTAGGTAGACAGTAAAGGAAAGGGCAGTTCTTAGCTAGGAATTCGGTGCATGCCCATAGGATATGAACAAAATACTTTGAGAGAAAAGCTGTGGGGACACCTGGGTGGTTCAGTCAGTTAAGCATCTGCCTTTGGCTCAGGTCATGATCCTGGGATCCTGGGATCGAGCCCCACATCAGGCTCCTTGCTCAGTAGGGAGCCTGCTTCTCCCCCTGCCTGCCCCTCCCCTGCTTGTGCTCTCTTTGTCTCTGACAAATAAATGAATAAAATCTTTAAAAAAGAGAGAGAGAGAGAAGCTGTGAATTTTGCAAAGCTGAACATAGCAAGAGTTGAGGCCAGAAAGGCAGACCGGGGCCAGGTGGTGAAATCTGTCTGCATGTCTTAGCCTAAGAAGATGGGTCCATATGGGGTATGCGGGGTTTTTTCCTTCACCATAGGTTTTTGAGCAAAAAGCAAGCACACCATAGATGGTTATTTAGGAATTGTGCAAGATAGCAAGATAGACGGGAAAGAGAGGAGATTGGAGGCCCCAATCCATGTTGGGAGGCTTTCATGGATGGCTGGAGCTGGGGCGATTACTATGTGACCTGGAGGGTGGGGGTGGAAATGAAAAGAAAGAGATGGAGTGGACACCAAGTTGAGGACAGAGCAGAGAGAGAGAGAGAGAGAGAGAGAGAGAGAGAGAGCTCAAACCTAAACACCAAGTGTCCAATCTGGAAATCTGGGAGAGTCCTGGCAACATCAGTACAGACGGGGAAATCCGCAGGAGGAGCCGGTGGAGGGGCAAGACAACCGTGAAAGGGGCCTTCACCGTAACGTGTTTGGGGTGCAGGTGAGACGCTCTGCATGGAGAAGTGTAGCAGGCAGGTAAAGTCGCTAAGAGGAAGGCCTATAGACCATAGTTAAATGGACACAGAGACCAAAATAAAGAGGACATGGTAGAAGAAAAAATCCTGGGGGGCAGCGTTGTCTGGGGAATGGAGTCAATCAGTCAAGGAGACAGGAGAGGAGGAGGAGAAAACCAGAGAGTCCAGGGTCTCCAAACTCAAAGGAGGACGGGCTGGCTGCCGCTATCCGCTGTGACAGTGTCAGAAGGGTAAGGACTGGGAGAAGGCCGCCATCATCCACCATATTGGTGGTTTTTATTTTATGATTTTATTGAAGTGGAGTTGACACACAGGACTCTGTTGGTTTCGGGTGTACAACACCGTGATGATTCAGTGTTTACGTACATTACGAAGTGATCACCGCCATGTCCAGTGACCACCTGCCACCACACAGAGTTACGACGTTATTGACCGTGTTCCCTGTGCTGTGCTTTTCATTCCCAAGACTGACTTGTTTTCTCATTGGAAGCCTGTACCTCCTAGTTCCCTTCACCCTTCCCTCGTTCTGTTCATCTCACTCCCACACCCATCAGGTTGTTCTCTGTATGTCTGTATTTTTATTTATTTATTTATTTATTTATTTATTTATTTATTTTTCTCTGTATTTATGAGTCTGTTTCTGCTGTTTGGTTTGTTCATTTGCTTTGTTTTTTAGATTCCACCTGTAAGTGAACTCACATGTATTTGTCTTTCTCTGTCTGGCTTATTTCCTTTAGTTTAATACTGTCTAGGACCATCCATGTTGTCACAAATGGCAAGCTCTCATTTTTCTTTTTTATGGCTCAGTAATATTCTTGTGTGTGTGTGTGTGTGTGTGTGTGTGTGTGTGTACCACACCTGCCTCATCCGTTCATCTACCGGTGGACACTCAGGTTGCTTCCGTATCTTGGCTGTTGTAAGAAGCTGTGGTGAATCAGTGACCTCTAGAAAGCAGCTTCGGGCGGGCGGGGGGGGGGTGGGGAGGCGAGGTTAGAGGCAGATGCAGTTTTATGGAAGGAGGGAGTATGATTGACTTTGTGTAATAATCTCTGGATCATTTCCAGACCAGGTGTCTGATTTGATGAGTTACTGCTTATACCTTCGATTTCTGCCTTTTGAAGCTGGGGGATTATTCGAAGATTTTATTTGTACTTGAGCTATATCTTCGGTAGAATTAGTGTAGGTCAAAAATAAGCATCTATGGGGCCGGTGGCTCAGTCAGTGAAGCGTCGATTCTTGATCTTAGCTCAGGTCTTGATCTCATGGTGGTGAGTTCGAGCCCCATATTGCTCTCCACACTGGTCATGGAGCCTACTGAAATAAAAAAAAAATAAATAAAACAAATAAATATCTACAATTTCATACACTATAGTTTAGAATTAGCTGCACTATGACACTCTAAGTATTTCATATTTAAAACTGTTTATCTCATAAATATATTTGAGTTTTATTGGTGGTTTTTAGTTTTTTAATTTTTCTCTTCCTAAATCAAGAGCAGTAGCTTTTAAAAGTGCCAACCTTAATGATCGATATTATTTTAGGGGACGCCTGAGTGGCTCAGTCAGCTAAGCATCTGCCTTTGGTTCAGGTCATGATCCCAGGGTTCTGGGATCGAGCCCCACATCGGGCTCCCTGCTCAGCTCTCCCACTGCCCATCCCCCTGCTTATGCTTACGCTCTCTCTTGAATAAATAAATCTTTTTTTTAAAAAAAAAGGTTATGTTATTTATTAGTACTTTTTTCTAACCAAGAACTTTGAACTCTCTTAACCTGAGGGCCAGCAAGTTAATACACCTTCCTAATTTATTTAAACCGTCACCTTGGGAGTATTTTAATTAAGCATGTGCATTTAAAATTCTTTCCTGTGTAACGTTGAAGGCAGTGGTGTAACTGGCAATGTCCTGTTCCCCACCCTCTCCTCCAGCTCCTCTTAGGAAAATCAGAAGGTGGCGGTTTAGGCAGGGGTGCTCCCCAGAACGGGGTGGTAGGGGGGTGCCCAAACAGGAGGAGATGTTGAGAGAGTGTGGCTGTCAGTCCACCCCAGAGCTGAGCCACACTGGGCACCTCTGGGTTCTCACTCATCACTGAGGACCCACGCCTCTGGGTCGAAGCTCAGCCCTCATCGATCCCCAAGGACTTGCTGGCTTCCTGAGACCAGGCCTCTATTAATCACTGCCACTTTAATCACTTTGTCCAGCTCCCTTTCCTTCCTGCTCCCAGTGAGAAAGGGCAAAGACAGATACAGCCTTCCTTCAGCCCATCCTTTTCAGGGTATTAAATGGTAGCAAATCCTCCTTCTTTTAAAAGTGAATTTTATCTTTTCAAATGGCCAAAAGCCATTGAGACCCTCTTTGGAGAGGGATTAATTCAAGTAATACTATTTTTAATCAAAAGGAACAGAGGATAGAGGGAGGCATGGGTGATTATTTGTTTTGTATGTTTTTACAAATATCTGAAGGCAATCTTCAAAGATAGTTTTGAGCAAAGATAGTTTGATTAAACAAATGTGTCACATCAGAAGGTAATGCTTAGAGGGGTGTGTGGGTGACTCAGTGGGTTAAGCGTCTGACTCTTGGTTTCAGCTCAGGTCATGGTGGGATCAAGCCCCATGTCTGCCTCCTCGCTGACCTGGAATCTGCTTCAGATTCTCATTCCCTCCCCTTCCACTCCTCCCCCTGCTTGCTCTCTCTCCCTCTCTCTCTCTCTCACTTGCTGTTTCTTAAATAAGTAAAATCTTTTTAAAAAGAGGGGAGGTAATATCTAGAAAGACATTACTCACGTGAATCTGTAAGTTCTTGCATGATGCTAACACTTCGGTTGCAATTATTTGTTGTAATGACAACGCTCATGTCCCCTGCTCCTGGAACCCCCTTCCTCTTGCGTCCTTGTGCTAAATCCAATCCATCCAGACTTCAAAGCCTGTTTCAAATGGCCTTCTCCCCAAAAACCTCTCCCGTCTCCTCTGCTTATTTCCATGCCCTGCCCCAAGCTGGAAGTTCTCCTCCCCCCCGCCAACAGAACCTCTATAGCGCCCCTTAAAATTTCTGCTTTATAAAGCAGTTACTTATTCCCCTCAGTAACTATGAAGCACCTTCCTGGCACTGGGCCACAGTACCGGGGACATCAAGATGAGAAATAAGTAGCTCTCCACGGCTCAGGCTCATGACCAAATCTGAATGCACAGATGGAGAACTACAATATAACATGAGTTATTCTAGTAAGGGGGTTCCGCATGTCCTGCAACAGAGAAACAGGAAATCCACGCTCAGGAGAGACAACCTACAGAAAGGAAGAGACCTTCAAGGTGAGCCTTGAAGGATAGACAAGGGTCTTCCAGATTGTAAACTGGGGAAGAGCCTTCCAAACAAAGGCCCAGCCTGAGCAAAGACACGAAGGCCAAGAGCCGAGAGCCTGTTGTCTGGGAACACAGAAGTGTCTTCTCTCTCTCCCGGGGCTGGGAGCTCATAAAAGCAGGGCTCTTTCCCCATTCTGCCTGGAATCCGCAGCAGGGACTGGTATGGGACCTTAAACACCATGCCAAGTGGCATTTGCTAAATTGAACACATTAATTTGTAATCACAGTTCTTTGGGATGAAATTCCCAGCATGTTATTCCATTAGCTACAGATTGTGTTTATTGTTCAAAAGCCGCATAAATAATATCTCTTTACTTCTTCTCTCGGAGGGTGGTAACAGAAACGGACAATGCATTTTATTACAAGCAGCGGAATATTGGTCACAAACGCCTCTCCTGCACCTGTCCCTGGCCACCTGCTCGCCACTAATTCCCAGCTGGTATAAACTCAGTAAATGCACGTTAATGTTAGACGAAGCCAGAAGGGTTTCTTAGGAAGGGAAGGGAGGAAGGTGCGGGCTGTGTTCTGCAGGTAAGACAAACCCTGCATGGAATGTAGTAAACGTAGCACAGAACCCCTCGCAGACCACAGTCGGGGTTCATCTCTGATGCAAACTGAGCTCCCCACAGACCCTTTCCCCGACCTGAGCACCAATTAAACTTCCCTGTGAATTTTGGAGCCTGCAGTTGAGACAAAAGTTACTCTCCGTGTGTTTCAACTGTAAAGCTCTGGAAATGCTGTTTCTTTTTTTTTTTTTAATCTTTCTTAAGTAAATAATATGTATAACATAGAGCCAAATGTAAATATCTTTGTAACAACTCTTACTTCCCTCAAACCCCCACCACCACCTCTGTCATTTACCGAGTATGGATAATTTAAGAAATGCGATCATTTCATGAAAACCCTAACATCTGAAAGAAAAGCAAACCCTTTAATTCGGGGATAGTTCAGACCTAGGATTTTCTGGCCAAATGAAGTCGTTGGCCAGATAATTCAAGCCACATGTCGCTCTTGGTCTTCCTATAACTATTGGCTATCTATAGTTTGCCTCCTTGATGGATATACTCTGCTATCTTTAACTCTGGAAAATTTTCCCATGGAAAATTTATCTTTCCTTTTTTTTTTTTTTTTATGAGAAATTACATTTTCAAGCTGCCAGTGCTGGCAAACAAGAAGAAAAGACAATCTGGAAATCCCAGATTTGTTCCAGATAGCAGTAGCAAAGCAAGGGCAAACTAATAATTAAGGCTACTTATCAAGACAATTTATGCAAAATAGCTGGATCACTTGAGCAAATTAGATTGTGCTCAATAGATCCTTCTAGAATCTGCTGCTCTGAAGGCTTGGTCTGCTTTCACCAAGCATTTCTACTTGGCACATGTAAAATAGAAATCATCACCTAGGTTTTTTGAAGGGCCACATCGGATATATAAATTAGGAGAAGACAGGCATAAAAACCATAAGTTACTGGTTTCCACAAACTAATACACACTGTGCATTTTATTCCCAGGCTGTGTTCCAACCCAACGCTGTTATTCCTCCTTTGAAGGGACTTTGTTGTTCTGTTTCTTCACCTACTGCCATAGCTCACATCCCTCCAGGTCATCAAAGGAATGACGAGAGATCACGTGAGGTTGGAAGGATGGGCAAGATGGAAACCATCAGAAGTCATTGACAAAACCATGAGATGTAGTTTCATGCCCCTTCCTCTTGTACTTCTTGAGATGAGGGTGTGTGGAATCTTGCCTCTGAAGAAAAGTGATCAAAACGGGCCCCACATTTCCTTCATGATCGTGGGGCCATCTTTGTATTTCAAACCTAAAATCCAAGGGGTGTTCTGTTACCAAAGATGAAATAGGAAATAGTCCCTAAATTGACTTTTTAAAAATTGTTAATAAACATATGCTTAAAATATTATACAGCACTTCATTATAGTATTTTTAACTGTTTTCTTGGAAGGGCCCCCAGAAACTTTGTTTTCATTGGCAGAAGAAGTCTCAAAATTATAGGAAGTGATAAAAATAAGAAAATAGAGGCGAAAGTCATAATTCTCTTTGGCTTCTACTTATGTTGAATGGGGTGATCATCTGTTAGTTTATGTGCAATCTTTTTTCTTGATTATAGTTTCTGCCAATAAAAGCGTGGTATAAATATGAAAGTAAAATTCACAAGCCCTTATAGAAATTGACAAATTTGGAAATGTATCAATTTCACTAAGTTCTTGATCAAAGTACATCTTGCAAAAAATAGAAATTAGTTTTGATTCTAAAATATAAACAAACCCTAAATCATGAATTTGTGAAGTATTTTTTTGCAGTGAGAACAGTTGGTCATGTGTATAGTAAGTCTTTAGTTCTGAAACTGGTATTTCCTTTATTTAACCCCTCTCTCCTTTTGTGGTATATGAGTGGCTTATCACCCTCGTATTTTATTTTATTTTATTTTTAAAGATTTTATTTATTTATTTTAGAGGGAGAGAGAGAGAGAGCAAGGGCACAAGCAGGGGGAGGGGCAGAGGGAGAAGCAGACTCCCCTTTGAGTAGGGAGCCCACCTCGAGGCTCAATCCCAGGACCCTGAGATCATGACCAGAGCTGAAGTCAGATGCCTAACCAACTGAACCACCCAGGCACCCCATCACCTTCAAATTTTATCCATTGCCATATTGGGTAAATTAACAAAAGCATTTGACCAAAAATTTTAGTTGTAAAACACAGCTGTACCGTGTTAATGTAAGCTTATTTGCGATTAAAATGGCTTTGTGATTTTTAAACTATTAGGCCCATGTACATTGTCGCTGCTACCTAGAGGTCATAACTGTAAGCCAGGGGATGGAAGGGTCAGGTTGGCTCCGAGGTGGGCAGCTAGAGAAAGAATCGGACCAAGAATCAGAAGACAGCTATCTGTGTGTGCGGGTGAAGGGGAGCTGGGGTGGTGGCCATAAGGGAAGGATGGCTGGGGGTGGGGCAGGGGTGGGGGTCCATAAATAGCACCACTGCATGTCAGATGTTTCATTTTTTAGCTTTATCTATGATCTTCACCAATACTTGGCCAGACAGGTGGCTCAAATTATTACTCTCACTAAGCTAGTTTCGTAGAGGAAATATTGTAACAAAAGTTGTGTTGTATGGGACACAATCCGCTGATTCCAAGAGTGTGTTGCATATTTTTATTTTCTTGGTCTCTGCTTTTTAAAAAACCGGTAAAAACACAGGCCAAGATACAGGTCGGCTGACCCATTCTTAAAGGTGGATGTTGTTATCCTCCTTTGTGTTCTCTGCATGTACATTTCTCCATCAGTGTCTCTCTTTATAGGACCCTATCCTCTACACACATTGGATGGTGCAGCCCAGGCGTAGACCCCAACAGCTCTTCTCTGGCTCCCCTAACCCCACTCTCCTAAGGAGAGCTGGTCATGCCCTCCTTTATGCCTTCCACACCCCCGTTCATGTTACATGTGGCACAAACTGTATCTGTGATTTTATTGTGCACATGACACCCCTGCTGAATTACAAGCTTCTTAACAAATAGGACGCATGCAGACTTCTTCACCATATATCCAGTTCCTTGCAAGGAGGCACTGGGTAAATGTTTGCTGAATGGATTGACAGATGAGTCTACTCGTCCTAATTCATTTTCAATCTATCTGTTAAAGAGTTAGGTTCTATTGAGACCAAATCATCTGCTACCCTTATTGTTGGCTTTGAAAAATCTTAGAATTCAAAATGTAAGAGTTGAAAATTTCCAAACAAACCGATTATTTAATTTATTTTTAAAGATTCTATTTATTTATTTGAGAGAGAGAGAGAACATGAGCAGGGGGAGGGACAGAGGGAGAGGGAGAAGCAGGCTCCCTGAGGGGCAGGGAGCCTGATGAGGACTTGATCCCAAGACCCTGAGACCACGACCTGAGCTGAAGGCAGACGCTTAAGCGACTGAGCCACCCAGATACCCCCAAACTAATCAGTTATTAAGCAGAAAAATCTTAGATGGAAAACTTACAGAGAGAGAGAGACAGACAGACAGAAATGATAGGGTTTTTTTTTTGCTTAAGCAGCTATGTTTCACTTTCTGCTTAATTTTTCACAAAGATACAAAACCTCTGTCTAAAAGTACCCTGATTACACCCACTTTCTACGAACTCAGCAAAATGGGTAATCGGAGTGGAGTCTTTTTTGTAAATTATTTAGATCCAAAGCTAGACTATACCCTTACTAACTGGATAACTGTGGCAATGGTGTTTGTCCATAGGGATAGAAGTGGATTGTTAATTACATCCGCAACTGACCCCAGCAGAACAATGAGGAGGTTTCATTTAAGAACAAGAAGTAGTTTCTTCTTCAGAATAAAATCTAAATTCTATGGGGCGCCTGGGTGGCTCAATCTTTAATCATCTGCCTTCGGCTCAGGTCATGATCCCAACGTTCAGGGATCAAGCCCCGCATATGGCTCCCTGCTCGGTGGGAAGCCTGCTTCTCCCTCTCCCTCTGCCCCTGCTTGTGTGCTCTCTCTCTCTCTCTCTCTCAAATAAATAAAATCTTAAAAAAGCAAAAAGAATAAAATCTCAATTCTAAAGTAATACTATGGTTAGTAATTAGTTCAAGTAACATTTAATGAAATAAATTTCAATGCGTATATTATGTTATATATATAGCATATATAACCGACACATTACAAGCTTTCCACATGCCGCATACAATGATTTCATTATTTTATAGTTCGTATATATTAAAACCAGAGGAGGCAGCTGTTCCCAGTACAGTTGAAATTAATTTAGAGGAAGAGATTTGCAGATGTTTTTAAGTCATTGTCCACCCCCCCAAAAAGTTATGATCAAACACCTGCTCTCAAAATTCATTTTACTGGGTCTCAAAAGCAGCATTTCTACGTTTTGTGCTGTGCTCTTGCTGCAACATAGGCGAACTTTTTGCACCTTGAATATGGTCATTTAAAATCATAAATATGCTGCTTTTCTTTAAGTTTCAAGTCATTGTTAACAATGACTTTAGTAAAATGTGTTTTTCGGTTGTTTCCAGTCCGGGGCTCTAAGATATTGGAGACTTGTTTCATCAACATATCAAAGGAGTATTTTTTTTTTAAGATTTTATTTATTTATTTATTTTCGAGAGAGAGTGAGCGAGTGGGAGGGGAGCAGAGAGAGAGGGAAAGAGAAAATCTCAAGCAGACTCCCCACTGAGCATGCAGCACAGAGCCCAACTTGGGGCTTGATCTCACAACCCCAAGATCATGACCTGAGCTAAAATCAAGAATCAGATGCTCAGGTGCCTGGGTGGCTCAGTTGGTTAAGTGTCAGCCGTCGGCTTAGGTCCTGATCCTAGGGTCCTGGGATCGAGCATGTCTGGCTCCCTGCTCAGCGGGAAGTCTGTTTCTCCCTGTCCTTCTGCCCTCCCCCACACTTACGCTTATCTCTCTCTCTCTCTGTCTCAAATGAATAAATAAAATCTTAAAAAAAAAAAAAAAGAATCGGACACTCAACTGACTGAGCCGCCCAGGCACCCCCCTCAAAGTAGTATTTTTAAAATGCATTTGTGTGTGGTGGAGTCACAGCTGCTTACTTTCAGCCTTTCAAGTCCCAGCACGTTCAGTTTCTGTCCTCACCTTCAACTTCCAGTCTGTGTGACCTTGTGCAAGTCACGTGATATCATCGTCCTGTAGGCCCTGAGCTTTGAGATGTAGGATTCTTCACTGGAGAGAGAAAAATTGGGGTAAAACACCCTGTAAAAGAATTTTTTATTGGGGCACCTGGGTGGCTCAGTCGTTAAGCATCTGCCTTCAGCTCAGGTCATGGTCAAGAATGAGGTTTGGGTTAAAAATAGAATTTGGGGGCGCCTGGGTGGCTCAGTCATTTAGTGTCTGTGGCCCAGGGTGTGATCCCAGAGGCCTGGGACCGAGCCCTGCATCAGGCTCCTCTGCTGGGAGCCTGCTTCTTCCTCTCCCACTCCCCCTGCTTGTNTCCTCTCCCACTCCCCCTGCTTGTGTTCCCTCTCTCACTGGCTGTCTCTCTCTCTCTATCAAATAAATAAATAAAATCTTAAAAAAAAAAAGAATTTTTTATTAAGTAGAGTGTTCTCTTAGAAGGATTAGAAATATTCAGGGAGGTTAAGATGGCGGAGGAGTAGGGGACACCTTTTTCAGCCGGTCCCCTGAGTTGAGCTGGATAGGTACCAGACCAACAGGAATATCCATGGAATCAGCCTGAGACGCAGGAAGATACATCTGGATCTCTACAAATGAACATCTCCAGCGCTGAGTATCGAGGTACGAAGCGGGGAGCCGTGAAACCGCGCACAGATATCGGAAGCTAAACAGAAGGGGGAGGGAGCCGCCGTGTCAGGGCGCCGGGAAGCGGTAGCCACCTGCAAGGGGGAGCGGACAGACCGCGGACCCGCACGCTTGAGACAGCAGGCTGAGAAGGGAGCTCCGGGAGCGCACGCGGGACGGCTGGCGGTTGGCGGGCCACCTGCACGGGGGAGCAGGCGGACTCGCGGACGGCACCCGCGAGACAACAGACTTAGAACGCGAGCTCCAGGAGCGCGCGCAGGGCGGCTGGCGGGCCACCTGCACCGGGGAGCGGGCGGACCGCGGACCCGCACTCTGGAAACGGCAGACTGAGTCCGTGAGCCGGGAGCGTGCACCACCAAGCATCTCACGGAGCTCCGGAGCTCCGGTGTGCTCACTGGATCGAGGCTGAGACCGGGAGCTCCGGGAGCGTCCGCGGGGCGGCTGGCGGCTGGAGGGCCACCTGCACGGGGGAGCAGGCGGACTCGCGGTCAGCACCCGTGAGACACCAGACTGAGACGGGGAGCTCCGGGAGCCCGCGCGGGGCGGCTGGCGGCGGGCGGGGTTGGAAACACAAAGGACAGAGACGTGCCGGCCCTGGAAGTGAGGGCTGGGACGCCGGGTGTGGGGCGCACAGCCCGGGATGCTGCAGGGTTGAGCAGCACCAACAGAAACAGAGTTAAAGTGGCCAGAACATCAGTGGAGAACGATCCGCGATCCCTCTGTTCTGAGACAGAGGCTGAATTTCAGCCGCTGCTGCTCTCTCAGAAGAGGCATAGCAAACCGCCAGGGAAAGCCGCCAGAGAACAAAAGCCCGGAAATACCGGCTCACAGGGTGCCCATCCCCATCCCCCCTCGCAAGGGACACAGAGACTCTACCCAAACAGGGTTTTCTGAGTACCTGCAGGCAGGCCCCTCCCCCAGAAGGCAGGCTGAAAAATCAAGAAGCCCACAACCCGGAGCGCCTGAGTGGCGCAGTCACCAAGCACCTGTCTTCGGATTAGGGTGTGATCACAACGCTCCGTAAGGAGTCCTTCATCGGGCTTCTCCACCGGGAACCTGCTTCTTCCTCTCCCACTCCTCTGCTTGGGTTCCCTTTCTTGCTGACTGTCTCTCTCTCTCTCAAATAAATAAATAAACTCTTTAAGGAAGAAGCCCACATCCCTAAGATCTCTATAAAACAAGGGCGCACGGCCTGGGTCCCAGTCAACACTTGGGCTCTGGACAACCCTGCAATCTCTCTTCATCAGAATGACGAGAAGGAGAAGTCCCCCCCAGCAAAGAAAAGATAATGAGTCTGTGGCCTCTGCCACAGAATTGGCCTCGGCCACAGAATTAATACATATGGATGTATCCCAATTATCAGAAATGGAATTCAGAGCAACAATGGTCAAGATGATGAGTAAACTTGAAAAAAGCATCAGAGAAAGCGTTGCTGAGAATATAGAATCCCTAAGGGCAGAAATGAGAGCGAATCTGACAGAAATTAAAAATTCTATGAGCCAAATGCAGTCAAAACTAGAGGCTCTGACGGCCAGGGTCACCGAGGCAGAGGAACGCGTTAGCGAATTGGAGGATGGGTTAGTAGAAGAAAAAACGAAAATAGAAGCTGGTCTTAAAAAAATCCACGCCCACGAATGTAGATTACGGGAGATTACTGACTCTATGAAACGATCCAATGTCAGAATCATCGGCATCCCTGAAGGGGTGGAGAAAAACAGAGGTCTAGAAGAGATATTTGAACAAATTGTAGCTGAAAACTTCCCTAATCTAGCAAGGGAAACAAGCATTCGTGTCCAAGAGGCAGAGAGGACCCCATCCAAGCTCAACCAGGACAAACCTACGCCACGGCATGTCATAGTGCAATTCGCAAATATTAGATCCAAGGATACAGTATTGAAAGCGGCCAGGGCAAAGAAATTTCTCACGTACCAAGGCAAAGGTATCAGGATTACGTCAGACCTGTCTACAGAGACCTGGAATGAGAGAAAGGCTTGGGGGGGCATTTTTAAAGCTCTTTCAGAGAAAAACATGCAGCCAAGGATCCTTTATCCAGCAAAGCTGTCATTCAGAATTGATGGAGAAATAAAGACGTTCCAAAATCGCCAATCATTAACCAATTTCGTAACCACGAAACCAGCCCTACAGGAGATATTAAGGGGGGCTCTATAAAGGTAAAAAGGCCCCAAGAGTGATACAGAGCAGCAAGTCACAACCGATACAAAGACTTTAAAGAGAAATGGCATCATTAAAATCATATCTGTCAATAATCTCTATCAATCTAAATGGCTTAAACTCTCCCATAAAACGCCACAGGGTTGCAGATTGGATAAAAAGACATGACCCATCCATTTGCTGTCTACAAGAGACTCATTTTGAACCCAAAGATGCATTCAGACTTAGAGTAAGGGGATGGAGTACCATCTTCCACGCAAATGGACCTCAAAAGAAAGCTGGAGTAGCAATTCTCATATCAGATAGACTGGATTTTAAACTAGAGGCCATAGAGAGAGATACAGAAGGGCACTATATTATTCTTAAAGGAAGTATTCAACAAGTGGATATGACAATTATTAATATATATGCCCCCAACAGGGGAGCAGCAAGATACACAAGCCAACTCTTAACCAAAATAAAGAGACATATAGATAAGAACACAGTAATAGTAGGGGACCTCAACACCCCACTATCAGAAATAGACAGAACACCCTGGCAAAAACTAAGCAAAGAATCAAAGGCTTTGAATGCCATACTCGACGAGTTGGACCTCATAGATATATATAGAACACTACACCCCAGAACCAAAGAATACTCATTCTATTCAAATGCCCATGGAACATTCTCAAGAATAGATCATGCTCTGGGACACAAAACAGGTCTCAGCCAATACCAAAAGATTGAAATTATCCCCTGCATATTCTCAGACCACAACGCTCTGAAATTGGAACTCAACCACAAGGAAAAACCTGGAAGAAACTCAAACACTTGGAGGCTAAGAACCATCCTGCTCAAGAATGACTCGATAAACCAGGAAATCAAAAAACAAATTAAACAATTTATGGAGACCAACGAGAATGAATACACAACGGTCCAAAACCTATGGGATACTGCAAAGGCAGTCCTAAGGGGGAAATACATAGCCATCCAAGCCTCACTCAAAAGAATAGAAAAATCTAAAATGCAGTTTCTATATTCTCACCTCAAGAAACTGGAACAGCAACAGAGGGACAGGCCTAACCCACTGACAAGGAAGGAGTTGACCAAGATTAGAGCAGAAATCAATGAATTAGAAACCAGAAGCACAGTAGAGCAGATCAACAGGACTAGAAGCTGGTTCTTTGAGAGAATCCATAAAATTGATAGACCACTGGCAAAACTTGTCCAAAAACAAAGAGAAAGGACTGAGATTATTAAAATTATGACTGAAAAGGGAGAGGTCACGACCAGCACCATTGAAATTGCAAGGATTATTAGAAACTTTTATCAACAGCTATATGCCAAAAAACTAAACAATCTGGAAGAGATGGAGGCCTTCCTGGAAACCTATAAACTACCAAGACTGAAACAGGAAGAAATAGATTTCTTAAATAGGCCAATTAACTATGAAGAAATTGAGTCAGTGATAAACAACCTTCCAAATAATAAAACTCCAGGCCCAGACGGTTTTCCTGGGGAATTCTACCAAACATTCAAAGAAGAAATAATACCTATTCTCCTAAAGCTATTTCAAAAAATAGAAACAGAAGGAAAGCTACCAAACTCATTCTATGAGGCTAATATTACCTTGATCCCCAAACCAGGCAAAGACCCCCTCAAAAAGGAGAATTACAGACCGATTTCTCTAATGAATATGGATGCCAAAATCCTCAACAAGATCCTTGCTAATAGAATCCAACAGTACATTAAAAGGATTATCCATCATGACCAAGTGGGATTCATACCTGGGATGCAAGCATGGTTCAACACTCGCAAATCAATCAATGTGATACATCATATCAACAAGAAAAGACTCAAGAACCATATGATCCTCTCAATTGATGCAGAAAAAGCATTTGACAAAATACAGCATCCTTTCCTGATTAAAACCCTTCAGAGTGTAGGAATAGAGGGTACATTTCTCAATCTCATAAAAGCCATCTATGAAAAGCCTACTGCAAGCATTATTCTCAATGGGGAAAAGCTGGAAGCCTTTCCCTTAAGATCAGGAACACGACAAGGATGCCCACTCTCGCCACTATTATTCAACATAGTACTAGAAGTCCTTGCAACAGCAATCAGAAGACAAAAAGGGATCAAAGGTATCCAAATCGGCAAAGAAGAAGTCAAACTGTCTCTCTTTGCAGATGACATGATACTCTATATGGAAAACCCAAAGGAATCCACTCCCAAACTATTAGAAGTTATAGAACAATTCAGTAAGGTGGCAGGATACAAAATCAATGCCCAGAAATCAGTTGCATTTCTATACACGAATAACGAGACTGAAGAAAGAGAAATTAGGGAATCCATCCCATTTACAATAACACCAAAAACCATACGTTACCTTGGAATTAACTTAACCAGAGACGTAAAGGACCTATATCCTAGAAACTATAGATCACTTTTGAAAGATATTGAGGAAGACATAAAAAGATGGAAAAATATTCCATGCTCATGGATTGGAAGAATTAACATAGTTAAAATGTCCATACTACCCAGAGCAATCTACACTTTCAATGCTATCCCGATCAAAATACCGAGGACATTTTTCAAAGAACTGGAACAAATAGTCCTTAAATTTGTATGGAACCAGAAAAGGCCCCGAATCTCCAAGGAACTGTTGAAAAGGAAAAACAAAGCTGGGGGCATCACAATGCCGGATTTCGAGCTGTACTACAAAGCTGTGATCACAAAGACAGCATGGTACTGGCACAAAAACAGACACATCGACCAATGGAACAGAATAGAGAACCCAGAAATGGACCCTCGGCTCTTTGGGCAACTAATCTTTGATAAAGCAGGAAAAAACATCCGGTGGAAAAAAGACAGTCTCTTCAATAAATGGTGCTGGGAAAATTGGACAGCTACATGCAAAAGAATGAAACTTGACCACTCTCTCACACCATACACAAAAATAAACTCCAAATGGATGAAAGACCTCAATGTGAGACAGGAATCCATCAAAATTCTAGAGGAGAACATAGGCAACAACTTCTATGACATCGGCCAGAGCAACCTTTTTCACGACACATCGCCAAAGGCAAGAGAAATAAAAGATAAAATGAACTTATGGGACTTTATCAGGATAAAGAGCTTCTGCACAGCCAAGGAAACAGTCAAAAAAACTAAGAGACAGCCCACGGAATGGGAGAATATATTTGCAAAGGACACCACAGATAAAGGACTGGTATCCAAGATCTACAAAGAACTTCTCAAACTCAATACACGAGAAACAAATAAACAAATCATAAAATGGGCAGAAGATATGAACAGACACTTTTCCAATGAAGACATACAAATGGCTAACAGACACATGAAAAAATGTTCAAAATCATTAGCCATCAGGGAAATTCAAATCAAAACCACACTGAGATACCACCTTACGCCAGTTAGAATGGCAAAGATAGACAAGGCAAGAAACAACAATTGTTGGAGAGGATGTGGAGAAAGGGGATCCCTCCTACATTGTTGGTGGGAATGCAAGTTGGTACAGCCACTCTGGAAAACAGTGTGGAGGTCCCTTAAAAAGTTAAAAATTGAACTACCCTATGACCCAGCCATTGCACTACTGGGTGTTTACCCCAAAGATACAGACGTAGTAAAGAGAAGGGCCATATGCACCCCAATGTTCATAGCTGCATTGTCCACAATAGCCAAATCATGGAAGGAGCCGAGATGCCCTTCAACAGATGACTGGATTAAGAAGCTGTGGTCCATATATACAATGGAATATTACTCAGCTATCAGAAAGAACGAATTCTCAACATTTGCTGCAACATGGACGGCACTGGAGGAGATAATGCTAAGTGAAATAAGTCAAGCAGAGAAAGACAATTATCATATGATTTCTCTCATCTATGGAACATAAGAACTAGGATGATCGGTAGGGGAAGAAAGGGATAAAGAAAAGGGGGGTAATCAGAAGGGGGAATGAAACATGAGAGACTATGGACTATGAGAAACAAACTGAAGACTTCAGAGGGGAGGGGGTGGGGGAATGGGATAGACTGGTGATGGGTAGTAAGGAGGGCACGTATTGCATGGTGCACTGGGTGTTATACGCAACTAATGAAGCATCAAAACTTTACATCGGAATCTGGGGATGTACTGTATGGTGATTAACACAATATAATAAAATAAAATTTAAAAAAAAAAAGAAATATTCAGGTAATATGCAAATAAACAACATCTTTTGTTAAATGTTTTTATTTTACTTTATTTTATTTTATTTATTTAAGTAGGCTTCATGCTCTCACAACCCTGAGATCAAGACCTGAACTGAGATCAAGAGTCAGACTCTCGGGGCACCTGGGGTGGCTCAGTCAGTTAAGCATCTGCCTTCCGCTTAGGTCATGATCTCGGGGTCCTGGGATCGTGTCCCACATTGGGCTCCCTGCTCAGCGTGGAGTCTGCTTCTCCCTCTCCCTCTATTCTTGCTCTCTCAAATAAATAAATAAAATCTTTAAAAAAAAAAAAAAAAAGCAGACGCTTAACCGACTGAGCCAGCCAGGTGCCCCTAAATGTCTTTATCTCAGTCCGCATGTGCACATCTGACCCCATACCCTCTATTCTGAGAAATGAATGCAGTCTGCAGGCTAATTAAATGCCACCCCTGTGACTCTCCCAGGACCCTCTCAAGGCTCTGGACCAGGTACTGTTGGTCCAGATGCTCTTCCCAGGGCTCGTTCTCGGCACCTCCAGGCAAGCTTGCCCATCAGGGAGCCGTCCTTCTCTGTCCCTGTAGTTACCCAGCTCACAGAGCCACCATGTCCTCCTCCAGTGCTCCTTCCTTCTCTGTGCTCTGCTTCCCACGGGGCCTCCATCCCAGTGACAGGAGGACATAGTGCCTCACTCAACAGCGACAGAGGCTCTAGGCCCT
The DNA here is from genome assembly GCF_002007445.2 of Ailuropoda melanoleuca. NCBI lineage: Eukaryota > Metazoa > Chordata > Mammalia > Carnivora > Ursidae > Ailuropoda > Ailuropoda melanoleuca. Next base: position 9,461,040 of record NC_048222.1, on the reverse strand, counting down.
GAGCCGATCCACTGCTTCTCATTCAGTCTACACAACCTGGTGCGTTAGCTCTAAAAGGAAATCACATCGAGAGGCGATGTCCTTGAATCTCAGTCCCCGGGCGGGCGGGGGGGGGGCCGTCCCTATCCCAGAAAGACTTGAGCACTAGGCAAGGAATCAAGATTCAGGTGCAAATTCCCCATTACTGGAACCAGCAGGTACTCAGGAAATATGAATAAGGCAAGAGGCCAGTTTCTAGCACCAGGGGCGTAGAGTCACAACAAACCAGCACGAAGAATGACTTGATGCCAAGGTGCGGGTTTCAAACCCAAGACTTCCAATGTCTCCATAGGATATAGGGGTCCTGGTTCCAGAGTTGGCTGTAGGGGCTTGGTCAGCCACTGGGGCATTAGAGGAACAGAGCAAGGCATAGTGGAGATACAAATTAAGCCAGTTATGACACCACCTCCCCATACTTCCGTCATGTATATTCGAGCCAGAGCCCCGAGAGCAACACTGCATATGTGTTGAGGAGCCCAGATCTCTGGTTCTTTCATTACACTAGTGACTTTTTTTTAAAATTCTGAATATAATATACAAGATTTCACTGAAGAAGGCTTTAGAATCAAGCAGATATGTGCTCGAATTCTGTCTCTGCCACTTACTGGGCATTTACTATTGGGTCAGTTCTTCTCATTTCCTGCTTTGTTTTCTGTTACAGAGGGATTTCAAGACAGTCCTAGTAATACCATTATGAGAACTAAGATTAACCTCAGCACGTAGCCTGGGGTGATTCTTCCCAAACTTGTCCGCCTATTGGAATCACCTTGGGAGCTTCAAACAGTACAGATGCTCATGTCTCACCTCCCCAGAGCGCGTTTCTGGAATGAGGACTGGGCTTTCGAATTTCGAACAGATCCCCCGAATGATTCTAATGTTCACACAGGTTTGGGAACCCCTGGCATAGAGCCTGTCCTCTACTGGGCATTAAATATCTGTTAAATGAATGGAAGCAGTCAGCACTTGGCACACAGGAGACTTTCCAGAATTCTTGGCTCCCTTCCCTTCCCTGACCATCTTCCCTCTTTTTCTACTGGGACGCCTGAAGATGCATGCTGGGCTGTGATATCCGGGGGGAGGAGAAGAGGAGGAAGAGGCAGAGACAGGTTGTACTACAAGGGACGGCCCCCAGTCCTGTGAAGGGAGTGGCTGACACGTTTGCTTTTGAGGACGGGTCTGCAGTAAAGTGCCTGAAAGCTCACTGTCAAGTGCGCTCGGAGACCAGAGCCTAGTTTTGTGCTCTCTCTGGGGCTGCTGCAGGAATGAGCTGAAGCTACAAGGAAGAGTGGAGAGTTTCAGCTGGTCCTGAGCTCTCTTTATTTTTTAGCTTTTATATTCAGCCATTGTTGTAGTACATTCTTTGTTTGGTGTTCCCAGGTCAGCCGTCTGAAGGTATCAAAGTTCCAAAAAGTTGAATATGGGGCTTATTGGTTTCATTGTCCTCTAATGGCTCTTGGAAAGAGACTGAATTCTGAGAGCGAGGCACTATCTAAATCATTCTAGGATATAGAAGCCAGTACCCTCTCTCCTTTCCACAAAATAGGACTAGAAAGCTGCAGTGTTTCGGATCTGAGGAGGGGGTCCGGCTCTCACTCACCGTGTGAGTTATTATGTGCTTATGGGTAAAAGTAATACTTGGGGGCTCTTAACATCTGGAAGTGAGCACCGGAATATTGTTTGATGTGCAAATCTCAGCTTATACGCTACTTATGATTCAGAGCAAATTCTCAGATTTCACCCCAGCAGCATAACAGTAAACATTTAAGATACTTAAAAAAAAAAAAAATCGGCCAGTCTCAACAGTTGGGCAGTGATAATCTGCTTGACCCAAGGATCCTGATGGAGTCAGGCTGGTCTTCCTTAGAAACAAGAAACCATCACAAATTATATCTTCAGGAGACGAGACCGCCAACCTACTCAGTTTTTAAGACGTGCATTCTGAGTAAGAGAAGAATCTTTTATTTTTAGAGTAATTCTACACTTCATAAGGATTATATAAGTACTTTGAAAATAGCATTTTTTTTAATTTCAACTGAAAACTACTACAGATTAAAACTTCCCGATATTGACACTTTGGAACACGGAGTTGTTTTTGAAAATGAGAATATGCTGTTTTTGTTGATATTTAGCACGCACGTGCTCTCCATTTTGTATTTGGTATTGGAAACATATGAGCCTAAACCACATTTCCATCACTCTCAAACTTTTTTAAGTTTCCTGACCATTTTTCAAAGATTTATTTATTTATTTGAGAGAGAGAGAGTCGGACACTTGGGGGCGCCCGGGTGGCTCAGTCGGTTTGTGGCCGGCTCTGGATTTCTGCTGAGGTCATCATCTCTGCCTTGTGGGATCAAACAGCCGTTGGGCTCCACGCTTAGTGGGAAATCAGCCTGAGATTCTTGTTCTCTCTCTCCCTCTGTCCCTCCCCCTGCTTGCACTCTCTCTCTCTCTTTCTCAAATAAATAAATCTTTTTAAAAAAATTTTTTTAAAGGTCGGACACTTAACTGACTGAGCCACCCAGGTGCCCCTAATTTTCCTGACTATTTTTTAATTGATCTAACTTGTAATTCCTTATCATAGGTATACAGTTCTACTTCAGGCTTTAAAGTAAAATAGCGTATCACCCAAGTTTGTGGCCTATGTGTGCTTCTATCCTACAAGTTTTAAGTTTGGGGGGGTCTCAAAACCTTAAACATATTCCTCTATTGTCTAGCACCTTTTACTGTCATATAAATTTGTTAGAACTTCATACTGAAATAATATTTGATTTTCATGGGGCGCCTGGGTGGCTCAGTCGGCTAAGCATCCAACTCTTGGTTTTGGCTCAGGTCGTCATCTCAGGGTCATGGGATCGAGTCCTGTGTCATTGGGTTCTGAGCTCATCAGGGAGTCTGCTGGAGATTATCTCCCTCTGCCCCTCCCCCTGCTCATGCTCTAAAATAATAAATAATATCTTTTTTAAAAAATTTGAATTTCACATAGCAGCAAAAGTAAGCGTAAGCATAGATCTTGCTCAGAAACGATTCAGGTTTTAGTCAGTTCACCATCAGCATGAGATGAACGAAAGCATCAGATGGGTCCTGGACCCTGGTCACTTTCAGATTTGACAGGCATTCAGGTCACACAAGGCCCTTGCTTGGAGGTCAGTTTGAGGCGTTAAAAAATGAGTTCCAGTGGAAGAGTTCGAGTATCTCTTTCTTGAGCTCCTCAAAAGAGGTTCAAAAACGCCTAATAACCGCTGAGTGTTTTCCACTCATCTCTCTGTCTCATTGGTGGTTGCAATTCCCAGGGGCCCAAAAACTCGAATCCTCTTATCAGTTGGACTACATTTTTCTTATGATTCTCAATTGGCCAAGGCTGGTTTGATTCAAGTCCCGAGCTTTGGACGTGACCCTGTGAATGTGGCTTTGTTTGCCTCTGAGTTGGCGGCAGGAACCCAGTTTCCACCAACAGGGCTGTACAGCTCAGTCACACTCCATTCCCAAGGTAGGGCCCCACCTCGGTCCCGGTCCTCCCGTGATGCACAGGTGTGCCCCCTCAGTGCCCGTTGTGTTGAACCCTACTTCCTCATTGGTAACAGGTTCTGAGTGATGTCAGCAGAATCCCAGCTCTCAGTGAGGGCATCAGTCTGAAGACAACACTTTCCATCTTCTCTCTCGCACAGGGTCCAGTAGCATCAACGGCATCAGCACTGTCTGTCCTCTCCCCTGGGCCTGGCCTTCCTCCACCCCCCCCTCCTCCACCTCCCCCAGGGCCCCCTCCACTCTTCGAGAATGAAGGCAAAAGAGAGGAGTCCTCCCCTTCACGCTCTGCTCTATTCGCCCAACTTAACCAAGGAGAAGGAATTACGAAAGGTGAGAAAACTTGATGCTGGCTCCCTCTGATTCCAGGCACGCAGATCCCCCAGAGCCCACAATGCATCATTCCATCCCCATCCCCAACACACAGGGAGCTGCTGTTGGGAAAGCAGAAGCCTGCAAGGTTCTTCATCTTGAGGCAGATGGGCTCAGTGGGCTATTGGCGTGGACCAGCAAGAACTCAGAGACTCTGGGTTCTAAGTGGACCACTGCACTGCACCACCACTTAAGCCTCTGATGCTCTGACACCATCTACAACCAAGGCATTAAGATTGAGTGAAATAAAATGACAAGCAAGCGTACCTCTGTCCTCAAGCACTGTACAGGCTTGCCAAATAATTATATCATTGAAGTACTTTTGTCCTTACAATGATCAGGTTTTTTTTACAATCATACGACATTTAAAATATATCAGTATGTACATGCATTCTAAACAATAAGGTTTATGCAAATGCATCTTTGCTTTAGACAGGTAATAGGAATTATTGTATAGTTGTCCTTGTGCACTGGGGGCTAGAAGCTAAGAGCCTCAAATTCTAAATTTTTCTCTGGGTCCAGCTGGCTGGGCTGTCCCCTTATCTGCAAAGTAGAGGAATGGATTCATAACCCTGACGTCAACTCTGTACTCTGACACAGACTTGCTGGGCTGCCATATCTTTGTAGGCACCTGGGGAATGATGTAGCCACGAGAAAAGAAGTAAATCATGTGATCCTTTTTGGCCAAGTGCTTTGCTTTTTGTAGAATTTTTATCTATCATCTTACCTCCTTAAAAAAGAGGTTCCTCCAATTTAAAAAACATTTACAGTGCTTCTAATTAACTCTAAATTTATACGGCCTCACACTCTGCCTATTGTAAACCTTGAGAGAATGCTAGATTGTTATGACAATGGCATTATCAAAATTTCTTGTGCTATTTACACCACATTGATCTAAGAAGTTAGGGACATTTCCTTTTGCATAAAATACTAAGAGACGTGGCTATGTGTTACCTTCCCAGGACTCCGGCACATCACAGATGACCAGAAGACATACAAGAATCCCAGTCTACGGGCTCAAGGAGGACAAATTCCATCTCCTACCAAAAGCCATGCTCCAGGCCTCAGGGCTCCTCACCCTCCTCAGAAACACGCTCCTGTGTTCGAGTTGGAAGGAAAGAAATGGAGAGTGGTGAGTGAAGCCCTTTACTCTTTATTCCTGACACAGTGAAAGGACCATTGCTCAACCGTTGACTAGGATCTAAGGGTTACTAAGGTTAAACCGTTTACCAGGATCTTAAGGGTTTCTGAGTGAAGTGACAAAGGCACAAGACACTGCTTAGAGTAGAAACCAGGGCATTTCTGAATGCTTTCGTCAACTTCTGTTGTTTTTCACTATGCGTTATGCATCGTTTTCCTCAACGTTTTAAAATTATTTTTTTATTTTTATTTTTATTTTTTTTTAAAGATTTTATTTATTTATTTGACAGAGATAGAGACAGCCAGCAAGAGAGGGTACACGAGCAGGGGGAGTGGGAGAGGAAGAAGCAGGCTCATAGCAGAGGAGCCTGATGTGGGGCTCGATCCCATAACGCCGGGATCACGCCCTGAGCCGAAGGCAGACGCTTAACCGCTGTGCCACCCAGGCGCCCCAAAATTATTTTTTTAAATTGTGGTAAAAATCACAGAACATAACATTTACCATCTTAACATCCAAGTGTATGTAATGACTCCCGGACAAGAAGTGCATTCGTGTTGCTGCGCGGCCATCAGCCCATCCATCCAGAGAACTGCTCCCATCTTGAACACTGGAACCTTGAGCCCCTCAAAGAACCACTCCCCATCCCCCCCAGACCTCAGCCCTGGCATCCACCTTTCTACTTGCGGTCTCTAATTGACATAAACTTTTAATCTGTGCCCCGTTCTGGTTGTAGGATGTTCTGTCCCACTGACAGAGGCACAAACGTAACCTAAGCGAGCCACCCAGCACTTGCAGCCATAGTGTGAACAGGACAAAGGGACTTCAAACTTGCATGAAAGCTGGTGCCTCCTGACAGTCCAGGGAGCTTCCCCAAAGGTGCAGGAGCAAGGTCCCCAGAGAGGTTGTGTTGGGCTGTCAGTGCACATGGGCTTACAGCACTGTTGTCACCAGCCTATTTGCCCAACTCATATTTGATGTGGCACATTTTGCTGCAGGGTGAAGGCCAGATTCAGCATACAGACTTGACAGAAAGCTCCCACCCACCCCCACCCACAAGCCTGGGTGCCTGATATTTGACTGTTTGCAAATGGACCCTAACCCCCTCCCGGGCAGTGGTTCCATCCATTCCCATCATTACAAGAACAGAGGAAGACCTGGGGCTTGGTCTGTTTAAAAAAAAAAAAAAAAAGTGGTTTGGAAAGAACATATTGAAAAGCTGTAATGATTGTTGAAGCCCATAGTGATTTCAGCACGCGATGGACGCCATCCTTCCATACGTCCTTAGAGTCAATGTTTGCGTGTGTTTTAATTGTAGGAGTACCACGAGGACAGAAATGACCTGGTGATTTCCGAGACGGAACTGAAGCAAGTGGCTTACATTTTCAGATGCAACAAGTCCACTCTACGGATAAAGGGAAAAATCAATTCCATTACAATTGGTAGGGAAGAACCGGGGCCCTGGGCTTCCTATGCCCGCTTGCTCTGCATAAACATGCTGGGTGTGTTTAACAGAGCTTTGCTTTGTCTCGTTTTTCCTAGACAATTGTAAGAAGTTTGGCCTCGTGTTTGACAACGTGGTAGGCATTGTGGAAGTCATCAATTCCAAGGATATTCAAATGCAGGTAAGGGGCCCTGTCTTTCTTTTCTTTCCCTTTTCCTTTTCTTTGCTTTTCTTTCCTTTCCTTTCTTTTCTTTTCTTTTTTTCTTTTCTTCCTTCTTTTCTTTCTCTCTTTCTTTCAAGATTTTTTTTTATTTACTTGAAGCAAGTTGGGGGAGGGGCAGAGAGAGAGACTCTTAAGCAGACTCTGGGCTGAGCATGAGCCCAGTGTGGGGCTCAATCTCATGACCTTGAGATCGTGACCTGAGCCGAAACCAAGAGTCAGATGCTCAACCGACTGAGCCACCCAGGTGCCTCCATATAAGTCACCTTTTCAGCCATGCCCTCTGCCCCCTTTGCAGCTTTGCTCAGACTGTCCAGCTGCCTGCACGGGGCTGGCCATGTCCATCTAGAGAACCACCTCTTGCCTTTCCTTCAGACACAGCTGTGTCATCCCCTCCTCTCTTGGACGGTGTTCATTCCTCCTCTTCAGTCTCTTAGAACACATCCTATCTGGCACTGCAGTCGCTGTTTACCATGCCTGGTTCAGGGCCACAAATTAGTCTTTACAGCCACAGAAACTGGCACAGCCCCTGCACACAGTCGGTGTCCAATAAATGTTTAGTAAATGGTGACTGGGAGGCATCAACTAATGAATGAACACAGATACTAAGAGATTCTTCCAGCCTAACAGCACCATCCTGAAGAGAATTTTCTTTGCTGAGGGAGTATTGGTTCTAAGTCAGGAGGAGGAAGAATTTTTCTGAAGTCAGTGAGATATTCAGACCAACAGCCTGGAAAGTAGGATTGGAATTGAATTTGCAAACTAGGAAAAAATGTGCACTCTTCTGATTAGTTTTCATTTAACCCAGTGGGATTTTACAATATGCCAAAAGCTAAAGGACCTCCTGCCTTTGGCCAATTATAACTTCCACCTTTGATTACACTCTCTTCATATTGTTTTTAAGATTTTTTTTAAGTAATCTCTATACTCAACATGGGACTCGAACTCACAACCCCGAGATCAAGAGTCACATGCTGTACACATGGAGTCAGCCAGGCGCTCCTGTCTTCGTATTGTTAATTAACAATGATCCCATGTTTCCTGATAATGTTTGTGAACCTTGGATTCTGGTTTTATAGATCTTTCTCTCTTGTTTTACTGGGCTTTTTACTGTCACTTTCAATTAGAGTACATTTGAATGGACATTTTACATTTCACTCACTGCTATTTAAGACGTTGGTTTTGTGTGGGTCCGGTTAATGGAAAGTGCCCTGCACTGGGCACCCGAGCCCTGGGCACTAGCCCTGGCTCTGTCTTTACCCTCTGCGTGCACTTGGGCGTTGGCTTCACCTCTGACTCCGAGTTCCCTGCCCTGGAACGCAAGGTGAGCTGGAGGGATTCTAAGTCCTCCTCACCCCAAAGTCCAAATATTCTTGCCGCATAGGCTCTGTGGGTCCATGTATCTTTTCCACATTCCAGTTCCGTGTATTCTCTGCAGTGTGTCTGTGTACGTCCCCTTCCTCCTAACCATTCTGCTTCCACGGCGTCATAAATTCCATTCCTTGATAGAGAACCACTTCAGGAGAGAGCAGCCAAGCAACTCCTCCCGGGCACTTACTATATTGTCGTCTTCGCCATATAAACAGGGAGACTTGACCATCCTCGGGTCCTACTTTAGGTTCTAAAATGTGAGTCACGCACTCGATCATCCGTTTGCCGAATGTTTACTGAACACATCTGATATGCTGGGCACTGTTCTCGGCTCTACAAATGCCAGTAAGCAAATGAGACAAAAATCCTTGCCCTCATGAAGCTTGTATTCTGTAATACCACCTCCCAATTTAGCATTTCTGACAACCACATTTATCCGTTTATTGAGTAATGCTCCTTCTCCCAGAGTATTATGCATGAAAATTTTAAGGAAGGAAGTCACTCATCATCATCAGAAGTCCAGTTCCTCAAGAAGAAATATGCTCATGGAAACCTAATAATGAGGCCATAATTTCTAAACTCTTTCGGATGGTGGAAGTTCCTACATAAAGATCCAGGCTTTCTCCCACTTTGTAACCCACAAAGTCTCAGAAATAATATTCTGTGACTGAGGTGAGAACACATATTTAACCAGGTGAAAAGTATCGTGGAAATAATCTAATCTAATCTACCTCCTCTTAATTTTAGAGAGTTTATTTCAAGCGTCCTTTTATTCTTCCAGAACTAGGATTGGGTAGCACTGATGAAACCATATATAAGGAGTTAGCATTTTTTAAAAGATGTATTTATTTGAAAGAGAGCGAGTGAGCACAGGAGCAGGGGGAGGGGCAGAGGGAGAGAATCCCAAGCAGACTCCCCGCTGAGCTCAGAGCCCAATGTGGGGCTTGATCTCAAGACCCTGAGATCACGACCTGAGCTGAAATCAAGAGTTGGACGCTCAACCAACTGAGCCACCCAGGCGCCCCGGAAGTTAGCATTTTTCAATGAAAATACATCACGTTCAAAATTAAAAACCAGTTGAATTAAGTACAAAACATGAAGCTATAGAAAAGTAGAAGAAAACAGTTTTAAATATTCATGAAATTTTTGGAGGGAGAAATAATTCTAAATTGAGAAGTAATAGAAATTATTCAAAAAGATATGTCTACTTAAAAATTTAAACTTATGAATTCTGCACAAAAATAATTGCCATGTAACCATTTTTAAAAGTGATTTAGAAAGTGGGGCACCTGGCTGGCTCGGTCAGTGGAACACGCCACTCCTGATCTCAGGGTTGTGGGTTCGAGCTTCACACTGGGGTGTAGAGATTACTTAAAAATAAAATCTTTTAAAAGAGCTTTTTTAAAAAAAAAAGATTGATTTATTTATTTGACACAGAGCAAGAGACAGAGCACAAGCAGGGGGAGCGGCAGAGGGAGAGGGAGAAGCAGGCTCCCCACAGAGCAGGGAGCCCAATATGGGGCTTGATCTCAAGACCCTGAGATCATGACCTGAGCCGAAGGCAGATGCTTAACCGACTGAGCCACCCAAGCGCTCCTAAAAATCTTTTTATAGAGAAACAAATTTATGAAAACCCTAACTAATCCAGAAACGTATTAAATGCTAGAGCACTGGCTTGGGCAAGGTCACCCGCCACCTGTCACTCGGCAGAGGAGATACTCTTTGGCCCAGTTCTCTTGATAAGACACAGTCTCTGTTCTCAGAGTGTTCCCGGACACACAGGGGAAAAGCGTGCAGACAATCTATTTTAATGCGGCATTGACCAAAACGCTGTGGAAAAGACCAATCTTACCATATCAGGGTGATGTTTTAGGGTCTGCTCTTGCTTTTTCAGACTCTCAGATACATGCGGTATTTAAGCATTTTTAATATAACATGGCAACTTATAAATAAAGTGTATGAGCGTCATGTGCTTGCCTCACGTGTCCCCATTCTACCTCACGAACAAATCACCAAAGATCCCCCGACAGCTTATCCTTTCTCTCGACTTGCCTCGCCCCCCATACCGTGCTGGGCAGTGCATAGATGTTTGTCATCACTCCAAGATAGACAAATCTAGAAACTACCGAAACATTACCGCTCACACATTCTGGAAGTATAGATCTATGTGTTATTACTACTGAGGGTGTTTATGGCAAAGCCCTGTGCTTACCTGACCTTGAACTACCTCTGCTTTGGGGGGGGGGGGCACTGGGGCTCATTTCTAACTCAGTGTCCAGTTTCTATGGAGAGAGGGGAAAACAGAGAAGTGTGGTGCCCTGGCTAGAATCCCCCTAAGGAATTCTTTACATCAACTGCACCATCAACGGGAGTTGCCCCTTGGGTTTGCGATCCAGCCTTTTCTTCAGGGTGAAAGAGGAGATGTCTTTATCACTTCAATTACCATTACAGGAAGGAAAATTATAGAGTTGTAATATGGTCATTGGGGGAACAGTCTGCCCCTATCGAGATTTGGAAGGAGGGGGAATGTCTGAAACCCATTAAAAGAGAAATTTGAAACTGAGCAGAATTTTTATAGCACATAGATGTTTGTAAACAATATAAAGAATCACCCCCTCTTGTGTATGGTCCTGTTTATCTATACAGTGTGTGGCCTGAACCATGTCCCCACGTTTGGCTCCTGGAATTAATAATACATTTCAAAATACCTAGACACTCATTGTCTTACTCAGGCTTCGCGTTCAGCCAGTGAGATTTTTATCTAGCAAAAGATTTATGTGAAAAGAATTATAGTGTTTCTTATTTAGGTTCAAGAAAAAAATCCACTCTATTACAGAATCATGTATTTACTTTTAAATGACAATATTAGTATTTGTTTTAACCCAAGACTCATAGATTTGTCAGAACTAAAATTTTAAGCAAATAAAAACAAATGCATCTCGTTCCTTTTATCGTGAAATCAAATATATGTTTCAAATCCACTAGAGGGTTGCGAGACTTCGTCTGAACACTTAGCTGCTATTTTCACATTAATCCCTTTATTTTGTCTCAGGAAAAGAGACCCTGAGGCTTGAATCCCTTTGTGTGGTCCTTTCATTCTGTCCCCAGATGACACCCACCGGTTCACCTGGAGACGGTGCCGCTACCTAGCCTCTCCAGCCCTGACCCAGCTCTTCCTCAAGCTGGGGGGAGCCCATGGATTGTGCTTTATTCGAGGACATTGTAATTTTTATTTATGTGGGTGCCAGCTTGTCCTTTTGAATATTTCAGGTAATGGGGAAGGTGCCAACAATTTCCATTAATAAGACGGAAGGCTGCCACATATACCTCAGCGAAGACGCACTGGACTGTGAGATCGTGAGTGCCAAGTCGTCTGAAATGAATGTCCTTGTTCCTCAGGATGGTGATTATGTAAGTACCTTTCAATAGACGGTAAAGAATTTTTCTTGAACCTTCTTTAGTAACTGTCTTAAAGATTGATTCATTAACTCCCAACCTAGGAGCTCATTTGTGGAGTAATTCACAGGCAGGAGAGGAATTCCGAGAGTTGCCTTTCGCCTTGCTTCTCCCCTATTCGTGTCTTGGCTGTGCTCATTCTTCGATGTGTGATGCTGTGGGCAGTTCACTAATAATTTACCTTCACGCATTAGCTTTTATCAAATAGTACCTCACGCGTCTGAGTTCATGGTATTTAGGACTAAACATTGTCCTTTGCTCTGGTGGAGGCAAACAGAAAGGAGGGAGAAAAGGGGGGGGGAGTGGGAGGGAAGCGGATGATGATAAGTAGACCTATTGCTGTTAAGGATACTTATGTCAGGGGTTCTCAGACCCAGCGGAAGGATCCGGCGAGAAGCTCCATGAGATGCCAGCTCCCAGAGTCTGTGCCTGGATGGTGGATTCAGGAGGCTTCGGGTGGGGTCTGGGGCATCTGTATTTTAATAGGCATCTCGGGTGATTCCGATGCGGTGAGTCCATCCAACCCTTCCGAGAAACCCAGCCTAAGTGATTCGGCCACCATTCCTCTCCCCCAACAAAGCAGCCTCTAAGAGAAGCATGCAGACATCCTCCCACGTTGAAAAGGAAGTCCAAATGAACACACGTGCTGCATCAGGCAGTGTGGCGGACTCGCACCTTTTCCCCTTTGGAAGCAAGTTACTGCTTCCTTCTCGTCGCTTTTGGAGGTACAGATAAATCCGGAGATGATGCCCTCTGATTCTAACTGTGCAGGGGACAGTGACCCAGGGAAGGACGGGAGGAGAAGTAACTGCGAAGGCACCCCATCAGCCTGTGGGTCAGTCACCAGCCGTGTCCTTAGGCAGACAGCAACCGTGCCAGAATGTTCTCCTCTCACCTGTCAATAAAATTCTTCAGCACTACCCAGCCACGTGCTACAGAATGCAGCCTAGAATCCGTCATGGAAGGCTGAAAAACAAAGGTCTGCCAGCACCAGGCCATGCTTCACGGCTCTCTGGCTAGCCTCACCCCGAGCTTGAGAAGAGCCCTCTCACATTCTCTATCTAGAAACCACTGAGGAGGGGCGCCTGGGTTGCACGGCGGTTAAGCGTCTGCCTTCGGCTCAGGGCGTGATCCTGGCGTTATGGGATCGAGCCCCACATCAGGCTCTTCCTCTATGAGCCTGCTTCTTCCTCTCCCACTCCCCCTGCTTGTGTTCCCTCTCTCGCTGGCTGTCTCTATCTCTGCCGAATAAAGAAATTAAAAAATCTTTAAAAAAATAAATAAAAAATAAAATAAATAAAAACCACTGAGGAGCTAAAGCTGGTACAGAGCAGCGTGGGACGGGAGAGTCGAAAATTAGGGGGGGTCTCTGGCCTTTGCAGCTGTTCCAGCAGAAGGCTCTGCTGCGTGGGAGCTGGATCTGCTAAGAAAAGTGGTGGGTCTGGATCAGCATTCCAGACTAAGTGAGCTAGCATCCCTGGGCGTGGTACCTGGCATCTGCACTTGTTAAAGCTTCTCGGTGATTCCGCTGTGCAGCCAAGCTGGAGATCCACTGACCTAAGGCATGAGTATAGGGCTAAACCCGAGCTTCTAACCCCTATGGGTAGGTTATCTTGTTCCCTCATTCCGTGGTCCTCTTAGCACATTTTCTAGTGGGAGGTGGTAGGGAGAGGCGGAGGTCTTGCCACGGATGTTGTAATCTGGGAATGGATGTGGGAATGATTCATCCCAAAGGAAGTCCGATGCCCAGAGAAGAATGTCATCATATTACTATCCCTTCACTCCCCAAAAAGATGTGGGATGGCTCTATATAGTATAGTTTACTATCAAAGAAGCACCTTCACTCTGGAACAATCTCTACCTGGCCTGGTACTTGAGAGCAAGCACCAAGCCTTGTTTACTTCCAGAAGACACAGGTGGATCCCCCATCTAAGAGCATGTATACTCATGGGGGGTTCCACTGAAAGATGGCGTCTCATTGATGGAGGAGCAGAGGCATCAGCTTATCAGACACTTGGGGTTTAACAGCTGTGCTGTGTGCATACGACGTCCTGGGAGGGCACAGAAGCCGGGGCTAAGGGGACTGCCTCTCTTGTTCCTTGTCTAGCCTTTTCTGAAATGACTACAGAATCACTTTCTGGGGAGAGGAGAGATTCCAAACTACTTTTATTTTGGTTCTTCCCCACTGTGTCCCCCCCGCCCCCGCCAACCCCTGCCCTCGCTCCCTGGTGGTGCAGGTGCTTGTATTTCCCAATGGGAGGAGTAGGGTGGCTGGATGCAGGGTGACACATTGATGTATAACCCAGAGCACATCTTCGTAGTTCATCAAAGAGTATACAGAGAATGCTGGGGCAAAGCCTTTCCACTTGGTGTGACTAGGGATCCGCAGCCTCAGTGTCCCCTCGGAACTTGTTGGAAATGCAGATTGTCATTCTCTTCCCCCGATCTACGGAATCAGAATCTGCATTTTAACAGACTCCCCAGGTGATCCTGTGCACGTTTGCATGTGGCGGAGAGTGGGTAGAGAGGCCATCTGGCTTGAAGTCTGGCTGTTCTGCTTACTGCAATACCATCTTTGGCCATCTGTTCAACCTCTCAGACCTGCGCCCTCTAGATGGCATCTCAAGAACACCTAGCTCACAGGGCTGTAGACTAAGAGAGTCCACATATATCTAGTGCCTAGAAGACTAACTGGTTTTAGTAGGTTCTAGCTTTAATGATGATGCTAGCAGATAGTCACAGATGCTACACACAACTATGCAAGTCTCCACAGGACCCAGAAGACCTCTCTACAACACAGGTTTGGGTTCCATTAAATGTCATTGTCCACCATATGACCCTAATCAGCCTTATGTCTGTTTGGTTAAGTAACTTTGTTCTTCTGCATTTTTCCAGAGAGAATTTCCTGTTCCAGAACAGTTCAAGACAGCCTGGGATGGATCCAAGTTGGTCACCGAACCTGCAGAAATTATGGGCTAACCTCCGGAGAGACCGAACCCCCTGACCTGAACCCATTAAAAAAAAAAAAAAAGGCAGCATTAAACACCTAGAAGTGGCAGTAACACCTACGGCTTTAGTTTTGGCCTCCAACAATTCTTTGTTCTAGAGACAGCATCATTTCTGGCATGCGTTTGTGGGCATTTTGAAGTATTTAACATGTCTTCATGATTTGCCTTTGTGTGTGATTTGAGTTCCACATGATGACTTGTGAGCATTACACATTTAAAGGGGGTAAAAATAGTATTCTGTCCCCCTAATATCATTAACATGGTAGCTGATAGGTAAAAATACTGCATGATTCAATTTGACACTTATGTTTAACTGCTAGTTGAAAAATAAAACCTCTGAGAATCTAAGATGTACGTTTTTACCTTTAGGCATTTTCTATGCGATGTAGTAGTAGTTATGCTCTGAAAAATCCAACATTTTTTTTCTCATTTTTACCAAATGTTCACCTTTATCAGCACGTATACATCGTCAGCATGAATACATATTTCAACCCATTTTTTAAAAACATAAGAAAATTCCATCCTAAGGACAATATCCAGTTACTTGGTCCTTAGAAGACTTGTATTCTTCACAGTTACTAAAAACTACAAGTAGATTCTAATGATTTATCTTAAAATATTCTTTTGTCATGTCACATGGAAAACTTTTACTTTTCTGCAGAAAGATTTTTATGCCAAAAGATTGGTGGGAGGAAGCAGATGTACCTAGTACCTCGCAATTTTGCTCGAAGATCAAGCTCAATTTTTTGTTTCCCAATTTTGAGCCTGTTGAATATCAGATGCCTTGTAAATTATGTCGTTGATGTTGTATTATAGACTGTTTTCTTTTTCACTTGCCAGACTTCTAACCAGTCTCAAAAAAAAAAAAATGTTAAAAAGCCATAGCTGTAATACTTCTTCCAAAACCTGAAGAATTGTTTGTTGGTTTGACTGGCTGCTCCTATTTTGTAGTATTGAGAGGACATGCTTTTTCAATATAAGAGAAACTATGATATTCCTTTGTATCTTTTCAGTACACAGTGCTGAAAAACCTGCAACTTCTTGGATCACATGTAATGAATTCTAGTATAATGCTTGCAGACCCAATACAAGCATATATATTGTGCCTACTACAGCCTTTGGAATACGTCATTTCCGTTTTTTAAATATCTTCTATATCCATATAGTATTCAAATTACTAATGCTCATGTACCAAGGTTTTGCTATAAAAGTTTTGTTCATATGAATAATGTGGCTTTAGTAAATATCTTTTTTTTTCAACTGTAAACTTATTCTGAAATAAAGTAAAATTCTAATTGTTTAAATACTGTGATGAATTCTGATTGTTAAAAATATTTTTTTCTGCTTTGACTTGCCCCTTGCTCGTTTGTCAGATATGTTACATTCAGGAAAGACAACTGAGCCCTTCTGGTTGGCTTGGAGAATGTATCCAGCATGCCATCAGTTTCCCTGAAGAATGGCTTCTTCAAGGTAGATATCAGATAAAGCCATTTGCAGTTGGAATGACTGTCAGAAAATTCTAGAATCGAGTTGCATAATTCAAATCCTCTTTAAAGATTTTACTATTTATTTGACAGAGTACAAGCAGGGTGAGCAGCAGAGGAAGAGGGAGAAGCAGACTCCCTGCTAAGCAGGGAGCCCGACTCAGGGCTCCATCTCAGGACCCTGGGATGACCTTAGCCGAAGGCAGACGCTCAACCACTGAGCCCCCCAGGCACCACTAGTTTTTAATAGGATACAATAATACATATACTATGTATTTTAATGTATAATATAAATAAATTTATGTAATAAAATTATAATAAATTATAAATTTGTAAATAAACTTCTGGAGGAAGGAAGAACTGTAAGTGGGAAGAAAAGACACTAAAAAGGACATGTTACATTAGCCATTAAATAGTAATAATTTTATATTGAAAAAGTTCACTCAAAATTCTTAGACTCTGTCGACTGGCCTTGGGCTTCCATCAGGCTTTCAAAATGCTTCACTGCAGATATTAAAAATCTGGACTTGAGGTTCAATTATTTTATCAGCCCTGGGGCCTTAAGTCACCTACTGGTTTTATGAGTAGATTGAATTTGTTAAAAGGTGGGGGAAAAAACAACTTTGACAATGTATAGGAAAATGATTATCCAGACGATGCTGCATTTGCAATATGCTTTCCTTCTTGCATATTATTGAATTCCAAAGTTACCAATGCTATGACCCAAAAAATACTGTCGAAGGGGTAAGAAATCCACATGAGCAGAACTGTGTGTCATGTATATTCACTGAAAACCAAAACAAAAAAAACATTAAAATTAAAAAAATAAAAGGAGGGCACGTATTGCATGGTGCACGGGGTGTTATACGCAAATAATGAATCATGGAACTTTAAATCAAAAACTAAGGATATACTGTATGGTAACTAACATAATAAAAAATTATATTAAAAAAAAGTGTCAGAACATTGAGTGCCAAAGGTCTCCTGCATCTCTCTGATTTGCAATGTTACAAAGTATCATTTTGTAGGATTGAATGATAAAATAACCCAGAATCTGTTGTTTTGAAAACCCTTTCCTTGGTAATACAGTTTCCACCAAATAACCTATTAGTGATAGTTTTCCTTTCGTAACAAGACGTCTCAAAGTGAAGGATGGCTACTAACCACTTATCCACAGAAAGCCTTTCTAGAACTGGTAGGAAATATATATAGTTTTATTCACTTATTCTTTCATTCACTGAAAATGTCTTCAACTTCTTAGAGTCTAGATGAGTTTATCTAAAGAATCCCTTCATTTTAAAGAGGTCAGAGCTGAGGTCTAGTCACATTAGCAACTTGTCTAAAGCAAACAGAGGTAAAACAAGGACTAGCGCGCGCACACACACACACCCTTTTTTGTAACTACTCTAATTTGGCTTCAAATATCGCCATGTTTCTGAAACTCTCAAAGGACATAAATCTAGTGGCTTTCTGTCATTCCTCATCCACTGAGATTGTGGATGCTTCCATTTCCCTGTTAAACTCCTTTTGGTTTTGTGATATGCAGTAAACTTCTCTGGCTCCCGTCCCTTCTTTTTCTCCCCGGCAAATGCTCATTTGTCGCCCTTAACTTCATCTATCACTCTTATGTAGATGACTGCCAAATCCACATCCCCAGCCTGAATCCGTCTCCCCGGAGTCTTAACTCCCAATTGCCCAGAGAGTATTTCTACCAGCCTGTCCCAACTGCATTCCACGTGGCGAAAGTGAATACACATTCGCCATACATATCCGTATTTTCCTCCTCTGCCTGTCTAGCTGCGGTCAGTTGTCACCATAGATCAACAACCAGACATTTCCCTTGATGGGAACTGCTGAAGGAGAACCAGATCTGGAAGGAACCATCTTTTAGTCTTAAACGTGTTTAATTCAGGATATCTTTGTGACATTTAATTGGAAATGAAGAGTACACAGTTGGATATGGGTCCTTTCCATTGCCTCTGACATGAAATCTTTAGGAAGCATTTCTAAGTTGCATATTCCAAAAATGACTTCCATTAAACATGTTCATTTCAAAACAATTATTTTTAAACCATTGGCACTTTCTGTACCACTTCAGATACGGATACAACTTAAGGGCTTTAATTGCTTCAACTGAGACAAGTTGATTTAATAGCATTCACACAGACTTCTTTGGCAAGTTTAACCATTTCAGTGTTTCTGTATATGATGCAGCTTATATCTGTGCGACAAGTGAAAAGTAAGCCAGCTCAAATTAACCAGTGATAATCCATCCAGATTTCTCCAAATGCTTTTTGTTCTTCTACTGTTTGTTTAGTGACTTGGCACAGAATATGCTGCAACTAACCAAGGGTAACATTTGCCTATCAGTAGACAGTTACTTTCAGGCTTCCCTCTGGTACAAGCTATCACTTTATATTTAAAAATGATTTTTGTTTAGAGGCGCTTGGGTGGCTAAGTTCCTTGAGCGTCCTACTCTTGGTTTCAGCTCGTGTCATCATCTCGCAGTGGTGGGACCGAGCCCCAAGTTGGGCTCTGCGCTGTGCTGGAGTCGGCTTTGCATGCTCTCTCCCTCTCGCTCCTGCTCACTCTCTCTCTCAAATAAATAAAATCTTTAAAAAAAGATGATTTTTGCCCAAAAGTACAACTTTGAATATCTGAGTTCTAAATCCACTTTATGTCAATACCTTTTAAGACCATCATAATCAAAAAATGGTATCACATACTGACAGGAAGCTCCAGATGAAAGAAATGCATCATTGATCACACTTACTGAATGAACCATGATGTACGTTTTTAAATCCCATTTGCCAATATCACAAAGGTTTCTTTCATTCAAATTCAGTTAATAATTTCCATTGATATCAATAAGTCATCTTGGAAACTAATCAGAAGGTATGCATTTAAAAAGTATTTTTTGTTATTTTTAATAATAACCACATGGCCTCATTTCTTCAACTCATAAATCAATAAACTTATCATGGAAAGCCTTCTCATGAACATAACAATTTTGCAGATTTATTTGGGAAAATGAGATTTGTTTGGAAAGACCTTTTTTTTTTTCCCCTGCTCATTGTCCCTATGGGGCATCATCCTGTTTACACATAATGAATGGTACACATATCTTAGCAGGGGTGAGCTAATGACACATGTCCCCCAGCAGCCTGCCCTGCAGGGAGCCAATATTATGACACCCCCTGCTTCAGGCATTCTTCTTCAGTTTAAAAACCATGGGGAAATATTCCAGTTACGCAGGTGCCCACTGCTAGCTCCAGGGAAGTGACTGCCTTCTGCAATCAAGCACGATAAAATCTAGATCCTTTATGGATATTTAGAGACACAGTCCTGTAGCATTACTGAAAAACGTACAGAGATCTAGAGAAATATTTTACAAGAGCCATGTACGATATATATTTTCAGGAAAAGGACATACATTTATGGCAATATGGTACTTATAGGAGTTGTAAGTTATATGTATTCTCCATATCCTAGGATAGAAAAAAAAGTGGATGGAATAACCAGGAATTTTCCTCCACTATTACGGATCTTGCTTCTTTAGCCCTGACTGCAATGGTAAATTTAAACAAAAATTTTGATATTTCTCTAACTGAAGCAAAACACAATTGTATAAGCCTATTGAAAAAAATAGTATTTGAAAACCTAAGTTATCCAAATTATCTGCCCACATTCACTAAATAAGCGGTCAAAACTTCCCTATATATACACTCAATCACTGCTGACAGGCTGGTATTTGAATAATAAGGAATATTTTAATATAAGCCCATTCAGTGGATGTGGAATTCAGGGACTGATGTCCCATCATTAATGACTAAAATCTAGTTCTTTAGAAGTCATCAAAATGTTCTCTCATTTGTTAGCATCTAAAATAACTACCTCAGCAATATGGTCTGCATTCTGCACACTGCTTCCACCAAATGGCTATACAACTATTTTATCAAATTAAATTAATTCCATACTCTAGTTTTCAGAAATAAGTCTCTCTTCAACATCTCATCAGATAGGCATATTTCCAATAGGGCTTATCTTCCAAGGAAGGAAAGGCTCCTATTTCATTAACTCTCCAAGATAGTAAAGTAGATCTTACACCAATTAGAAGGAACTTTGGCATGGGAGTCAGATCTGGTATCCATTTGGGATCTGCTACTAAACTGAGGTCTGTCCATTTGACAAATGCTGGTGACACCTTTAATGACATATCATTCTTTAAAAATGAGATCAAGTGTTAATGTTTTTTCAGACATGATTAAACAAATATATAACAAAACTGCCTGTGACAGAGTCCCTTGCTGCCCACCAAAATCAATTCTTTCATTAGTAGACTACATTTCCCAGCCTCCTTTGCAGTCCAATGGTCATCTGTCTAGCTTCTCCTTGAAGGAAGGTGAGTCATGCAAATCCCACTTGAGGACTCTGTTTTTTAAAACAGTGTGTTTTCTCCATGTTCCCCTTCCCTTCCACCAGTCCCTGGACACAGCAACCGGCCTCAACAATGCAGGCGACAATATATTCTGAATATGCAAAAATAACAAGTTAGAGAGTTGTGTCCCTGAGTCACAATAAGGAATTCAGCCACTCACTGACCCAAACCTGTTTCAGGTAGTTAAATGAGAAATAAATTTCAGCCCAAGTGTCCATTGATAGATGAATGGAGAAAGAAGATGTGATACACACACACACACACACACACACACACACACACACACTGGACTATTACTCAGCCATAAAAAAAGAATGAACTCTTGCTATTTACAACAACATGGATGGATCTAATGAGGGTATAATGCTAAGAGAAATAATTCAGTCAGAGAAAGACAAATACCATATGATTCCACTCATATGTGGAATTTAAGAAATAAAACAAACAAGCAAACAAAACAAAAAACAGACTCTTAACTATAGAGAACAAACTGATGTTACCCAAGGGGAGGTAGGTGGGGGTTTGGGGAAAATAGGTGATGGGGATTAAGGAGTGCACTTAACCACAATGAGCACTGAGTGATGTACGGAAGTGTTGAATCGCCGTATTGTACACCTGAAACTAATACAAGGATGTGTGTTAACTATACTGGAATTAAAATTTTAAATATATATATAAATATATATGTGTGGCAAATTAAGGCATAAAATAATTCTTGCCAATCATTTAAAAAAAAGAAATGTTTGTATTGTGCTTAACTATTACATATTTGAATTTACTTGTCACAAAAGTTTGCCTACCAAAACTAATATGCCGCCTAACGAGCCCTTCGATTTACTGGTTCAATCACCAGAAATACCTTCAAGTAATTTGGAAAGTGGTGCACATTAAGTGAGAAAAACAGATTGTAAGAACATTTTTATTAAAATGTTATAAAATAAAAAGTCACAGAGATGAAAAGCACAGCACAGGGAATACAGTCAATAGTTTTGTTAAAAGGTTGTTTGGGGACAAAGAGTGACTACATCCGTTACAGTGACCACTGAGTCATGTACAGAAGTGCTGAATCAGTATATTGTACACCTGAAACTAATATACCACTGTATGTTAATTATACTTCCTTTAAAAAAATTAAATAACAAAATAAAGCTTACCCAAAGACTCTTTCGACAGCCAAGTTAAACAATGTAAAATCAGTTTTAAAATGTTTAAAAATAAAATAAAATGTATGTTCATTAAAAGAACTATGTTTGTTTCTATAGAGAAGTATATAAATATATATTTGACAAGAAATTGTTTAGTGTTTAAAACACGGATCATGGGGCACCTGGGTGGCACAGCGGTTAAGCCTCTGCCTTCGGCTCAGGGCGTGATCCCGGCGTTCTGGGATTGAGCCCCACATCGGGCTCCTCTGCTATGAGCCTGCTTCTTCCTCTCCCCCTCCCCCTGCTTGTGTTTCCTCTCTCGCTGGCTGTCGCTATCTGTGTCGAATAAATAAATAAAATCTTAAAAAAAAAAAAAAACCACGGATCATAATTTTACCACAGGCTGCATGATTTGGGGGAAAAACTCACTTCTCTGCACGTCAGTTTGTTCATCCTTAATACAGAGATGATGATAATAACAGTATTTATTCACCAGATTATTTCGAGGATTAAATTAATATTTACATAGCACATAATAAAGTTTATAAAGTATTAGTTAATATTATCATCATAGCATCGAGAAAAATATGGAAAGATATCAAAATGGCAACAACGGCTATCTTTGGAGTATGGGGTTGGGGGAAGTACCTTTTCTCTTTCTATTCTTCTTTATTGTTTGAATTTTCACAATAAGTATTATATGCATTTGATTATTAAAATTTCCATAATTCCCTGTTACTAAAGACTCAATAATTTTTTTCAAGATTTTATTTTTAAGTAATCTCTACACCTAACATGGGGCTTGAACTCACGACCCTGAGATGAAGAGTCACACATTCCACTGACTGAGGCAGCCGGGTGCCCCTAAACACCCAGTAATTTTTAAAACATATTCAAAAGAAGATAATTACCTTTTGCTTTATCAATTCTTTTTATCTGCTACAGATTACAGGCTTCTGTTTCAAAAGAGCACATATGAAGAAAATGTTTTGTAATCAACATGAAAAAATATAATCCAAAGGGAAAAATCAAATAGTTTTAAGTGCTTATTTGATAAAAGGAGTAAAAGTTACTTAACCAGCACAATTGCTTAGAACCTAGTGATTTCAATTCAGCAAATTAAACATTCTTTTAAAGATTTTATTTATTCGAGAGAGAGAAAGAGACAGCAAGAGAGAGCACAAGTAGGGAGGAATAGGAGAAGCAGTTTCCCTGCAGGCAGGGAGCCCAATGCATGACTCAATCCCAGGACCCTGAGATCATGACCTGAGCTGAAGGCAGACACTTAATCGACTGAGCCACCCAGGCGCCCCTAAACATTGTTGTAAACACTTCTATGTGATTGGTACTGAGGATGCACGGGGACAAGTGTCACAGTCCCTACCTTGAGGAAAAATACGGATTCTTTAGAAAAACTTAAATTTTTTTTAATTTCTAAAAAAATTATTTAAAAATAGATGCATGCTTTCTAAAACATGAGAAAACAAAAAAGTCATATGCCAAAGAACGAAAATAAAAGAATGTGATAGAATAGAGCAAGACGAAACCTAAGACCAAAGGTATTACAGAAATAGGTATAAATGTGACACATTCTAGCACAAGAACACAGAAACTCGATTCAACAAATATACACAGGTTTTAAAAGCCACATCTAAAGCAAAGCATCTCGGGGCACCTGAGCGGCTCACGTCAGTTAACTGCCTGACTCTTGATTCTCGATTTCAGCTCAAGTCAGGATCTCAGGATGGTGAGATCCAGCCCCAAAGGGGGGGGGGGGCGTCACTCAGCGAGGAGTGTGCTTGTGGGTTTTCTTTTTCCCTCTTCCTCTGCCCCTCCCCCCTAAAAATAAATAAATCTTAAAAAAAGGAAAAAAGAAAGAGGAGAAAATGCAACTCTCAGAAGTCTTTCTGTGGTTGTATTAGTTTTCTATTGCTGCATAACACCTTACCTTAGACTTAACCATTATCTCACAGATTCTGCAGTCGTAAGTCTGACCACAACTTCCGGTAAGGGCTCCGGTCAGAGTCTAAAAAAACTGCGATCACATCAAGCTGCCGTAGAGCTGTATTCTCATCCAGAGCGCATCCAAGGCTTGGGGTCCTCTTCTAAACTCATGCAGATTATTAGCATGATTCCATTCCTTGAAGTTGTAGGATTGAAGTCTCTGTTCCCTTGCTGGATATTGGCTGGGGATCCCTCTTTGCTTCCAGAAGCCGCCCTCAACTCATTGCTTCAGAGCCGCTTCCATAGGTGGTTCCAATAGGGCTGTTTCCCTCTTCAAGGCCAGGGTGAGGACCCCTCTCCACATCTCTCAACTGCTTCCATGTCTGACCTTTAAGCTCTCTTTTAAAGGGCTCACCTGACTTGGTCAGGCCCACACAGGATAATCTACCTTTTGATTCAAGTTGACTGATTAGGTACGTTAATACTATCTGCAAAATCCCTTCACCTTTGCATATAATGTAACCGAGTCATGGGAGTAATAGCTCATCGTATTCACAGATCTCTCTCACTCCAGGGGAGACATTACACCCAGTATGTACACCAGGGGGCGGGGATTTTGGAAACATCCTTGGAGTTCTGCCTGCCACAGTATGGAATTGTTTTTCATGAAAACGTGTTCAGCAATAACTGTTAAAAATGCAAAAAGATGAATTTTTTTTAAAACATAAAAGTAGTGGGCTCTAATATGTATTTCTGTCTTGGACAGATTGAGCAGGCAAAATAGCTATGACTCTGATATTTAAAAAAATCGAAATTATATTACTAATAAGGTTGATTTGAAAGATCTTTAGAACTCTAAAAATAAAGGAAATACTTGTTTTTCCAGTGTCTTGTGGACTTAATCCTTTATTAGGGTAAGATGAAAATTTAAGAGCCTGAAGAGGAAATATTATGTGGGCCATAATATTTGAGGGCAAGACAGTAAAGCTAAAATGGAGAAGAAAAGATTTAGCAAGGTAGTCCAAACACTGAAAAAGTTTAAATAATTCTTGAATCAAAGAAGAAAGCAATACTGCAATAACAAATGAGTGACAACAGAAAACTGAATATGAAAGATTATAGACTGATTAGCATTCTGGCAAAAAAGTTAGGAAAAGGAAACAAAGCATGTTAAAGGAATAGTGGAGAAATAAATTAATGAAGCAAATATTAAAGAACCGTAACAATTAAAATATTTTTTATGCTTGGGAAAAAGAAGAAGACAATGTAGAAAGATCTATACAGACAACTTGATAATCCTTTGGGGTGCAAAGATATTTCTTTTTGGCTTGAATTGATTATAAGAAGCATATTTTACGTTTGCAATTAAAAATAGATGAGAGGTAGGCAAAGAAGGAATATTCTGACTTTTGCAGGCTAGCTAGAAAGTGCCAATTATATTGATGATTTTTCCAGTATCTTATGAAACATTTAAAAAATGATCATTAATTCAAAATTAGTGCCAAATTTCAAAATGCAAAAAATACACAGGCATTGTTTTTGAGCTCAAAACAATGAGGCTAGAAAAACAGAATTTAAAAATAACTGAAAGATTACCTAATAGACAGTTTTTTGCTTTGTTTACTTTCTTCAGTTATAAATATCTTTAGGTTTTTGAATCGATTTTAGCAACTTTTTTTTTCTAAAAAATAATCCATTTGAGGGGTACCTGCAGTCTGCTTCACCCTCTCCCTCTGCCCCTCTCCTCCATGCTGTCTCTCTCTTCCTCTCTAATAAATAAATAAAATCTTTAAAAAAATCCATTTGGTTTATTTGGAATGAAACTAAATATCATATAGTGGTTTTTTTTCATTGTTCCAGTGTTTTCAATTATATGTTGTTCTTTTTTTTTTTTCAAATATTTTATTTATTTATTTGACAGAGAGACAGCCAGTGAGAGAGGGAACACAAGCAGGGGGAGTGGGAGAGGAAGAAGCAGGCTCCCAGCAGAGCAGGGAGCCCTATGCAGGACTCGATCCCAGGACCCTGGAATCAGGTCTTGGGCTGAAGGCAGGCACTGAACGACTGAGCCATCCAGGCACCCCTATATGTTCTTCCTTAATGGTCTATGGCTATAGTTTTATAACATTGCCAGAATTTTATTGTTTTTTCCTTCAAAAAACGAGTTATTGACTTTATTGACAAATTGCACTACCGTTCTGATTTCTAGCTTTTAATTTTTGATGGATATCTCATTTATTTTCATTGTCTTACTTTTACAAAGAATCCTACAGGAGATATGTTTGCCGTGTATCTCATATTCCTGAAAGGCAGACTCCTAAAAGGGGAATTAATGAGTCAAAGCTCAGACATTCTGAATGTTGGTGAATGCTACCAAATTATCCTTCAAAAAAGTTGTGCAAACTCACACTCCCTCCAACCGTGCATGAGTGAACCTATTTCTCTATACCTCACCAGCACTGGGTACCATCAATCTTCGTAATTTTTCCAGTCTGATACGCAAAAACATGACATGGCCTATTAAGTACACAAAATTGATTGGAGGTGAGGGAGGGAAGCTTATTGTATAAAAAAAGGGTAGGTGGGTCGCCTGGGTAGCTCAGTTGGTTGAGTGTCTGACTTGTGGCTCAGGTCATGATCTCAGGGTCCTGGGGTCAAGCCCCAAGTCAGACTCAGCAGGAAGTCTGCTTGTCCCTCTCCCTCTGCCCCTCTCCCCACAAATAAAATCTTTTAGAAAGGGAAGGAAGGAAGGAAGGAAGGAAGGAAGGAAGGAAGGAAGGAAGGAAGGAAGGAAGGAAGGAAGTTATCCTGATGAGAATAAAGTGAGCCAAAATATTAAATTTAGAAGAGTGTACAGGTCAACAAAACTCTATGACGAAAGAGAAAATGAAGAAGCAACCAGAATTGTGGAATTTTTCATTTTTTTGACCTCAAGAGCAAGTAGGCCAAGAACAGAGTGGGAACTAGATGAGGTTGGGTTGAAGTTTCAGTTCACGTCTGGCAGTGGAGCCCTACTTAATGATAAGGACAGTACAGTGGGGAGAAATCATGTAAATAAGGTAAATGATAATGAGAAGGGAGAGAGGGGCACCAGGCTAGTTGGCTCTGTCCTAGAGGGAGTTCGGGGAGAAATTTGGAAGGAGTGGTGCAATGGCCAAGGAAGAAACTCTAGGGGAAGACTGTGAGTTGAGCATAAAAGGGCTAACTTGAGTGGGCTGCCCAAGACCTCCTGTGGCTTTTCCCTGGACTGGTTGCAAGGCATGGCAAGCAGAAGCAAATGGATGTTTTCAACATTATAACTATTTGCCTTCTGTCTCTCATAATAGCTTTGCAGTGCTGGCGGGGTGGGAGCCACACTCAGCCTCCCACCTTGACCTTTCTGGGCACCATATTGCTGTCATGTGTCGGGGGCATTTTTTTTGTTGGCTTCTTTCCTCCCAATGTCACTTTCTTCACACATCTACTTATTTTCAGCTTTTTATCTCATGCTATCCATACCTTGAAGGCTTTCATGTCACCCTCAATTCTCATATTTTGCAAGTAAAATATAATTCTAACCCTAAAACAGTCCTTCCTTTGAGGCATTCCGTGGGCACTATGTGTATATGTACATATAACGTGGAGCTAGCCAACAGTCTTTGGCTTCCTTTGGGATCAAATGAGGACTGGATCAATTATTTTTAAGATCCTCAGGTTCTGGAGTTGGGTTTGGATAGTGGGGTAGAGTTCTTAGCTTTGGAAATTCCTCCACCTACTGGTTGCCTAAAGCCAGTTTACATTCTATGAGGCTTGGATTGCTTTATGAGTTCTGCCTGTTTTTAAGAACACGTGCGTCTTGCGAATGCTGATGGATTTATAAATCGCTTTGAATTCCTAAAATCAAAAATTCTGTTATAAAGAAAATATATCCTTATAAAATATTTAAAAGCAGATGATACATTTCTCAATGCCTTTTAACAACCACTGGAGGGCAGAAAAGCATCATACTCACTCCAAGTCTGGAGTTCAGCTAGAGAACTGCGTATTTCTAAAATTTAGTACCAAAATCAAATTATTACTATTACTACTATTACTATTATTATTATTATTATCATTATTATTTTAAGGGGGGAGGGGCAGAGGGAGAAGGAGAGAGAGAATCCTAAGCAGGCTCCACACCCAGGCCCCGCGCAGAGCCAGACCCGGGGCTTGATCTCACGATCTCAGTCATAACCTGAGCCAAAATCAAGAGTGAGATGCTTAATGGACTGAGCCACCTAGGTGTCCCCAAAATCAAATTATTTTTAAACGTCATCTTTTATTTGGTGCACTACAAATCTTTTCGGAAGAAAACTTCGGTGGTGGTTATTATTTTTTTCAAATTGTTTTCTATCCCTGTATCAAATCAGGCAAACTTTTATTCTGAAGTAGACATTTCCATCACGGGGTGACTCTGTCATATACAATTAGTATGAACAGGTGAAATAGGTTGATAAACTAAATGTCACTAAACATGAGAGAAGTCAGTACTAAAACAGATTCATGGCTGCTCAGTTTTCAAGGACTCTCTTTTCTGTTGTCCTAGCAAAACATGGATTCAGACATAGCAAAAGTAGTTAGCTACTACCCTTTTCTAAAACAAACTCCTTGAAGAGTGCACTTACCTGTACTTCCTTTCCTTCCCTTCTCTTCTCTCTTCAACCAACCTTTCACCTTTCATCCCATGAAACTATCCCAGCAAACCCTCAGTGACCTCCTACTGGCCAAATCCAGTTAAATCTCTTTAGTTAGAAAGATCATAAACCAGAGGCGCCCGGGTGGCTCAGTTGTTACGTGTCTGCCTCAGCTCAGGGCCTGATCCCAGGGTCCTGAGATCGAGCCCCGCAGCGGGCTCCCTGCTCCACTGGGAGCCTACTTCTTCCGCTCCCCCTCCCCCCGCCTGTGTTCCCTCTCTTGCTGGCTGGCTCTCTCTCCATCAAATAAATAAATAAAATCTTTAAAAAAAATCATAAACCAGCACTTGCTAACCTACACTTAAGAAGAATTTATTGGGAGGGTGCATGTGACTCTTGATTTCGGCGCTGTAGGTTTGAGCCCCATGTTGGGTGTACAGAATACTTAAAAATCTTTAACACCATTTACTGGAAGGCTATCACAGCCTCTAAAATTAAAGGAAGAAGTGTAGATAGCAAGAGCTAATCAACAGTCTCATCAGGGATTGATGCTGATATGAAATGTATACCATCCCTTGTCACTTGGCTCTTGTTTCCAAGCCCCAGGTGGGAGAGCCCACTTGGCTGAGTTTGGGTGACGTGCCTACCCCACCAGCAGAAGGCCCTGACAGCCTCACCTGAGCTGCACATAGTGGGAGAGGGGTCATCAGTAAGAGGAGATTGGGGTGCTATTACCAAAGGAGGGAGAAAGAGGCAGGGTGGCCCACCACCATTTTCATTCTCCTTGATTTCTTTATGGCTTCAACATCAGGTATAACTCCCGTCTCAAGGAAAGTCTCTCCTGCTCAACCCTACTTTCCTTCCCACCTCACCATTTTTTCTCAGTCTTTTTTTTCCCTTCTTCAATATTAGCCTGGCCTCTGTTCTTGGCTTTCTTTTCTTGTCATTTCAGAGAGTTTTCCACCCACTCATC
Source organism: Ailuropoda melanoleuca (assembly GCF_002007445.2). NCBI lineage: Eukaryota > Metazoa > Chordata > Mammalia > Carnivora > Ursidae > Ailuropoda > Ailuropoda melanoleuca. The sequence goes on along the minus strand of NC_048222.1, from coordinate 9,431,834 downwards.
ACTTGAAGGACCACCTGCATGCTTCTGACTCCACAATCTGTATCTTTACAGACACAATATAGTCAACAGCCAGTACCCCTTGGACATCCCATGGGCATCTTATGGGTCCCCTTCACCATCTTGTGCTTCCTTCTGCCTTCTTCTATTTCCACGAATGGCATCATAGTCCACTCACGCAGGCATCTAAGCCAGAGACTGTGCTGCTGCTCTCACGCTCCCCAAATCCATGCAGTCACCAAATTCCACAAGCTGGGCTTCCTAATGTCACTCAAATGCCTCCTCTCCTTTACACCCCCCTGCTGCTGTTGTGGCTGAGGCTCACTCCATCTTATCTAAATGACAGTGTCCTACCTGGAGTCCCTGCTCTCCATCTTACACCATCACAACCCATCTCCCACATGGCTACTGGAGAGATGTTTCTAAAAAAACAAATACAACTGAGTTTATCTCCCTTCAATACCTTCTGCTGTCTACCAGATAAAGTCCCAAACTCTCTTGTATGGGACAAAGGCCCTTCCTAATCTGGCTCCTCCCTACTTTTCCAGATTTATCTCTACTCAGTCCATCCCAGACCATAAACACTAGCTTAGCTATTTCCATGAACTTTGTTCACATTGTACCCTCTCCCTGGAATAGCCTTCCTTAGTGGTTCTTATAATAAATACTTTTAAGACTTAGCTCGGCTCAAAGTCACCTCCTATATAAAGCCCTTCCCTAGTCACACCTCTGTCTCCTGGCAAGTAGAACTGGCCACTCCTTCCTTAGGCTCACACTTTTTTTGGCCTACCACTTATTTACCTACCAATCTCTCCCATCGACGCCGTAGCTCCTGAACTACAAAGACTGGACTTGATATGCACCTGCCACAGTATCCATAACTTAAAATGCTCAGGAAAGGACTATAAACAGTCCCTGACTTACAATGGCATGACTCAACAGTTTTTGACTTTCTGACGGTACAGAAGTGATAGGCATTCAATAAGAAACCATACTTTGAATGTTGAATCTGGATCTTTCTGGGGCTAGCAATGTGTGGTGCGATCCTCTCCCATGATGCAGCCCCATGATCACAAGGGTGAACCACCAACACACTGACAACCAACCACTCTGTCCCATATAGTCATTCTGTTTCACTTTCAGTACGGTGTTCAATCAATTACATGAGATCTTCCACACTTTATTATCAAGTAGGTTTCATGCTAGATGATTTTGCCCAAGTGTAGGGTAATCCTGAGCGTGTTTAAGGTAGGCTAGGCTGAGTACGATGTTCTGTAGATTATATGTCTTAAGTGTCTTTTCCCCACTTATGCTGGGTTTCTTGGGACCTAACCCCATTGTAAGTTGAGGATGATGGGTATGGAAATGAACTTCTAGCTAGAGGAGGTGAGGGAAACCTACATACTCACTTGAGGAACCCAGGGAGAACAGAATCACCAACACATTTTAGTTAGAATCAGCTAGGCCAATCTAGAGATGCCATGTGTGTCAGTGACTTTTTCAAATGTAGTTGCACAGAATTGCCTTGGAAGTTTTTAGAAAACATGGATGGCTAGGGGCGTCTGGGTGGCACAGCGGTTAAGCGTCTGCCTTTGGCTCAGGGAGTGATCCCAGCGTTATGGGATCGAGCCCCACATCAGGCCTCCGCTATGAGCCTGCTTCTTCCTCTCCCACTCCCCCTGCTTGTGTTCCCTCTCTCGCTGGCTGTCTCTATCTCTGTCAAATAAATGAAATCTTTAAAAAAAAAAAAAAACCCCATGGATGGCTAGACCCTAATCAAGACCCGTTATAGTAGAATCTTTAGGGGTGGGACCCAGACATAGGTGGTTTTTAAAGGCTCCTCAGAGATTATAGTCTGGCAGCCAGAACTGAGACACACTGGTTCACAGTACTCCTGAAATGACTATAGCCAGACTACAGGAGAAATAGTAGAATGCCCAGGTGACTAAGGGCTACCCACCAAGGAAAGCGTGTCATCACTGGTCTCTGACCTGGGCACCAGTTTGTAATCAACGAGGAGAAATGCTTTGAAGAGCAACATCATATGGTACCACTTGAATATTTTATGACCCAGCTCTAAGGAAGTTTGTTGAAAGTGAACACATGTAAAAAGCTATAAAGTGATCAACTTTTCTTCTCCTCATGGAAAATGTTGCAGGAGAGAACTTGTAAGCTATTTAGTTCACTGACAAGGACAAAAAAGGAAATGTGAAGCCCACCCTGTTTTAGGATTCTTTTGGTTGTAACAGACACAAAGGAAAAAGGGACTTATTAGCTCGACCAACTCTAAAATTCAAGATGGTTTCAGACATCACTGGATCCGAGAGAGAAACAGGTCACAAGAGCATTTCTTTGTTTCCCCATCTCTCAGTTCCACCTTTCTCTATGTTGGTTTCATATTCAGGCAAAGTCATTTATGTGACATCAAAAATGGCCCCTGGCCGCTACAGGGTCATACCATCCTTGCATGAGGCTGGCAGTCTAGTGAACCATGGGTACCTCCTTTCGGATGGCAAATCCCAGAGAGGACTCCATCCCTGAACTTGTGGCTAGGGGATACTCTCATGTGTAGGGCCAGAGGGCCATGGTCAGTCTCATCAGAACCACAGATTAAGAATGGGAGGAGGCACAGTTCTCCAAGGAAATGCTGAATAGTGAAAAATGAGTCTATTTTGTTTGGCTCAACTGGTACAGAATTTTGTATTATCCTGTGATGGTTATTGTTTTTGGGTTATATACTTTTGCCTAAGAAGGAAAAAGAAGTATTACAAGAATAATGGGTGACTCACAGAAGCAAAGGGAAAGGTGAGTAGGACTCTAATAAAGTGATCAGGAACCAGGGATAATCTAAGGATCCAGTAAAGAAGCTCACAGACAGTCTGTTTTGACTGATGGGTATCCAACCACCTGCAGTTGCCCCTGAAGATTCAAGTTCTACTGAGACAAAAACGCAATTGGCCCAGCTGTGGGGAGGAGAGGGCAGGTTGGTAGAATGGTGCTTGACAGTCCGATTCCCACAAGAATTGAAAGAATGGGGGTGGGACAGTTTTCCAAATCATAAGCAGGATGCTGCTGCTCAAAGGGGAGAAGGATGCTTGGTAGTAAAAGCCAAAAGCTAATGGATATAAAGTTTGTTATGCAAGATGCATAGTTCGAGAGATCCACTGTTCAGTATGGTACCTACAGTTACCGATACTGTACTGTACACTTAAAAAGCTGTGAAGAGAATAGATCTCACGTCAAGTGTTCTTGCCACACACACCCAGACACCAGCTGTCCTTCCAAACCTCAGAGACCAGAGTAAGGATCAGATAAAGATAAAGCCAACTTTCTGCAATCTTGTTACTTATATCAACTAAAAATATCAAATGTGTTTAAAGCAAAATTTTCTAGTCTGGATCCAAAATCCAAAACATTTCATAACAACTACAGAAGAAGAAATGAAATGGGACCCTTGACACTTGATGTACGCAACTCTACCCTGGCAGCTACTGCAGACTTTACTGAGTTTCCAAATGCATGTTCTGGACAGGGAAAGGAATAGTCTTCTCCAGTATCGATCACCTAGGGATTGTACACCGCCGACAAACTTGAGTGTGCTTCAGAATCAACTGGAAGTCTTATTAAAATACAGATTGGTAGACCCTCAGGTCCAGAGTCTTTGATTCAGAAGGTCTAATGTGCAACCGAAGAATTTGCATTTCGATCACATTCCCAGATGCTGCTGCTATTTCTGGTCCAGGAACCAGACTTTGTAAACCACTGCAATAGACTGACTCGGCTTCCACTGTTCCATGGTACTGTTCTCTCAAAGTCAGCAATGTCCCCTTCACAATTCTGTGCTCTTTTCTCCATCTCTGTTTTCCTGGCCTTTTCTGCTACATTTTAAACATTTTCTTTTTCAAATTTCTACTCCTATTTGAGTCTGTAAAGTCCTTTCCCACTATTGTTGTCTTCTTTCACTGACTCTCCTGTCCCTTAACTGATGTGCACACAACTTTTATTAGCACACAACTTTTCACCCATAGAAAGGGTGCTCCTGCTCCAGACTCGGAATACGGGATGTGAACACTGAAGCCATTTTTTAAATTCTAACAGCAGAGCTTGCATTGCTAACACAGAAGCCAGATCCTGGGAACATTATTTGAACCCTCTATTCAGCCGTGAAGTCGTCTGCCACCTTCTTTTTTTCCTTTCTCGTCCATCTTTCCTTCCTTCCTTGCCATCAGAGTAACAGATACAGTTGTTTGGGTTTTTTTAAATGAAACAGTAAAAAGAAAATGGCAATACTCTGTCCCCCCTTTCCCCACTCTGGGCACCCTGGAAGCAAGCTCACTGGAGTGCAAGGTGTGCACTGCATAACTCTAGCAGGTGTATTCACAACACAGATATTGTTTATTTTCTTGCTGGTGGCAGTGTTTTTTGTTTTTGCTTTTACAAAATCAGAATATTCCATTCACTTCCTAACAGGCCTATGTGTCTTGAAAAAGGGGAGCTTTCATATAATTTCCATGAAGGTGACCCTGAGTACTTTCAATTCTTTCAGCTGTTTCATCTGACGTTGGTTTCCATATTTCTTAATAATATGTTTACTTCAATTTCTTTGTATCTCAGCTTTAGAGGTCATGTCATTTAGGTGTCTGTTGACTCTTTTATATAGGAGATGAGTGTTTAGCTATCTTACAACTTCCCCTACCCCCTCTATTTCCCATCCTTTCAAAGTAATATGTCACAATTTTGGCTAAAACGGTAGTATTGATATTATTATGACTCTTGTAAATATTATTCAATGATGAGCCAAGTTGCAATTGTGACTATGTCTCCTTCCTTTCTTGGTTTTTCTTTTTTTTCCCCTGGTATTTTTTTTAACTGTTCATTTTCCGTCACCCTTATTTCTATTTCCTGCTTAAAAGTCTGTTTTAGAACAGCCTGAGACTACTCAGTGGTCATTCCTACCCATCTGGTAGTGTGGGCAGTGGGAGCTGCAGACCAGTCTTGCCCGGCAGGCTGACCGCAGGGAACAGCTGGGTAGGCACAGAGGGCCCCGGCTCGGCTGCACACCGGCCTCTGACCTCAGGCAGAGTGGCGGTAAACTTGGGACCTGCAGCAGTCCACTTACGTGGAATTCCTCCCTGGCCGCAGTCTTTTCGGCAGCAATGTGATTTTCAAGCTCTTTTCAACCTCTTCAGGATCTCTGTAGCAGCAGGGATCAGGCGTGATGTATGCACAAAACTTCCAGGGCCAGCGTCCACCACATCAGACACGCTGAGGGAGCCCCTTGTTGGTGCAAGGGATGGCCATATCCACACAGCGCAGAGGACAGTCTGTGTTTCATGGAGCAATGGAGACGAGTTATCAGAAGACGTACTCTGAGAGGCTGGTGGTCAGCCCTGGGATCAGTGTCCACCAGAAGGAGTGATTCCCAGAAACGGACCTGGATCTAGCTGGGGAGGGTCCCAGGAGGGAAGCGGCCAGCAACAGGAGCGGCTCCCGTGGCAGCAGCACACTTCAGCCCAGCTGGCCAGCCAGGATTCCTAGAGGATGCGTACATGACATCAGCCAGGTTTTCAACGGAAACAATGACCGGAGCTGCCCAGGTCCTCTTCAGATGTATGATGTAGCTATCACTTTTCCCTCCATAGATGAACCGTGCCATTTGGGAGTCAAGGTCCGTGTTACGTAAGCTGTACTGCCACAAGGGATTTGAGGACATCTCCCTCTTTTGCAGGACAGCAAGAGCTCCAGACATCGTAAACGTTTCTCTTTAAGTTATGACAGCAACTCAGAACACCACCAGATGGACCTCTTTCTGTAGCAAGGAAAGGCTTGTTTTTCCTGGTATTAAAGATGGTCTTTCTTTTTAAAATGTTTGGTTTTATATCTATCCAGCTGGATTTTTGTGCATCGTCAAATGTTCATCAGTATTATTCTCCACAGCTCTAACATATTAATAGATTTCACTTTTGTTTTTGGAAAGCTCTTTCCCTAACCTTCTACTCTTATTTTTATCTACTGGTAGGTTTCAGGGTAAAGGATAAGCTGGCAAACCAAACTTTTTGTTCTTGGACCCGTGAATGGCAACAGAGAGGCTTTCTCTGGGACCATTTAATTTCTCAAAAGAAGAATACTCCAACATCTAGTGTGGGTGGCAAGGGTTTAGCTGATGGGAATTTCAAGAAGTGGGCTGGGGGGAAAATTGGGGGTGAGGAGTCACTGTAAAGACCTTTATTTCATCTTCTTCCTGTAAGCGCTGTGCTTCACTTCCACTTTGCGAAGTACCTTATACATCCAATTCCAAGCCTCTCCTCCTTAAGTCAGTGACCTTCTATCCCGCACAACTACATCCACCTTGTAGGTTTATAACTGTATTCCTTTGTTTCATTTCAATAGGTGTTCTGGAAGAGATGAGTACATGGGGTCAGTTCACTGTGCTTAAGACGATTTTTCTCAATCTCATTTAACTCGGCAATTAGACCTGTGCAAGGATCTAATTTTCTTAAAGCCATTTCTTCTTCACACTGCCCTCCTTGTTCCTGAGTTACATTTCCTTCTTGCTGAAGTATACCCTTCAGAGTTTAAGGTGTAAATGAAAAAAATTCCATTTCTGTCAATTTTTTTAACCATGTGACAGTTTATTAGAAGGGGAGCATCCTTGTAATCACTTCCCAAATCAAGAAACAGCATTTTGTCAGCCACACCAGAAGCCTGTTGAGCCTCATCCCAATCTCGAGCCACTCCCTCTCCCAAAAGTAATCACTACCTTGACTTTGATAACTTTTTTGGTATTTAAGTGTATCCCCCTAGACATTATAATTTAGTCTTGCTCTTTCTTTAATTGGGTGCCTTTTAAGTCTCCTTTAATCTAACGGTTCTCCCCATTCCTTTCTTTTTCCTACAATGTTATCTATTAAAGAACTCAGCAGTCTGACTTGTACAGGTCTTCTGTCTGGATTTTGCAGATTGCATACCAAGGTGTATTTCAACATTCTTTTTTGTCTTTTGTTTCCTACAAACTGGCAGTTAGATCCAGACACTTGATCAGACTCCAGTTTAATCCCTTTGGTAAGACTATACGTTATTATGCATTTACGTATTTAAACATATTTAATGTGTTATAGTTCATTCTAATTATTACCCTTACTGAAACTCAAATTATCCCATCTTTGGCCAAAGGGAGCCACCTGAGGTTGGCTTCTGGGTCCATTGAACATGACCCTAGAAGGCTTTGATGGTTCCTCTGCTCTCTAGTATGACAAGATATATCATGTTCATTCTATGCATTTCCTGCCCTAGATCTAGAATTATCCATCCCTCTAAGAAGCCCTTGTTTCTTTTAGTGAGACATGGTATTTCAAGACCAAAGTCCAGGTGATAAGGACAATGACTGTTACTGAACAGAACCAGAAAACCAGACAATAGATAGATGAGTTCAGACTAATGGTAATTACTCATTTTATGCAATATTATACATACATCCTCAAAATACAAAAATTATCACCGTTAGACTGAAAAGTTTAAAATTTTTTGCCTGTGTTCTCCCCATGCTCCCCAAAATATAGTAATTTTGTATCAGTATTTCGGAGTAGAAATCCATCTCAGATGATACTCTTTTAACCCTGTATTAGATGTCTGTTTATGGACTCTCAGCTCCAAATCTTCACTTGCTCCGCAATAATGCTCTGTAAATACTTCTTCACGCCAGCTGGTCAGATGTTAGGTTTGGTTAGTAGAAGGCACTGGAGGACCATGGGGGGAGGAAGAGGCTTCCCTTTCTGGTTTTCATGTGCTTACCTCCCTGGGCTCCTGCAGAGGGCACGGTTCCTTTTAGTACTGCCCGGTGGCCAACAAGCACACAGCAGCTTGCCAGGCCGCTTTCCCCACCACACCCGTTCTCAGATGGCTTCAGAGTGGCGAGCTGCTGGCAAAGCACCTTCCTGTGAGCGGTTTCTGTGGATATTTTGCAGTGAATTCTGAGATCGGGCACCTGAGATAAGCCGCCCTGTGGATAGCTTCCTCACACACTCCACAGCAAGGATTTCTAACAAGTCCCACTGAGGCCACGCTTCAGTGAGCTTCTATGTCCAACAGTGAGCCACAGTCATGTCCTCTCCAACAAGGTCCAGACCTCAGCCCCGGGGTGGGTGTGGGGGTGAGGTGGGGGTGAGGAGCTCCTCCTTGGCCACTCAATTTCAGTGCTGGGAGCAGTGGCTGTTGCCCAGCTCTATGTTCCTATGTGGCAGGAGTTCTCTTTGCCTCTTACTCACCAACTTCACTTCACTCCAGTTCCACCAACAATGCTCTATAACAAACGTCCTCCATTCAAATTGTTCTGTGGTTTCTGTCACTTGCCTGTACCCTGACTGAAACACACCCTCATTTAGTCTTAGTGCGACACGTAATTAAAGATTTAATGCTCACCACTGTCCTTCTGTCATTGTCTGTTTACACTTGAAAATCAGTTTTGTTGGATACAATGTCCTTGGTTCTCATCTTCTTTCTTTGAATAAAATGCTTCACCATTTTCTTCTTGTGTGAGGCGTTAATGTTGAAGTCCTATGATAATCCAGTTTTCTGTCTCTCATAAATGTTGGCCTAGGGGCACCTGGGTGGCTCAGTCGGTTCAACGCCTGCCTTCGGCTCAGGTCATGATCTCAGGGTCCTGGGATCGAACCCCGAGTCGGGCTCCTTGCTCAGCGGGGAACCTGCTTCTCCCTCTCCCTCTGCCTGCTCCTCCCCCTGCTTGTTCTGTCAAATAAATAAATAAAACCTTAAAAAAAAATGTTGGCCTAAATGACCAAAATGTAAAGTTTAGTAATTTTTACTAGAATACACCTTGTTATCCACTGTTTTCAGAGTATGCTCTTTCAATATGAGGTTTTAAAAATATACGTGAATACACGTATGAATACATATTATGGTACCTATGTGAATATATACAAATACAAAAATATGTTTGCATTTCAGGAAAAGTTCCCTTAAATGATGTGTTGTATTTGCTCTGTTAACTGCCTTCCGTGTTCTTTATCAGGGCTTCTTTATCCATACATCAGATCTTCTTTGCCAATCTTCAATGTCCGTCACTTCTGTAAAATCATTTCTTTCTCTAAATTTCTTTTGGACTTAAAAAAACCTCAATTTCAAAGTCTAGTTCTCTTTGGACACTATCTGTTGTGGTTGTTTACACCTGTGTTCCTCCTAGTTTTCTTTTCGGATATCATTTTTTAAAAAATTTCTAATTCTTCATTTCTGAGTTCTTCTTACTCTTATTTATTTTGCTCTTTCACTTATTATTTTAACGTCTTTACAGTTTTAATCCAATTTTTTTGGCACTGACACTGTGCATGTTTTGCATTTGTGGTTTGACTTCCTCCTCTTATATTTTGGGGTTTGTGGTGTTATCTGTCAATTAGTTCTGCTGTAAATGTTTCATGCATTTCTGGTTTCACTATCTAGTCAGTTTCTTTGTAGGGATCCATGGAGATTCAAAATTCATGTGCTATCATCTTTCCAGAATCCATTTATATTTTTGAGTCATAAATACTTCTTTCTCTACATCCCTGAGACTTCAGTCTTTAGCTGAATGTGATGGAAAGGGGCTGGGGTTACCAGTATGTTATTTGGATTGGCATAGTGCATTACATCACATCTTCATTCTTGAGTGATTGTTTACTTGGTTATAACGTTCTAGGTTTAATTTTTCCTCAGTAATATATATATTCATTCTACTCTCTTCAGCACCTATTTTTACTTTTGAAAACTTGGCTTCCAGGCTAAATATCATTTTTTTAAAAGATTTTATTTATTTATTTGACAGAGATAGAGACAGCCAGTGAGAGAGGGAACACAAGCAGGGGGAGGGAGAGGAAGAAGCAGGCTCACAGCGGAGGAGCCTGACGTGGGGCTCGATCCCACAACGCCGGGATCACGCCCTGAGCCAAAGGCAGACGCTTAACCGCTGTGCCACCCAGGTGCCCCCTAAATATCATTTCTTTGTCAGTAGTTTATGTTTTGATTACTATTAAATCATTTAACTTTTCTCTTTGCTTAAATTCACCATGATGTATATGTTATTTTTCAAGACTTGATGTTCTTTCAATCTAAATCTAAAGAGTAACCTTTATACACTTTAGACTTAGAATAATAAAACCATTATTGCTTTGAATTTTGCCTCTCTTCTCTCTTTTGGGATGCCTATTCGATGTCCTGTTGAATGTTCTCATATTATGTAGAACCCCTGAATTTGATTTACATAGGCAAAAAATTTTTTTTGTTCAAGCCAGTCAGAATTGGTTTTTTTATATCACTGAAACAGAAACACTCTTACTCTCCTCAAAAGGCAAGTCAAAAAAGAAACCAAAAAAGAGGTGATTCCTTAAGTAATCACCTGTAACCAGATATCCTTGAAACCTAAACTACTCCTGAAGTTTTTTAGTTATGCAAGTCAATAAATTCACTTACTTTTTTCTCTCTTAAATCAGTTACAAGCCAAATGCAACCAGGAGTCCTGATTACTATAAATGTCTACTATGTGGGTGGGACTGTGCCAGGTGCTACATAATTCATAATATTCAACACAAAGCCCATGCCTGTAATAACTGCAATATTTCACACTCATTCCATCTCATCTTCATTTCTTCCTGCTTCTCCTGCCACCTCACTCCCAGAAACCTCCAAACTTGGAATGCTTATTTGTTTAAATGTTACAACTTCCTTGCAATTTTTAAAACCAAATTTGTTAAGGGAAACCTTTCTAGCTACCTCGTTCCCTTATTTGGATTCTTACTATACTCATATTGTCTTAAATAGGTCTTCAAGCGTTTCAGGAGATGTCCTTCCCTTTAATCATATGAGCTACTGAACTTCTTAAGGGCAAAAGTCACACCTTTTACTATTGTATTTCGCAAAGTCCAGAATGATTCTGGGCATCACTATTAACAAGTGTAACCACAGTATTTAGCCCCCTGAAGGTCTTCAGTACAGTACCGCCATACAAAAACATACTCCTATCACTTCATCAACTCTATGACATACGGAAGTATATTAAAATATAAGTATATAAGGCACTATATATAGTTCAGAAGAAGGGGAAATCATGCCGGAGCATTCAGAGAAGGCTCCGAAGCCCTGGGATAGGAACAGGTCTTGCCTTAACAGAAAATAAAGGAGCGGACACCAAAGGCTGAGACGATGGCATGAGGAAAGGCAGTTTTGCTAGAATCTACAGCAGTGTAAAGTAAGATTTTAGCGACACAGGTTAGCTCCGGGATAAGGACAGAGTCTTGATCTTAAATCAACGTAATCCCCATAACCCCTCTTCCCTTCTCTTACACTGAAAATCCCTGCAGCTGAGCCATGCTATCTTTATGTATGGCTCAGTGTAGTTTGGTTATTAATTTCTTACCCCCTTAAGGGGATAGGTCTTGTGTCACTTTCTGCGTACATAGGGCCAAGGACTAATTAACTGGAATGAATGCAGGCGAAAATAAGCCACAAGCCCTGTGCCTGCAGACCCAAACAGTCGCGGCTCGGTAACAGAAACCTGGGACCCGGGACCTCTCCCGGAAATCCTCTTCCTCCATCCACAATTTCTCTTGGGACAGCCTGGGTCCACCTCCCAGGGGATGATGTGGGGAAGCCACGGGCCTCAGACTTCATTAAGGCCGTGAGAGGTGGCGGAGGAGGGGGCAGCGCGGGCCCAACACACGATAAGCCAAAGGCGCCCAGCATGCGAGAACCCGGACACCAGCCGCCCCCGTCGCAGCACGGAACCCCTTTTCCACGCCCTACCTCCCCCGCTCCGCCCCGCGGCTGGCGACGCCGGGGAGAGGCGGGGTTTCCGCTTCCGGTGGCGGATTGTTGACGCCTGCGGCTGCTGCGGTGGCGGCCGGGCCGTTGGGGAGGGGCTAGTGGGGGAGGGAGACGGCGCAGTGACAGGGCCGCGGAGGGTGCTCCTGAGGCGACGATGGCAGAGGGGCCGGAGGAAGCCCGAGGCCGCCCTCCTGGGCAGGACGACGGCA
>NC_048222.1:9294637-9419794 GCF_002007445.2 Ailuropoda melanoleuca | reverse complement strand
AAGGAGTCGGAGCCGCCGCGCGAGCCCGGGAAGCGCGGGGAGGCGGTCCCCGGCTCCAGTGCGGGGCTGCAGGAGCCGGCAGGCCGCGAGGCCCCCGAGGCCGCCGCGCCGCGGGAGAGGCCGGTGCGGCTGAGCGCCCGCGAGTATTCCCGGCAGGTGCACGAGTGGCTGTGGCAGTCCTACTGCGGCTACCTCACCTGGCACAGCGGCCTGGCCGCCTTCCCCGCCTACTGCAGCCCCCAGCCGCCCCCGCCGAGCTACCCCTCGGGCAGTGGCGCCGCCGCCCCCCAGGCCGCGGCGCCGCCGCCCCTCCAGCTGGGCTATTACAACCCCTTCTACTTCCTGAGCGCCGCGGCCGCCGGGCCTGACCCTGGAGCGGCTACCGGCATCACCCCCGCTGCTCCGGTCGCGGGCCTGGGAGCCCGGGCTTCGCTCGGGCAGGGATCCGTCCGGGCAACCCCAGTGACCAGGGTGGGATCCGGCGCCGCTTCGCGAACCCCGAGCGAGACCGGGCGGCAGGCAGGTGAGAAGCGCCACGGAGGTGAGGTGGGGCGGAGCGAAGGGTTCTTAGGGGAGCTCGCGGGCGGGTAGAGCAGACACGCTTTCTACTTCTGTAACCGCTGCTGCTGCTCAGATTGGTATTTCTCTGCATTCTTCAGCTATCGTTTGCCCAGGCCTTAAATTCCCAAAGTGTGCAGCGAGGCTGTAAGCTTTTTCTTTTAGACCTGGCCCTTCGAACTGATTCCCTTACTCCTGGGACTAGTCGTCTCCGCGTGTAAGGAAATCTTTGCTCATCAGACTGTCCTCTTGATCTCCATGCTGTGGAGAGATCCAGAGCATCATTCTCAGATGGCAAACCCACTTAGACGGCTGGGGGAGGGGGGCGTGCCGGTAGTGCTGGGAATAACCCAGACGTGGATTTATTATGTATGATAGGATATATGATGATATATAATAGTATCTATAATATGTAATTGATACGATAATTATACATTACCTATATATTAGGAACAATGAAATCGACGGATATAAAAGACTTACATGAATGCAGGAGGAGTTATGAACCTTTGGGCCCTATCTGAATGTTCTTTGTATATTGTCTGTTTACTTCTGTATGGTAATTAGAATATTTTGTACTAGTTAAACTTTTTAGTTTATTAGTTGGACTTTTTGTTTACTTTGTTTAGCCACATATGAGACAAGAACTAGTTTTCCTGAATTTGATCCCATTCAGAACTTAAGATGTCAGATTGATAATCACTGGATTTATTACATAGAAAAGCAAGACAAACTAAGTGAAGAGGGGGTAAAATGAGGAACACAGGTATTTACTTTGTGCTAGTAATTGTCTCTACCTAACTTTGGTTTTTACTGAAAAACGTTTAATTTTGTGTCATAGGCTTGTGATTGCCAGGTTACGCTTTTGAGTCCCTAGGGAAATGTATTGAGTGCCTTAAATAATTTAATATCTGTGAAATCATTTTTTAAACCGTAAGGGGCTGAAAGCAAACTTTAAAGTGTTCAGTAAAGAGTGGAGTAGTGTTGTGTTTAAATAGCATGTACTATCGATGGAGTCAATACCAGCAATTGTTGCAAGGTTTTAACTTCTCTTTTTATTAGCAAGTTATAACTTGACTTTGTGTTCTCCATTTATTACCTAGCTTGGTTTCCAACGCCTATGGGAAATGAGTAGTTTTCCTAACTTTTTCTTTTTTTTTAAATTTACAGGCAGAGAGTATGTTATTCCATCCTTGGCCCACAGATTTATGGCAGAGATGGTGGATTTCTTTATTCTCTTCTTTATAAAAGCAACCATTGTCTTAAGCATTATGCACCTCAGTGGAATAAAGTAAGTTAACGCTATTTGCAGAAAGGTTTTAATGTCTACTGCATAGAGATCTTGTTTTCTGAAGTTCTGTTCCTGCCTGCAAATGACTGTATGGACAGTCAGTGTGCCAGTGTTACGATTTCTCCTATAGGGAGTTCCTATAAGACGCTCTGTCATTTTTTTTTTCTTGGTTTTAAGAAATAACTACAAAAAAGAGAAAAACAGTAAGCTCTGAAAGGTCTGTGGGAATCTCACCTATCAAAAGAGATAAACGCTTGACTTTTTTTGATTCATCCATTTTATTAGGCTAGGCATTCATTTCCCTCTTACTGTCCTGTTCAGAATAAAAACAAAAACAAAGAGCTTTGGGTAGATGAACTGTCGATAATCAATTAAACAGCATTTCCAAATGGGATTGCTTATTACTATGAGGCAAGTCCCAAGTGAACTGCAAAGTGAGCCATTTATTTGAATAATCCTCCTTTCATATTAATAATTATATAGCAGTTGTCACTTGCTAAGCCCTTTCTATATGCCAAGCACTGAGCTCACTTCATATGGATTCTTTAATCGTAACCACCAGTCTGAGATATAGAGGTTAATACTTTTTATAGATTGAAGTTTGGGTTTGCAAGAGGTTAAGCCCAGAATTTATAATTACAAAGGTAGTTAGGTGTCAGTGTCAATATACACACACTTTGGTGAAATTTCCATTTCACCAGGAACGCAAATGTTCCTGTGATTCCTCCCCGTCTTTGTCTTTCTCTCCCACCCCTGCACAGCCAACCAGGTACTAGCTCCTTTCTTTTCAGGCACCTGAATAGCCGTCAGCTCAGACCATTGCCCCTTTTACTGTTTCATCATCACTGCTTCTTCCTAGTCCAGTGATTGTTATCTCTCATCTGGATCATTGCAAAAGTCTTCTAACTGGTGTCTCAGTCTCCCATCTCCTGTTCTATCTCAATCCAGTCTCTTATGTAAAACCAAAAAAATCATAAATTCTGATTCTTCCCCTTTCCCACCTTAAAACTCTTCACTGATTTCTTACTGCCATCAGGATAAAATCTTGTCTTCATATCATTTAACAGATGCTTTTATTTCTTAATTGCTGTGACCCTCCACACTTAGTATTTGAGCCATGCCATACTGCTTACAGCTTCCATCACAGCCTCATTCCAAGGCTTTCTCTCTTGCCAGTCTCTCCCTCCTGAAATCCCCTTCTTAGTCTGGCTAACTTCTCTTCATCCACCAGATCTCAGCTCAAATGTCATTTCTGGGAAGCCTTCACTCCCTAAATTAAATGTACCTGGTGTGCGTTTCCCTACTATCCTGTAGTTCTCTATCATCACCCTCATCCCACATTACTATTACTTATTTGTTGTTGTGCTTTGTCTAGTAGGTTAGAGTCTCCAGCAGAGATCGGGTTGAATCCCTGGGGCTAGTACAGTGCCTGCTCACAGTAGTGCTGCTTATTTGTTGAACAAGCTAATGAATGTTTTGTGAAACTAAATGGGTGGAAACCTAAAGATTAGATTTGAATTTCAGTTAATGTTTGTGACTTACATTAATGGAAAAAATATCAATGCAATTGCTCTGGTAACTAATACTTTATAACCCGAAACTATTGTTTTGTGTAGGGATATCTCTAAGTTTGCTATGCATTATATAATAGAAGAAATAGATGAAGATACATCAATGGAAGACTTGCAGAAAATGATGATTGTGGCTCTTATATACAGATTGTTAGTTTGTTTTTATGAGGTAAGCTACTGACTCAGCAAATATTCACATTTAGCAATCTGATTTTAGATGATCAGCCCAACACAAAAAGTAATGGAAATTTATAATTCATGTTTTCCTCAAATGTCTGTTTTTAAATTTTTTCCAAATATTCTTTAACATAGTATTCTTCAAGTTTAGAAATAGAACTTTCTGAGTGGAGGCATTTTACAATTCCTTTGTAACATATTTCAGTCTTGTGGTCCAAAAATATACTTGTAAGTTGGTTGTGGAACTTGGAATGTATTTTTCCATAGAAACAACTTGCTTAAAAAAAAAAAAAAAAAGTGGGTCACAGAGAAATATCACAATAGATGACTTGTGGTATTCAGGGTCTAAGAGACCTGCAGAGAAGCCTTACGGCATTAATCTCTGAGTATTCTGTGAGATTCTTTCAACTTGAAAATTTTAAAATACGAATAACATGGCAAAAAAACTTATGTTTAAAATTGGTAGAGTTGAGCTAGTACATTAGTTTTAAACTCTCCTTCTTTTCTTAGATAATTTGCATTTGGGGAGCAGGTGGAGCTACCCCGGGGAAGTTCCTGCTCGGCCTTCGAGTGGTGACGTGCGACACATCAGTGCTCATTGCTCCAAGTCGGGTTTTAGTGATTCCTTCCTCAAATGTTAGCATTACCACGTAAGTTCTTTTCTTGGCTTAATTTACTGCGTACTTTTGAAAATAATAAATTTTAAGTGTAGAATTCAATGTTATTCATAAGTTATACCATTTGATATAGTATTTTTAGGATGTTGGTATTTTTTTCTTCATGGCATGTAATAGACTTACCTTTGTTAAGTTTAAAACTGAAGAATCTGAGTATTTCAACTGTGTAATTGTAGACCTCTCTTCAGTATACAGTTTCATGGAATAAAAGTCATGGTGAGAGGGTTTGGGTGGTGGTGCCGTCTGTGTCAGTGCTCCATACCCAGTTCAATTATTCTCTAAATCGGTGGTTATCGGGCCAGTTACTAATCTGCCTTGAGCCTCCAGCTTCCGTTTGGTAATAATACGTGTCGTCATCCCACGTTGAATGGGCTGTGAGAGTTCGGACAGCTGCGCATGCACCCAGCTCCGGCTCTTAAGGGATACGCTAGGCTTGTCACGCTGGCAGGACTCAGGGCTAGCTTTTGGTGTCTGGCTCTGTGGGGAGGTGCAAATAATGATAATGGGAGTTGTAGAGACTTAAGTAGGTGGCAGTCAGTTGAGCAAAACAAGATACTGGCTGGAATTGCTGCCAGAATGATACAGAGCGGGATTGTTATATAAAGAAATATGAGAGATTCTGGAAACCTGGATTTTGCGGATATCCTCAGATTTCCTTACAGTTTTGTAATTATAATCCTGGTTGCTATTTTTAATGAGAGTCAATAATGGCTGTTTTTTGAGGACCTCTTCTATAACAGGCCTTGTTTAAAAGAATACTTATTAACTAATAAGATAGGTACCATCGGTACCATTATCCCCTTTTTACAGATTTGGAGCACGAGTGAGTGGTTGAAACTGGATCAGAAACCAACTAGTCTGCATTCAGGGCTACACTCAGCCACAGTGCTTTTTCTAGAGCCTTTTCGTGTACGGAGAGGCAGAAATCTAACACTGGTAGGATAATTCTCCGTTCTGAGCTGTGGTTGGAAGCTTTTTAAAGCTTGCTTTAATCACAGCATCCCACAAAGAAAGAATACACACTAATTTAAACTGTTAGAGCCTCACAGAAAGTAGAAAAGGGGACTGCAGTAAGCATATTAGTGTAGAAGGTACAAAACACACCAGCGACTATACGTTTGTATAGTGTACCATTTGTATACTTACATTATACTTATACTATAGTATACTTATTTGTAAGTATACTTTACTTACAAAAGGTAAGAAAAGGGAACAGTTATTCTTCTAGCAAAATATCCGAGAAAATACTGTAAACCTTTATTCACATTCTAAGAAATACTCATTAGTGCTTTTCATGTGGAAGTTCTGAGGTCTTACTCTTATGTTGATGATGTCTTTAGAACAAGCCCCGGTAGTTTGATCAGAATATAACGCTAACTGAAAGTAACTCAGATACCGAAGGTAAAAACTCTCAATACTTTTTGTATGTTTTAAATATATACTTTGAACTTGGTGGTAGGATAGTATTAATCTCTAAGTGGTTGGTATATAATTTATCTGGTATTTTTTGCCTTAATTTTTTAGGTCTACTATACGAGCTTTGATCAAGAATTTTTCTATTGCTTCTTTTTTCCCTGCTTTCATCACACTGCTGTTTTTTCAGCATAATCGAACAGCCTATGACATTGTAGCAGGAACCATTGTGGTAAAGAGAAATGGGGTCAGATGATGCCCCCAAAAGCCCTGAATTCCATACTCTCTGGAATAATGACAAGACTAAATTATGTATCAAGGCCATCACTATCCCTGGGTTACACTAATTGATGATTTAGAAATTAAAGCAGTTGCTCCAGTGTGATGCAGGTGACTATTCTGAAAGTATTGATTTTACTTGAATGCCAAAGAACTTTCCAGAAGAAAAACCTGTTAAATTCAAGTGTTAAAAATTTTTAGATGGAAAAGAAGGAAAGTGGTTTTATAATCAACAACGGACAAGATAGACTTTTCTAAGATCTAAGGCTTTAGAATTTGCTGAAACCATTTTCAGCTGTGAAATCTCCAGATGAAACTTTAAAAAATTTTATTTTGGTTTATCCCAAAATGATGGAAAAAGTCCAGTCGTGTTTTGTAAACACATTAACTCATCTTTTAGTTAACACTTCTTGGGGAAATTATTTTTGCTTTTGGGGAGAGGGAGTGGGGAAACAAATTTGGGAATCCACTTGTCTCCCATGCTAGGAGGAAGTGAGTTAGCTGCAAGAGAAAGAGGCAGACGGGGCAGGCCTAGCAGCAGTTCCCTCACCTGAAGTTTCCAAATCCGATACTGCAGTGTATCATGGAAATGATGTCACTTTACAAGTATTGTTACCGTTTGAACATGTATTTGGGGGCAAGTTTTGCATGATGATGAAAAAGTATTAAGTCCTATTGCTATATTATCATTGATCATTTTTAAACAAAAGGTAAGTTAGTGATTGCTGTTCAACGGGGGGCGGGGGGAGGGACCTAAATTTTCACCATAAATTTAAGTTGAAATTCATGTGCAAGAGTTTTTAGTGCCCTCAATCAAACTCTAAGTATGTGGGGGAAAGGACTTCATTGAACTGTTGCATATTTACTGTAGAACAAGATTCCCAGTACGTGTGCAGCATGAAGACAGTGTTAGTGCTGTGCAGTGTCCGGAATGCACCTTGTTTCTGACCAGGTCGTCACATACTAGCCAGTGTCCTTTTACATTTTATATACGTCTATGACTTTTGAAACATCAGGGGGTTAAACAATCTTAGTATTTCATGATAAAATACTAGTAGCCTGTGAAATATTAGCAGTTTTCCCATTATGAACTGTTCTCTCTAAAACAAGGACAAGTACCATTTCCAGACATTTTTCTAAGTTTTTTGGGCCAAAAGCTTATTTTGGGCCTGCCAGGGATGATGTTTTGAGGGAATTGTTAAGTAAAATAACACATTATGTATTGCCATTTTAATTTATTCTTCTACTGAAGCAAAGCTTAATGTTTTAAATGTGTGTGCATGCTTCTGTTAAATGGCCCAGCTAATAGTGCTGAGATATACCTGAAGGGTTTGATTTCTTAGGCATTTTTTCCAACATTGTTTTCCCAAAAACACTAAACTGTCTTGGACACTTCATAATTAGATTGCTTAAAAGATCAATCTGGACTTGATTTTTGGTCTTAAATAGCAAATGCAAGACATGTCTATTATCACTATCAGTTTTTAAAGTGGGTTTTTCTTTGACTTTAAAACTGAAAATATTCACATTTGATGTCTATAGAAACCTTAAGTGTCTTTATTAATACCTTTTTATTGTAAAATTTCATAAACCATGTTCTTTAAAATAATTTTATATTAAATCCAACATCACAGATGTTAAGTGTGTCACAGTACTCACCAGATCATTCACTTGAAGCCCCGGGAAGATACTCAGCCCTTCACGGTGGACAAACCCATCAGGAAATGTTGCACAAACTTACCACTCAGTGCTTGCACGTGAGCATCAGTGGACACACTATTTTTGCCACCGATGGGGAATTCAAGTTGCAGTGTCCAGCCGCGTAGCTCTGGAGTGTATCTTTAATGTAGAATTTCCTCTCAGATAATTGAAAGGTTCACCATCGAGGCTATTTTTATTTAGATAGCCAAACAAAAGCAAATAAGTAGCCCAGTTTAATTTCTTAAACTGTCAGACATTTGCTGTATGGGAGTTACTCAGAATCGTATCTGTATGTAGGTTCATTTCGATCCATCTTAGGGTCCAAGTTATAGAGCCCTATAAAATAAATAGAAGTATTATTACTACTTTGCCTTTACAACAAAATGCAAGTGTGTTTGTATTTTGAATTCGGCACTTAGGAAAAGAGATTTTGATTCCCAAATCACTGAGGGGAAAATGACAAAACAATGGGGAAGAAGGAAGAGTCATGTTTTTTTCTCTTAGGGTTGTTAGGGGTGGAGCCTCCGTCTTTCCAAAAAACTTTTCTATTTAGTATATTTCATTTATAGAAATGGTGATTTTCTGTGTCAGAGTATAATTCGCATGCTGAAGCTCTAGCCTAAAAAGGCAAAGAGAAAGTTGTTTTCATAGTACAAACATTATTCATCACTTCTACAAGATAAGTAATAAGGAAACAAAAATTAGAAGTCAAGCCGAGTAAGAACACTGTTGCAGTGAATGTACCACCGAACAGGCAGTTAGCGTGGGCATCCAGAAAATCTTGGTACCCAGGACTGCAAGCGGCTGGCTCGAGCGGCTGCTGCACCTGGAGAAAAGCCTGATATACTACCGTTCGTGCCGGGCTTAGGAAAGTAAACGGGAGGAAGGCAAGCCTTAATTTTGACTAAGCTGTGACCATAAAACTAAAGCCGACACATTTCTGGATAGTAACCGTTTCACAGTATTGCCCAACGGCTGCTTGTGTCGCACTGGTTCAGAAGTCACTCGTTCCCACCTAAATACTTACCTTCCAGTTTTACCCAGGTATTTAGGATTGGAAAAAAATATATTTGAGGGCCCTTTATCTAAATTATAACACTGTCTTTAGTGTTTATTGCTTCAAATGACAAATGTTGTTTTAACTCTGCTTTAAAAGGACTTGTTCCCTTAAGTGACTTACGTGGGTGTCTTACTTATGCATCAGTATTTCCAGCGAAAGGAAAGGAGTTGAAACCACCTGCTACTTGGGAGTAGTGGGCTTTTTCAGAGAGACATGGGGTCCTATAAATATTTTCATTCCACACTTAGCCCTATTAAAACAGGCTGTTTCTTTTGAAGAATATGCCCAAATAATAGCAGTATTCCTAAAATCTGACAAGTACCATTTCAGTTACTTGCCATTCCCTATCCCCTATACCAAAGGCCAAAATCTTGACAATATGTGCTTGCCTGGGTAAAGTTCCTCATTCCAAACTATGTATGTATATATCCTCGCAGTTCAGTAGGGCTTGACCCACAAACAGTATCTGATGGCCTGCCTATAAATAAAATTCAGCATTCTATTTTTAATAATTTGTATGCCACCAATTTGTATTCTTTGTCTCAATAAATACTTGATCACCAATGCTTTTGGTTTTTGACTGTTAATTTGAAATTTGCTCTAGAATCTCCTGCTTAAGGGAACCCTTGCTTCCAAATACAATTTTCTAGCATTCCCTGCCTTTAGGAGAGTGGCAGTCAACCAAAGTGCTTTCAGAAATAGAGGTCTGCCCCCACCAAAAAAGTCTACCTTTTGGGGTATATTCTTTAAGCAAGTCACTCAGAAGTTACCCATAGATGACTATGCTTAATGTTAAACTAAGCCTGTCTTTAAAGTGGTTAACCATCCCAACTATTATGCAAGATACTAAGGACCCATGTTACACATGGGAAACCAGAAGTTCAAAGTCTCATAACTGGTAAGTGACTGAGCTGGCAATTTAAACCTAGTTCTGATCCTACAAGCATTTCCTGTTCTAACACATCTAGAGGAGGAGGACAGGATACGAAACAGGTTCCTCAAGAAGAATGCAGATAGTAAACTTAAAAGAAGCTAAACGATGGCCTAGTCTGAGTCCTACAATGTGCTGTTCTGAGCCCAGGCGCAAACTACACATTTCTTGAACTATGAACTACAGTGGACTTTTAAGGTAAGCTTGTAAGAGTTGCCCCATAATATTAGTAAATTCAGTTGGCGTGTGTTGCTAGACCCAATACACTCATTTTCTCAATTTTACTAACCTGACATACCAAATGTCAGTTCCATTAAACACACAGGCTAACCTCTGTAAAATTTTCATTGAGTTTCAAACTTTAAATCAGGCCCAGGAAACCAATGAAGTCATGGAGAGGAAAAGGACGGCATAGGAAGTAGTAATTCTGTAACCACATATGGTGACCACACTTAGGGTGGTGAGCACTGAGTAATGTACAGAATTGTTGAATCACATTGTACACCTGAAACTATTATAACAAGGTAGGTCATCAATACTTGAATAAAAAGACTTCTAAAATTAGGATTTTATTATTCGAAATTAAAGTGTTAAACTAATTCACAGCCTGGTTACAAACTGTTAAAATTAGTCCAGAACTTTAATTTCAAATAATAAAATCCTAATTACATGAACAATTTCAGGAGAGAATTTCTAGCAAGTATTAATAAGCAGCTAGCTTGGGGACATTTTTCAATTGTCTATACTTTTTAATACCCAAGTCATAAATTACTCAAAACAGCCTAGCACCTAAAGTGGCATCCTCATGCCTGGACCTCAGGCATTCAGTCTTCCAGTGTGAGAAGTGGGCTTTTTTTCTGTGATACTTCCCCTTCTTCCACAAACTGCCCTCAATTTTCACTTGTATAGGGAACGCATAAGCTAGGCGTGCCCGAGACCGCTATTACAGCCACAGAGAGTGGTTGAGAAGTACGTCTGCGGCCAGAGCCAGTCCGGGAAGGAGATCCCCCTGCCGGGCCAGAGCCAGTCCGGGAAGGAGATCCCCCTGCCGGGCCCGAGCAGGGAGGGACAGGGTTGTGCTTGGAGCTGCGCTTATCAGTGTCGCTCATCAGTGTCGTCTAGAGCCACCATGGGCAGCATGGGAATGACAGCAGTGGAGATGGAAAATGCAAGTCCCAAGTCCTGAATACAGCTCTGTAACTACAGCTCTGATGCCAGATTTCATTTTTAAGCCACCTTAAGTATGATTTTCAGGCACTTGTTTTAAAGAGTACTAAATAAATATTTCTAGCACATTTCTTATGAAAATCTTTCCCAGAGTAGAAAGCCTAATATTCCGATTCATGTGGGCCCAGAGAATGGCTAATAATGAAGGACCCTGCCATTTAGTTAGGCATTAACATCTCAGCATCAAAACCAGGTTTCCAGTATTCTTAATCATTTGCCCCCAAACAGGCCTGTGTCAGATGTGTATTATTAATAAAGTGAGAATTATAAAACATGTCTCCCCAAACCACCATCTGATAATGGCCTAAGATGTTTTCAATGCGCAAAATTATCTTTTCAAAATTGGAAACACATACAAAAAAGCTCATAAACATTTTAAAAGTTCTGAATTTGGACATCAACCAGAAGTTCAGCAAAATAAAGTCCACACAAAATAACTGTGTGCTCAAATTAAGTATATAATTAGCAAATGCTGTCCCAACAGGTCTTTTATGGATCACAGAAGAGATCTAATTAGAAGAAAAAAAAATTGGTAAAATAATCCAAAAGAATCGCATACAAAAGGAACTGTAGGCTGCTTTGGGCATGTGTCTCCAAGACTCCATCAATAAACACTGTCTAGTCGCCTCTCAAGGAAGATACAGATACAAGCAGAAACGGTTACGTGTGTTTATTTTCAACTTTTAAAAAGGTATGTCAATTTATACGCAAAGTAGGCGTGATTCCTAGCACCAGACAAAAAGCAGGGTACCTTCTATATGTTTTACGTTCAGACACTTCCCCCTTCACTTAGGAGTTTGTCCAAATCACTTAAATGTATTCTTTGGAATTTCTCTGACCATGGCGAACCTTTACAAAAAAGGTTCCCTTCCATTAACACTTGGCACCTTCATTATAAGTTAACACTAGAACAAAAAATATTTCATAATTTTTTATTGATGGCATTTATCCCATGGTTTAACATGTTAATTATACTGTAATAAACATGGCTTTAATATTAAACTTTTCCTTATTATCCAAAGTCACCACAGTCCATTTCAGTAAATATAAAAATATATGCTTAATACTTTGTACAATACTGGTTTTTGGTCCAAACAAAACTGGATCAGAAAAGCCAATAAATTCACTTTAAGAATCCCCAATTTTTTTTAAAGATTTCCAAATGGATTTAGGCAACTTTGAATAATGGGATTTACATAATAAAATCTGAGACAAGACTAAACAAAGAACAAACAAATTTTCTAACACAAAATTAAAATTTCAAGTTCACAGATTTATGTTATGCCAAAAAAGTACAGAAACAAAATTGTATTTACACAAGTTTCATAATAAAATAATGAAAAAGGCAAGACAGGTGATAGGAGAATGAAAATATAGAAATAGCATATAATTATTAAATGGAGAACGCACTAGATCTAATAAGTCCTTAGCATGGACCATTCTTTAATCAGGCTTCCTCTATCAGAAAATTTTAGTGCACAATACACCCAACTCACTCACTTCACACATACACCAGCACAAATTCAGCATAGAAATCATTCACTTCCACATTCTCTAATCTATACAGACTTCCTCCGATATAATTACAATTTCAACGCGTTCCATAAACGCATTTCAACGCACAGAGTGGTGCAGACACAGAGGTTCTTCTATACAAAGCCGTCTGCTGAGCGGGCTCTGTCCCTGGGTTCAGCCAGCCTACGCCAAATCAGGGAATAATGTGCTGGATCCTATTTTTGCTGAAGAATCAGTCACCAATCTAGCTATTATTTTTTTTCTTTTTTAAAGGGAGTGGGAGAGGTGAGGGCAGGGCTTCTGTAAAGAAAAAGGAGGAAAGTCCCCAACTTAAGGAAGTCCTTAGGCAGATCTGACTTCAGGAACCCCACGCACAGTACGGTCCAGAATCTGAGAAGGAGGGCACCTGCCGTCGCGCACGTGTGGGGTGTGACGCACCGCACCTTTATTTCCTGCGCCGAACAGCAGTCTTGATCTTGCGACCAGACACTGAAGTTCCAGAAGAGGAGAACACATTTTTCCCGTTTGACCTGTGAAAGAGAAAGACTGCATCATGTGACAAGAGGCTCAGGGGCGATTTCAGAATCATCACCATCCTACACGCGACCAGCGACCCAAGGGGGAGGCACTCGTGAACACACTTTCCATCCTCCTGCGCACACACTCGCGCACACGCACGCCTGTGGCGGCACCAGGGCTACAATCCCGCAGAACTGCCAGGCGGTCGGCCAATGCTGGAGCACACGCGCGACCTCCCTCAGTTACGCCGCACACCTGGGCGCTCTTACACACTCGGGCACGCGCACGCCCCCGCCCCATTCGAGCTCGTCTCAACAAGCTGCCTTACCCCACTGTAAACGCCGCTGAAGGCTGGTTGAACGGGAAGCCCCCGGAGCCGGAAGGCTGGGCTGAGGCCGCAGGGGTGCTAGGGTTCGCACTGAACGTGAACACTCCTGACGGATTGTTGTTCGTGAAGTTGAAATTGGTGGTGCTGCTGCTGCCGCCGAACTGGAAAACTGAACCTGTGACAGAGCAGAACAACTTCAGCAAGGTCAAAATGATCGTTTTTCTAGTAACGACTCTGGCCTTTACGTACAAAAACATGGGGAGGATTAAGCTCTCTTACAATCACTTAATATAAAGGAAGTTAAAATGAAGTATTTTCTCCACTGACACACAGAACATACTTACAACACCCTCGGACAAGTGACCCAACTTACCCATGACCAAGCAGAAAAGGGTAGAAGAGACTTCTGGTTAAAGATAGTGGAATCAACACACACATTTAGCGCTAACTTCTTAAAAAATTATGTTAAAATAATAGTAAAGGGATTTTTACAAAGATGGGGGGAGAGGAGACAACAGCAACAAAATGGAGACACTGGAAGGCTGACTGGAACCAAGTACTAAGCTAGCAGCAGGGAAAGCACAGACGCAGTTCCATTTACACTAAACATACCCAAAGGCTTGGGTGCCAGGGGCCTCTGGAGGGGAGAATGAAGGTGTGACTATAAAAAAAAAAAAAGAAGAAGAAGGATGGGAGAATATCTGTGTAAGAAGCAGGCAGCCAGATCACTCCCTCCCCAATACCAAACAAGATGATAATTCTACTCTATCCCAACAGAACAGAACTTCAGTCTCTGGAGGGGTCCCTGGACGCAAAGGCAAGGACATCCTATCAAAACTGGAAGGATTAAAAGTAAGTTGATGTAACGAGTACAGAGAGCTGCAGCCTTCCTCCCAGATTCGGCTCCCAGAGCACGGGCAGTCTGGAGCATGTGAACCCTCCAGGCAGGAGACTGGGAATAACTTCTCGGGAATCGGACTGTCTAGAAGGAAAGACCTACTGACACTAACATCCAGGTCTTCCCACGTAAGCAGGCCCGTCAGATAAACCTACAGTGAGGTTCAAGATCTACGAGCCTGTCCACGCACAGGGAGTTGCCAAGTAGTACTTAGGGGTCCCACACTCATGAAATTATGAGTTGAACAGGAAAAGATATTTGCAAACCATATATCTGATAAAGAGTGGATATCCAAAATATATAAATAACTTCTACAACTTGATAGTAAAAAAAAAAACCTGATTTAAAAATGGACGAAGGACTTGAACAGACATTTCTCCAAAGATGACACAAACAGCCAACAGACACATGAAAAGGTGCTCAACATCACTCATCATCAGGGACATGCAAATCAGAACCACAGTGAGGTTCTGCCCACACCTGTTAGAAGGGCTAAAATCAAAAAGACGAGGTGGCAGGTGTTGGCGAGCATGTGACGAAAAGGAACCCTGTGCTCTGTTGGTGGGAATGCAAACTGGTGCAACCACTGTGGAAAACAGGATGGAGGCACCTCAAAAAAATTAAAAACAGAAACCACCCTCTGATCCAGCAATCCCATTCTGCATATTTCTCCAAAAGATTTGAAATCAGGATCTCGAAGAGATATCTGGACTCTTGAGTTCACTGCAGCATTATTTACAACAGCCAAGATGTGGACACGATCTAAATGTCCATTGATGGATGAACAGATGAAATAATGTATATTACACACAATTGAATACTATTCTACCTTTAAAAAAATACGCAAAAACACAAATGAATCTGGGGGACATTGTGCTAAATGCAATAAGCCAGTCACAGAAGGACAAGTACTACATGATTTCTCTTATATGAGGAATCTAAAATAGCCAAACCACAGCAGAGAGAGGGAAGGGTGGCTGCTGGGTGTGGGTGTGAGTGTGAGAGAAAAAAGGAATGGAGAGGAGCTCTTCAACCGGTGTGAAGTGCAGTTACACAAGATGAGGGAGTGCTAGCAGTTAGCAGTACGACAGCGCACTTGTTAACTTGCAGTTAACGAGACTGTATTACACACTCGCAATCTGCTAAAAGGATGGATCTCATGTTAATTATTCTTACTACAATTCAAAAAAACAATTGTGAGTAGATAGCCAAGAAGCACCAGACATTGAGGAAAGTATTTCGTAAGAAACACCAAGACCCAAACAATAATAGAGAAAAGCAATTTGTAGAAAACAGACTAAACAATAGCTTAAAGGGAAAACAAAACAACCCACACCTCACCATTAATATCTTCAAGAGATCAACAGGTAACAATTCTGAAACAAGAACAGAAGGATGAAAAGGACACATCCACAGAACAAAAAAGAACATTTGAAATTAGCAAAAGTAAAATCTTGACCAAAGGGGAAGTAAAAGATAAATGGAAGAAATCTTCCCAGAAAGGACAGAAAGGACAAAAAGGAAAAAAGAACAGAAGTTAAAGAGAGAGGCACAAAAATCTTCAAAGAAGTTAATTCCAGAAAGTTCCCAAGACTGGACGTTCACGAAAGGACACACTAAATTCCTCACACTGCCAATGGGTAAGAATGGATCCAGATCAAGGAACACCCTCCTGGTAAGTCAGAACACTGGAGGCAAAAGAAAAGATCCAGTGAGATTCCAGAAAGAAGAAACGGGTCCAAAAGAAAAGATCAAGAGCTCCCTTCGGCAGCACATATATAGAAGAAAGATCAAGAAAGACTTCCAGAGCAACTCTGAGAGAGCCAGAGAGTCCAGCATGGAGAAATGCTTTTCAAAAATACGAAAATTATTTCCAATCTAAATCTATATTCAACTGAAATCTTACCAAACACAGGCACAGAATAAAGATAACTTTCAGAAATGTAAGGTCTCAAAATTTTCTTCCCTGAGGACTTAAGAAATCACTGGAAGATCTGCTCTATCAAAACAAAGGAATAAGAAAGAACAAGACACTGACATCATCCAGGAAAGAGAAGCAGCTAAGGGCAATCTCCAAGAGAACGATAAAAAGAGATACCAAGACCACAGTTAAAACAGCAGGCCTAGAAAGCCTGGTGGAAGAAACAGGTTAGAAGATTCTGTGAAAAATTTCCTTCAGATCCTAAATAACAGCAGCCAATGTATTTGAAAATATTGAGAAGCAATCTATATGAATGGGAGAAGAGCTGAAATTATAACTAATGACAAGTACAGAGAAATTATTAACACAGAGAGGGATCACTGGTGTTGGAGAAAACAAAATTCTGTATAGAAAAGAAAAGCACACGACACCATAGAGCACCTGCGTACTCGAAACACTGATCTAAATAAGCACACAGCAGCCACTCGAGGGGGAGGACTGACGGAAGTGGTCCTGTGTGGAAGAGAGCTACACTGCAATTCCACCTGCCGAGAAGAATCAATAAATCCTGACTAAAATGGTTAGCATATGTCCCAGCAGAAATTCTCCTACCTGTACTAATTGACAAAGTACTAATATCCAGAATATGTAAAAAAATTCCTGCAAATCAGTAAGAAAAGTGAAACCACCAAACCAACAAAATGGCCAAAAAAATCCATACAGAAACAATTCACAGAAAATGAAATCCAGGAGAATCCAAATACGAGAATTCTCACACAATGCAGCAGGATGCAAATAGGCACAATCCATCAAGACAAGCTTGCATTATTTTCTGAAGTATAAGACATGCACACACACCTTTTCATATGGCAATCCCTCTCCCAGGTACACACCCTAGAAAACCCCCCACGTGTGCCCCAAGGCACATATACAAGAATGAGCAGAGGTGCGTTTCCTGATTGGTAAAAATAACTCAAACACATTCATCAACAGTATATGGACAAACTGTAGTATTTTCATAAACTGGTTTACGTTACAGCAGAGAAAATGAACAAACCACATGCAATCACAGGGATGAACTTTACAAGTAAGAGTGAAAGACGCAAGAATCAAGAGACTGAATACAGTCAGATTCTATTTACATAGAGCTAAAAAATAAGGCAAAATGGTATTTTGTAGAGATTCACATATTGGCAGTTAACTTTAAATAAAACCCCAGGAAAGGCGTCACCATAAGAGCCAGGACACTTAGTTAAAGCAAGGAAAGAGAGGTGTGTGAACGAACAGGGAGACAGGAGGGGCTGCTGGTGGTGGGCGAGCCCAGCATCTGCTTCAACACCACACGCACACGCACGCGCGCGCGCGCGCACACACACACACACACACACACACGGACCGTTCGTTTAAATATCCAAGTCAAGTATCATCAAACAAAGTGTCATGGGCGCCTGGGCGGGTCTGTCCCACCAGAGACCTGGCGCGGGGGCAGAATAACCTCTGGAAGTAAACCCAGTCACTAGGAGGATTAGAAAATGCGGCTGGACTCTAGGCCAGAGTGCTAGAAAATTCAGATGGGGAGAAACGGGACTAACTGATGCCGCAGCTCAATCCAAGAATGAGTAAGAACCACATTTTAATCGGACACTTTCATGCCTTACAGCGCTGCACTGGATGAAAGTTGGGAATGTTGTTTCTAGGGAAGTCCAAAAATACACTTTTCTATGGCGCCAAGTATAAGAGACATTTAAAGAAATAAGACAGGGACTCCTGGGTGGCTCAGTTAAGCATCTGCCTTCGGCTCAGGTCATGATTTAGGGGTCCTGGGCTGGAGCCCCGCATAGGGCTCCCTGCTCAGTGGGGAGCCTGTATCTCCCTCTCCCTCTGCTGCTCCCCTGGTTGTGCGTGCTCTCTCTAATAAATAAAATATTTCTTAAAAATAAAGAAATAAAATAAAAAATAAAGAAATAAGACAGAGGCATGGTTTCAAAACTCAGACACCATTCTATTTGAAGACATGCAGACCCTAAATACAGACACAAGCCGCACTCACCGGAACTAGGAGCTGCTGCAGAGCCGAACGCAGACTGACTGGGCTGCTGTCCAAACACAGGAGGCTGGCTGCTGCTCGACACGGTCCCAAAAGTAGGTGGTGCGGGCTGAGTACCAGCAGAAAACAACGCTGCTGACGAGGACAGAGCTCCAAAGCCTGGGGGATTCGGCTGGCTGGCACCCTGACTCTGTCCGAACGTCGGGGTTTGGTTAACACCAAATGCTGGACTGGCAGAGGGTGCGGAAGGCCCCGTGCCAAATACGAAGGAGGATCCTAGAGGCCCAGAGAAACACGGACGTCACCTAAGCGCCACCATAAGATAACCCTCAAGAATTCATAAACCCAGGAGCAAACTCCAAGCTTGCTGAACTAATCTTGCTGAACAAATCCCATCACGGCAAGTTCTGAATAATAATTAAGAATACAATTCCCTCCATTATTTAGTGAAACCACACAGAATCCACATCAACAAAACTACCTATTAGCAAGAGTCCCCACCTTCGCAGCCAGATTTTTTCAGGTAGAGGGACCGATCTAAGACGACAAGTGATCTCTCGGCAGATTATCTGACACACAGCAGAGACCAGCTAATGTTGTCATCCCGCATATGCTTTGTCCTGGGGACGCCTGTCTAATGAAACAGGCCCCAGTGTCTGGTTACTTCACAACCTAACATTTCAAAAAGGACACTTGGAAAAACTGAAGATGACATTGAGACTAGAAAAATTCCTCCCAACAGTTAATTATATTAAAGTGAACACAAAATAGACGTGATTCCAGGCTGTGAACGGTTACAACAGCATGGGTGAAGCCAGCCTAGCGGATAATCCGCTCTGCTCACGGCCGAGAGAGGACAGCCCCTCAGCCCATCCGCTGCAGCATGGCCAGTGCTCTCCCGTCACTGTACCTGCAGAGCTGGCCGTGGTCGTGGCTCCAAAGCTGAAAGCGGAGGTCGCAGTGCTGCTGCTGCTGGCTCCCGGCCCGAAGACGAACGGGGTGACAGCCGCACCCGCGCTCGACGTGGTTGCTGGCTTACTCTCTTGCGAGAACAGCAAAGGCTGGGAGGCGCCCGATTCGGTGGAGGTCCCGAAGGCAGAGCTGCTCACGGGGTTGGCGGCCTGTCCAAACACAAAGGCGGTCACAGGTGCACTGGTGGCGGGAGCGGAGCTGCCGAAAACACCCCCCGCGGTGGCCGGGGCGCTGGCCGTGGGAGCGCTGCTCTTCAGGAAGCTGAACACCGGCTTGGCCGCCGCGGCATCTGCAGACGGGAAGGGCGGGACACACACAAGCTGAGAACAGGGCGCCACAGAGCACGGTCTCCTACCCCGCAGGCCAGTCATTCCTTACAACAAGCCTCATTAAGGTTCTTTATAGAAATTCACCAAATGGATGTGTTATATTAAATTCTGATGTAAGCAAATAGGTCCGTTTTTCCTTTTAGGGCTTTTGGACTGTGCCTCAATCAGACAAACTTTCAGCATTCAGATTAGTAAGAATAAAAAATATCCCTTCAATCTCCCACATTGAACTGGAGGCTGTGTCTGCATAACTGTTCAGACAGTGGGAGACAGCTGAACTCTTAATTGTGCAGATGTTAGCAAGACCCTAATTTATCCAACTGCATCCTTCACTGACCAGCGCATCCTTTACTCACTCGTTTATAGTAGATTTCCAAACATGTGTGCATCTGTTTCCCCTACGGTTACTGCTCCTACACTGTTCTGATTATTGTGGCTTCACAGTACGGTCTGATTATTAGTAGAGCAAACCTGTGTACCTGCCCTTCTCTCCAAAATTTCTTGTCCATTTTCCCTTCCAGGTGAATTTTAAAATGAGCTTAGCTTATCACACTCCACAAAAATTCCTCTCAAAACGGAAACGAAGGCTTCCAGCTCTGAGGGGTCAGTCACAGGAGAAAAGGTCCGGCACCTGGAATACAGTCTACGGTACCGTCCTAGCACCGTGTGGGGACAGAAGGAGCAACCCGGGCAGCAGGCACAGCATGCCACACACAGCTGTGCGATTGCTATGATGCACCCCCAAAACTCATGTGACGGGTGTGTCAACCACACAAAAAACTGAGACAACACTGCGGGCGCTGGGAGGGAGAATGCTCTCACTCAGGAACAGGTATGAAATCGGTCATTTGTCCGGCTACTTACTGCTGATTTAGAGAAAACCACTGGTGTTTATATGGTGAGCCTGAAACCACCCACCTTCCTGAAGACATTTTTTTTTTTTAAGTGTCCCAATGACGTCTCCTTTCCAATACTGTCTCTAGACAAGGCTGCTCTCAGCATGGTACGGGCATTAGTGTGATTTACAGAAAGTGGAGCACATTGGCTCACTTTCAAGTTGGTTAATGAGAGGTTAAGAGTGTCTGTTTCCACAGAAAAAAGTATAGTGATACCATGATTACATCTGATTAGACCCAATCTTATTTTTATTCCTTTCCAAATCGTATATAATTTAGTATTTACTTTCTTTTTGGAGGGTGTTTTGAATGTCCCAGACAACGGACCAAAAAACGTCCATTGAATTCCATTCTTTTTTTTTTTCAGGTTAATTTTTCCCTTCGTATTTCCAATGTATTTTTCAGAAGTATTCATGGGTGTTCTATTTTTTTTGCCTGTCTGAAAACATCTCTATTTTGCCCTTCCGTTTGACCAAATCCGGCTGGATATAAAATTGTAGGATCGAGACCATTTCCACTTGGAGGACACTGCTCTACTGTTTCCAGCACATGATGTTACAAATTCAAAGTCTGATGGCAAACAGTTTTCCTCTCTCCGAAAGCATTCAGGATTTTGGCTTTGGTGTCCTAAAGTCTCACTGATCATTGCCATTGAGTGGGCCATTTCCATTTTTAAGGCCAGGGTCTACACGCAGGAAATGTTCTTCTGTCACGCTCTGAGATTTCACCTGTCCTGTTCTCATCTGCTAAGTGCTCCTGCAATGACACTTCTGAGCCAGCTGGACTCAGTCTCTCTGCATTTCTGCACTGGGCTCTGGGAAATCCCAGTTCACGAATCTATCATCTATGTTTTTTCTGCTGCCCAGCCCACAGAATGATTTTATTTCAGCAACCACGTTTTTAAGTTTTAAAAATGCTCTTTCATTTTTCCTTCAGGGTATTAGTTGTCATAATCGCCTCTCTGTTTCAGGGACTAATTATATTTGTTCTCTATGCTCCTTAAATGCCTCATGACTGATTGGGTCTATTTGTGAATGAAGGCCTGTACATAAAGACTGAGTTATAAAGTATTTCATGAGCTTACGAAGGCAGGCCTGTTTTCCTGAATAGTAAGCCAACTCCGAATGTAAAAGCTGAAAGAGAAAGGGAGAAGCACGGACAGATGTGCAACCCTGTGGGCTGGCCATCAGAGCGGCAGTTCTCAGAATCACATCTGTAGATAACTCATCACCTCGTGGGCGTTTGGAGCAGTGAAAACTGAAAACTGAAAAACCTATGGTTCCTTTCCAGAGAGTTATTACTGGTCTCTCTCAACTATGTTCAGTGTAAACCATTCCCTGACTTGCTGCATTTGTCCAGAGATCAGAGACGCCTTGAAAAAAATAAATAAATAAATAACAACAACAACAACAAGTTTCCTACTTACCAGCCGTAGTACTGGTTGGCGTCCCAAACGTGAACGTGGCCTTTGTCGGCTGTTCCGCTTCCTTCTCGGCTGGTTTTGCCATACTGAAACTGAAGGTGGACTTCGAAGAACTCTCATCTTTGGTTTGCTCTGAATTTCCAAAGGAAAACACTGATTGACACTTTGGCTCTTCACTGTCAGCTTTCTTCCCAAACACCAGAGAAGTAGAAGTCACGGGCTCTTGCTGCTTCTCTTCTGTCCTTCCCAACGCAAACAATGAGGCAGATGGCAGGGGGGCGGGTTCTATCCCACCAAAAGTGAAGCCTCCTTTGGCGGCAGGCATTTCTTCCTTTTTTGCTTCTGTCGTCTTACACGTGAAAGGAGCCACTGAAACACTCTTGGTTTCTACGGCTCCAAAGCTGAAGCTGCTCTTGTTCTCAGAGGTCACTGCGGTGTTAGTAGCAGCAGGTGTGGGGTTAATGACACCTGTACCAAAGCTGAAGCCTGCAGATGAAGGTTTAGGTAGTTCCTCTTTCTTTTCTTGCTGCCCAAGATTAGACACCCCAAACTGAAATGGAGCTAAGGAAGCTGTATTACTTAAACCCGAAGGAAGTCCAAACTTAAAATCATTATCATTCTTACTGTCTTTTTTAGCTTCTTCAGGTTTAGACTCAGACGAAACCCCAAATTTAAAATCTCCTATTGGTTTAGGAAATTTAAAGCCTTCGCTCATGGAGTTTGGAGACTCAGACTCTGAAGACACTCCTATTTTGAAGCCTCCCTGATCTCCAAACTTAAAATTTCCAGTGCTTGTTAAAGTCTGAGAAGGCCCAGAAGAGGATGATGGGATACCAAATTTGAAGGATGAGGCTGCTGGGTTCGAAGACAAGGAAGATGTGCCAAAGCCTTCAAAATAGAAAAGATACCACACAAAGACAATGAATTAATGTTATCTTCTCAAACAAAATGTACCCCTGAAAAACAAAGAGACAAAGGAATAACTCTGGAGGGGCGGTGCCTGGGTGGCTCAGTTGGTTAAGCATCCGCCTTCGGCTCAGGGCATGTTCTCAGAGTTCTGGGATTGAGTCCCGCAACAGGCTCTCTGCTCAGGGGGGAGCCTGCTGCTCCCTCTCCCTCTGCTCCTCCCCCTGCTTGGGCTCTCTCACTCTCTATCAAATAAATAAATAAATAAAATCCTTAAAAAAAAAAAGGAATAACTCTGGAAAGGCCTATTGGGAAGAGTATTAGCAACGGCAGTGACATGAGGCAGCACCCAATGTTCGCCATGAGAACTCCATCTCATCCTCCCAACCACACCTGACATGCCGTTTCTCGTCTGTGATACTGGCAGAGATCAAACAAACCTGATAAAGCAGTGTTGGTGAGGAGTCTAGAAGTAACGGACACTTTATACATGACAGGTAGACATGTAAATTAGCACACAACTTGTGGAAGGCAACTGTCAGTATTTACTAAAAGTTATAAACGCAATGTCCTTTGACCCAGCAATTCTACAGCTAAGTCTTTATTTTTTTAATTTTTCTTTAAAGAAAGGCAGACAGCCACCTGCAGCGCCTCATCTGGATGGGTCCCTACGTTCTCCTCCAAACGGCCTTGAGAGCTTGTTTGGAGGTTCTAGCCCAGAAGCACAGCTACTAGTACACCCTTGACTGGAGAAGGGTCTTCCTCTCTCTGGGAAGGTTGTTCTCTTTGACCAGAGTACACAGTTTTGGGAGGGACATACGTGGAGGTGTGAGGGAGGAAGGGGACACCCGTCTGGCCAGCCAGATCAGGGGAATCCACCCTGGTGATCAATGGGGTGAGAGATGTCACAGCCAGATCACCCTCACATCCTAAGTCTTTATTTTATTTTTTTTCCCTAAGTCTTTATCTTAAAGATAAATTCACAGACATGCAAAATGCCATATGCAACCCCAGGCAGCTATGAATGAAGAACAAAGATGTGTCCAAGCTAATCCACGGTAAAATCAAGGGGGCAGAAAGGCAGCATGATATATGACATTTCCTAACAAAACAGAGGGAAACAAGAATATAGAGAATAAGAGTATAATTGCGTATCATGTGCATGAAGAAACTCTGGAAGAGTTCTAAGAAAAACTAACCACAGTTATTACCTTTGCTGGGGGAGGAAGGATGAAAAATGAGCCAATGGGGACAAGAAAAAGACTTTTCACTATGAATCCTGTCATAATTAGAGTTTGAAATCTTGTGAATAAACTCGTTATCAATCCAACATTAAAAAAAAAAACAACTTTAGCATCAAAGAACCAGAAGAACTGCATGAGCAGAAGCAGTACTCAGAAAAACAAACAGTACTATGTTGACAAGATCAAAGTCTTGGTTTCCTACTGCTCTCCTGCGGCTGAGTACACTAGAAAGAACAGGAATCACCGGTGCGCTGCGACACTTACCCGTTACGTCGCCTACCCACGTAACAGAGGCAAATGACAGCCACGCTTTAAAAGCCCTCCTCTTCAAATTTCCCCCCTATGAAGACTTGAAAAATTTGGCCTCTAGCGACAGTTTAGCATAAATTGTTTTTAAGAGGTTCTTCCTTTGGATTTATGAAACAGAATTATTAAGAGGGTTCTTTTTCTGGGACATTCTCTGGGAAACCAAAGCCCACGTCTAGATTGCGTACAATAAGATTCTCAGGGCATAAATTCCCAGTCACATAAGAGTCAGGAAATGCATCTAAATGCCAAAGGTTTGTTAAGAGAAACAAGCATCTGCAACTCTCTCAGACTCCACACAACAACTTTACCAGCTGCAGAAAAAACACCTCACTGCTGATGAGGAAATCACCCATCTTTACAGCAACTCAGACGTGAGCTAAAAGTGTCCAGAACGGTATCTCATTTTACATGCATTTTCAATAGAGAATGAACAATTTTAAAACTGAAGCTGTTTGCAAATATTTCACCTTAAAATGGCAGTACAAGGAGGCACAGCACCAATGCCTTACCTTTAAACTCAGATTTTGTGCCTGGCTTTGCACTTTCGCACGCCACACATTTGGTAGCATCTGCTTTATTCTGTACCAGGCACACCTCACAGTCCCAGCTGCCCTCGGGTTTCTTGAACTTGTCTAACCCCAGGCAGCTTCCAGAAGACAGAGAGGTGGGGACACTGCTGCTACTTGAAGCAGGTACCGAACTTCCTAAAAAACAGTGAGGAAACACAAATTCTAATTCACATATGTCAATATCTTAAGGAACCCTAAATCTAAACGTTCAGTGTTTCCTATTAAGACAAAGTGCCAAAAATATAAATTTTACACTGTTAAAAATAGTACAGACATCTCAGATTTCTTTTAATCTTACAAACAAGCAGCTCACACTCACCTTGCCTAGTGATGAGCTCTTAACCCAAAGTTTGAATAATCATGGTTTAAAAAAAAAAAAACACATGCTCAGAAGTCAGAGACTAAAAGACTAAAATGTCCTTAAGAATCTTTATCAAATCTCTTCAAACAGCACGGCATTTTAAAGCCTAAGATATAAACTGTAGGCAATATCCTAACACATCAAATACATAGCCACAGACTACGTTCCCTGCAAAGTTTCAAAGCCCAGGTCTCTGCCTTTGAAACGATCATTTCTGCACAGACGTTCACAGCATGGGTTAGAACCTAGCTATTTAACAGACATTTATTAAGTACCATAATATATACCACAGTTCTAAGGACGTAAAGAGGAATGAAATACTGCTTAACTTCTCAAAGTGCTAACGGTCTAAAAGGGGGCAGAGTAAAACCTAAATGCACAGTAGCACCATCACCAAGATGGAAAGTGATAAATGAAAAACTAAGGAAGAGCTGACGAAGGGGCAGGAGCAGAATGGATTCACAGAGGTGCCATTTCAATGTTCAGGCAGAACTGGCAAGTCTGGGGGGGAGCGGAGGGGGCACGGGAAGGATGGCTCCGCAAAGCCATCAAGAAGCAAGTGTGTGACCAGTGGAGCCATTCGTTCCAGCCTCTCCACCTGCTGTCCA
The DNA here is from genome assembly GCF_002007445.2 of Ailuropoda melanoleuca. Lineage (NCBI taxonomy): Eukaryota > Metazoa > Chordata > Mammalia > Carnivora > Ursidae > Ailuropoda > Ailuropoda melanoleuca. Next base: position 9,394,064 of record NC_048222.1, on the reverse strand, counting down.
CCCAGTGTCTGTTCTACTGTTAGGTTCTCCTCCATCTTGCCAAGAAAACCGCTCCCCGAGGTTCCATCTTCAGTCCAGCGTTCTTCCCACAAGTCTCATCACCAACAGAACAGCTTCCTGAGCTGTACCTGCAGCCCGCAGCTCCATGGTCTCCTTCTCAGCTCTAGTGCCTCAGCTCTAGTGCCCCAGCTGGTCAGCGTGGTTACATGGGTCCTCCTCTCTGTTTCTCCTATTGGTTTCGTTCCCTTTTTCTGAACCGACTACTGCGACCCTATTTCAGGCGGCCCTCAGCTCTTGCTTGAGTAACAGTCTTCTTACTGAGACCTCCACTCTTGTTCCCCGAAGTCCAATCTTCTAAGAAGCAACCAGTGCCACGTAGTTTGGGCTGTCCTCTCTGGTTTCTCCTTTAAAAAGATTAACTGTTCCAAAGTTTCATTCCTGCCACTCCCTGAAGTTAACAGAGCTCAGTTTTAGGCCATCATCTCTATTCCCACCAACTCCCTCACTTTACATCGCCTCTACTCCCACGCCTTATTTGAAAACTATAGCCTAATGACTACCAAATCTGTATTTCCAGCCCAGAGTGCCCACTAGAGGATACCCAAAGGCCTCGCATAGATATGTCAACTTCCCAGCTTCAAACCCACGGGGCTTCAAATGCACGCTATTCTATGTCCTGATCTGACTCTGTTAGTATCCATCGCCCTTACCTTTGCCCAGACGTACTATTGATACAACTTCCTCATCTGTCCTCTGGTCTCCCTCCAACTTTCGTTGTCTTCAAACTACCCTCCAAAAAGCCACCAAGCAAATTGTCAAGCATACAAATTGAACTGTGTAACTCCTCTGCTTAAAATGATGGTTCATCATTTACAGGATGAAGTCGGGTTTCTTTAATAAGCCTACGAGCTTCCTTTATTTGTGGCTAACAATTTACTTCCTAACTCAGAATTAATTTTGGTTTCTTATATGATCAAAGACTTTTTTTTTTTAAGGGGAGGAGGAATGCTAGATGGAAAAAGTAAGTTATTTCAGAATGAAGATTCTAAAATCTTATCCTTGTGGAGATGTCCAGTAAGAATTAGAAATATGGCTCAAGCCTTGTGTTCAGAGAGAGTACAGGCTAACAAATTAAGAACTTTCTGTTGCAGACCTAAAACCTACATGTCCACGAATAATGCAATAAAAATGGAAGTATAATTCCCAGAGTATTCCTAAAAGGTTTTATTTAGTACCCATGTTATCATATATCTATACCAAATAATTCTACAATATTATTACAAAAACAGCAGAGTCATTTCAGTTGCGAATCTGTTAACTTTTTCAAATTTGAACAGAGAAACAGGAAAAACTCAAACCAATGACTCCATTTTTCTCACTGCCAGGTTAGAATTTTTTCATTAATGATCCCGTAATTTATTATCATTGCAGCATCTCTGGCAGAGAGCATACAGGTGCAGGCATCGCCATTCGTATTCAGCCACAGCCTTTTCATGAAGCAACCTGTCTACCCCTCACTGAAACCATCTCTGCCAATGACCACTTGCCACCCTCACTTCTAAGAGGGAGAGATGAGTAGTATTTCACAGTTTGGGACAGACTGTCCCTTCTAAGAGCCTTCAGCATCTGTAGTAGTCAGCTTGGAAAATGATCGTGAAGAGCAAGAAGTTTCTGATAAAAATGTATGTAAGAAAGAAGTACAAGTATGTATTGGGCTGGTTAATGCACTGCCTCAGGTAACAGGCAGATCCAGCCCCAGTCAAGTCATTTTACCTCAAGATAGCTTAGAAAAATTAAGATGTACAAGGAAACGCTCATCCTGCCACATTACATTGAGGTGGTTCTTAGCAGACAATAAATTTAAACATCCTACTAAAATAATGAACAAAATTTTCCCAAAGAGCCATACACATACCTGGTTTCTCAGACACACAGGACACACATTTACTGTCTTCTCCATTATTAAAAACACAGCACACGGGACACTCCCAAGATCCCACGGGCCTTTTAAATTGATCTGCAAACCCTAAGGCGGCAGTGGTCACAGTGCAGGTGGCAGATGAAGCAGCCGTGGTCACAGCACTCTCTGAAGCCGCGGGCAATGTAAGGACTCGCTTAACCCCGGTCCCAGGCTTCGGTGTTTCACAGGCCACGCATTTTATCGCCTCGGGTTTATTCTGCACTAAGCAGGTATCACAATCCCAAGTGCCTACTGCTGGCTTAAATTTGTCTCCGAAACCTGTCCCTGATGCGGGAAGAGTTGATTTGTCACTTTTACTTGGTGTTCCAATTCCAGTTTGTTTAGCAGTCTCTTTTGGCGGCAATTTTGTTGCTTGACAGGCTATGCACTTGCTGTCTGTAATTTTGTTCTGGAGTAGACAAGTATCACACTGCCACGATGGTCCGGCTTTTAAACTTTCACCACACCCGATGCCACTAGAAGAAAAGCTACTTATTGCTGGTCTTGTATAAACGACTGGGCTTGTGGTAGCAGGCTGAGCAGCAAGGGAATCTGCCTTTGGTGATGTGAAACCTATATTGAGGGAAAGAGGAGAAGGGAGTGTGAGGAGAAAAAAAAAGGGGAAGGGAAGCTTTCTAATCAGAACATGAACTGAAATGCTATTACTGAGAGAACACATATTTATATACCTTTATGCAGTTACTAAAATCCAATGTGGACTACTTAAAAATAGAATTTTTACCTAACCAATGTTTATTAATCACAAATTAAGTGACACTTTGGTCCTCATTAAAATTCTACAAAAGATGTTTTGTTTATAGTATATCATCTTCTTCCTCTAAGAATTTCTATTTACTATAATTCAACCAACATCTAATGTGAGGCCTTAATTTGTAGTGTTTACCGACACACACCACTGTCATCCATGTTTTGCTACACTCCGCCTCATCGCAACACCAATGTACAGTATATTCATAGACTTCCTCCCTCAACTCTTTTTTCTTCCAGGTGTTCCCTTGGCTAATGTCTTCAACATCTATAATCTTTGAATTTTGTCCAGTTATAATCCACTACTGGGGTATCCTCTACTTTCAGTAAAAACCAGCAGAGCCTGGGCGCCTGGGTGGCTCAGTCGTTAAGCATTTGCCTTCAGCTCAGGGCGTGATCCCAGAGTCCTGGGATCGAGCCCCGCATCAGGCTCCTTGCTCCGCTGGGAGCCTGCTTCTTCCTCTCCCACTCCCCCTGCTTGTGTTCCCTCTCTGGCTGGCTGTCTCTCTCTCTGTCAAATAAATAAATAAAATCTTAAAAAAAAAAAAAACTTGTTTAAAAAAAAAGTGAACTTTANGTGTTCCCTCTCTGGCTGGCTGTCTCTCTCTCTGTCAAATAAATAAATAAAATCTTAAAAAAAAAAAAAAACTTGTTTAAAAAAAAAGTGAACTTTAAAAAAAAAAAAAAAACCAGCAGAGCCGCATAGGTATGCATATTGGACAGATGTCCCTCCAAAGTACAGTGGAGTTGTAAAAGGACTGGTTTTAATTATACTAAGCTCATACAGAACTTTAAAATGGTAATGGCTCGAAGAGAAATAGGATGACAAATTCCAACAGAGATGAACTAAACCATCTGGTAAGGCCTAGAAATACAAAAAGACCCAGTCTACCCCTAGCAGAACATGAGCTCATGCTATTCAAAGACATGCCCATAGAACGTTACCAAACCCTAATTCAAACAAATTGCTTCAAATAGTTCTCCAATATAATCACAGAACCTTCCACATTGTAAGTACACCTTTTCTGTAACCACTAAAGATGTACTTAGACAATCAAGGTATTCACACAGAACCATGGAGTAACAGGAGTTGAAAAAAGTCTTCGTACTACCAAAACTGCTGTCAGTCATTGAATTGAATCGATTCACTCCAACTTTATTCATGTGAATGGCCTTCCAATCCTTTACTTTGGACCAATTAACCTTTGTTTGACATATACTAACAAACTCAGTGACCTGTTTTTCTAGCTTTTGAAGCACCAAAGGAAAAGAAAATTGGAGGGTGAGAAGATACAGAAGACTGTATTTAGAGATTTTCTAGTGCTACAATTAATACAACCTCGAACTAGTTTTAGCAAAAAGGCAAAAGCCACATACTTCAGTTACTTCCAGTGGTCTAAAATGTACTGTCTTGTTAATGATTAATTTGTGTCACTAGGTTTGGTGCAATTTTCACAGTAACCATCTTTAGGTGTTATAGAGTTCTCTTCCTTCCCCTTTCTCAGGTTTTCCTAATTTCCCTCAAAAGAACATATAGGACTCCTCCAAATTCTTGCTACTTAAAGCAAACTGAAAGGGAGGAGGGCTGGGCATCACGAATGCAGAGTATTACTTATATGAAGATCGACTGTAGGAATGCAATGCCTCTCTACTACTCAGTTACTTCTAGCCCAGGCCCGCTGGAGCTCTGCCCCGACTGTGCCAAATCGTCTAAGTTACTGGGACTCCTGGAGACAGTATAGTCATCTCTAAAATGAGAAAGCCAGATCAAAGAAACCTAATCCTCCTAAATCCTGTAGAAGCCAACATTACCTGGAAATTCTTATTCAATTAGACATGAACGTGTCTACCTGCTCGATAAATCTAAATTTTCTTTGAGTAACCACATCACCTTATAAACACTTTTACATTCCTACAGCAGGCATCACAATCGGAGCTGTAGCTGTCCTCGGATTTTCAAACTGAAAACTTAAACTCCTATCTGAGGACTTCTAGTCACTGCCTTCAAGTTATTTCTATGAACTCTCAAATCTTGTTTCAAGTGAGCACTGTCCCTTATATATACCTATGTTAGAATCAGCAAATGCTTTCTTTCTTTCATTGCCCAGAAAGAACTGGGCAATGATCTGAGAACAAGGCAGTTCAACATTTTCACCAGAGAAAGTATATCCAAGTATATCATCAGGTTTACTTTTTTTTTTCCCCATATTGGCCTATCTCTTCTAAAAGGAAATTCATTTTCTCCTTCTACACTTCCCTTTTTCTCCCGCTATACTTGCCTCTTAAGAGATTTCATATTAGGACAGTCCTTGAATTCTAAAGAAGGAAGAGTTTCTAAGATATTTACTCCAAAAGAATTACATCTGACTACGTTACTTTCAAATCAATCTTCTATCAAACTAGCCATAATTTTTTAAAAATTGAAAGCATACCGGTATACAGGTGACAAAAAATTGGACCACAAATTTGTAATTAAGATTTTAGAGTATTTTCAAAGGCAGCTGTTATCTTACCGGGGCTTTTGAGAACATCTAGGACACTTCCTTCTTTCAGGGTTTTTGCAGGTCTAAAAGGACCCTCACAATCTTCATCTGGCTTCTTCTTACAGCTTGTACTATTCACTGCACTGATATCTTGAGCTGAAATTTTTTTAATTATAAAAGATATTATGCCAAGAAAAAGCACTGGATCGAGTTAAATGTATTAAAAAGATCTTTGAAAGCCAATTTGGACCAACTTCTAAAATATCATGAAAACGTCACTGTAATTCAAAGATAATGAACAAATTCACTTAAAAGTACAGGTTAACCATTGTAAGACAGTAGAAATACTATGTACTATACACTGTACATTTTTCTTCTCCAAAAGGACAAAAAGTATAAACTATAATTGTTACCCAGTGAATTAACTGGTAATCAATCAAATCGAACATTGGAGAGGAGATGGCAACTGGAGCAAGCTCATAAACTGCATGAAATAGGTTTCTGATTACATAACAATTTACAATACTGATCAAAAAAAACCTTAACAATAAATTCCCAACTGAGCCAGTTATTTCATTTCTAGAAATTCATCCTATGATTGAAAGTATCCTTCAGTTTTCAGGGCACCTGGGTGGCTCAGTTGGTTAAGCATCTGCCTTTGGCCCAGGTCATGATCCTGGGGTCTTGGGATTGAGCCCTGCATCGGGCTCCCTGCTCAGCGAGGAGCCTGCTTCTCCCTCTGCCTCTTCCCTCTGCTCATGCTTGCTCACTTGCTCTCTCAAATAAATAAATCAAATCTAAAAAAAAAAAAAAAAAGAAAAGAAAGCAAGCAAGCATCCCTCAGTTTTCACACCGAAAGCTGGATGACAGATGCTCACTAAGAGACCAACAACATCAATCACAGAATGCTGGCAGGGTGCCATGCTGTGCAGACACAAAAATCACCTTAAATGCACAGTTACAGGGAAAGACTGTAGAAAGTCCAGAAGATTCTGAATGATACATCAAAAGAATAATGGTGGCTGCTAGTGAGGAGTGACTTTTATTTATTGCTTCTTTTTGTTTCCTAAACTTTCCAAAACAAACATATCCTTATACTTTAAATAAGAAATCTTTATTTTCAGTATGATAATGGTTTTGTGGTTCTATTTCTAAGGGAGAAAGTTTTACAGATGAAGTATGTGTGGGATTGTTTCAATACAACCTAATAGGTGTGTTTCTGTGCATGAGAGGGGAAGGAGGGATGAAAAAAAGAGAAACGAGATTGCTCATCAAATAATAAGCACGAAAGCTGGGTAAAAGAGTACATGGGAATTCAGTCTACTACTTCTGAAAATGTCTGAAATTTTTCATAATAAAATATAAATAACCAGGTTTTTCTTAAGTGTTTGCCAATTTAAAAGGAGTGGGTCAAATGGTTTCAAAAAGTCCTACCTACCCCCGGCTCATGTCATAAACAAAAATTAACCCAAAATGGATCAATGATCTAAACGTGAGAACTAAAACCATAAAACTCTTAAAAGAAAACCAAGGAGGTATATTTTCATGACCATGGATTTGGCAATGAATTCTTAGATATGACATCAAAAGCATAAACCAAAAAAAAAAAAAAAAAACTGAACACTACCATATTAAAAACCTTTGTGAATCTAAGGACATTATCAAAAAAGCAAAAAGACAATCTACTGAATGGGAGAAATTATTTGCAAATCATATATCTGATAAGGATCTAGTATCCAGACTATATAAAAATGCTTATATCTCAGCAACAGAAAGATAAGCCAACTTAAAAATGGGCCAAGGACTTGAATAGGCATTTCTCCCAAGAAGATAAAGGACCAAGAAGCACATGAAAATATGCTTGACACCATTAGTCATTAGAGAAATGAAAATCAAAACCACAATGGTAACATCACTTCATACCCACTAGGATGGCTATAAACAAAAAATGAGAAATAAGCATAGTGAGAATGTGGAGAAATTAGAATCTTCATACACTGCTAGTGGGAGTGTGAAAGGAGTCAGAGGCTGAGAACAACAGTTTTGTGGTTCCTCAAAAAATTACACATGGGGGCGCCTGGGTGGCACAGCGGTTAAGCGTCTGCCTTTGGCTCAGGGCATGATCCCAGTGTTACGGGATCGAGCCCCACATCAGGCTCCTCTGCTATGAGCCTGCTACTTCCTCTCCCACTCCCCCTGCTTGTGTTCCCTCTCTCACTGGCTGTCTCTCTCTCTGTCAAATAAATAAATAAAATCTTTAAAAAAAAAAAAATTACACATAGAACTACTATTTAACCATTTCTAGGTATATATCCCAGAGCACTGAAACTAGTATTCAAACAAATACATGTATATGAATATTCATACCAGCACTATACACAACAGCCAAAAGCTGCAAACAGCCCAAATGTCCGTCAATGGATGAGCAGAAAAACTATGGTACATCCATACAACGGAATATCACTCAGCCATAAAAGGAGTGGAGTACTGGGGCACCTAGCTGGCTCACTCAGTAGAGCACGTGACTCTTAAACTCAAGGTCAAGAGTTGAAGCCCCACGTTGGGCATGGAGCCTCCTTAAAATAAAAAGCAAATAAATAAATAGTAAATTTTTAAAAATAAATAAAAAAGAAAAAAGGGAGTAAAGTACTGATACATACTGTAACATGCATGAATCTTGAAAACAGTAAGTAAAAGAAGCTAGACACAAAAAGTCATACTGTAGGATTCCAGAATAGGTACATGCACAGAAACAAAATACCGACTGATGGTTGCCAGGACCTGGGGGAGGAGAAATGCGGAAGGACTGTTTAGCAGGTAAGTGTCTCCTCTGCAGGAGGGGGGATAAAACTGTTTTGGAACTAGACAGACTGCGGTGGCTACACTGCACACGAGAGTACCAAACACCACTGAATTTGTTCCCTTTAAAATGATTCATTTTGCCTTACATCAATTTCATCTCAGTAACAAAAATATACAAGAAACAAAACACTGTGGGGGCGCCTGGGTAGCGCAGTCGTTGAGCGTCTGCCTTCGGCTCAGGGCGTGATCCTGGTGTTCCAGGATCGAGTCCCACATCAGGCTCCTCCTCTGGGAGCCTGCTTCTTCCTCTCCCTCTCCCCTGCTGTGTTCCCTCTCTCACTGGCTGTCTCTCTGTCACATAAATAAATAAAATCTTAAAAAAAAAAAAAAAAGAAACAAAACACTGTGCCTATCTTATAATAACTGTGTCAAAACAAAACAAAACATAGGCAGGCGCCTAAGTGGCTCAGTCAGTTAAGCATCTGCCTTCAGCTCAGGTGATGATCTCAGGGTCCTGGGATCAAGGCTCCCATCAGGCTCCCTGCTCAGCGGGGAACCTGCTTCTCCCTCTCCCCCCTGCTTGTGCTCTCTATCTCTGTCTCTCTCCCCCTCAAATAAATAAACAAAATCTTAAAAAAAAAAAAAAAAGGCAAAATAAAACATATGCTTGTAGCACTTCGTCATAGCCTATCCTCCTTTAGAATCGAAACTCACAAGCTTTTAAGTAACTTGAGGTAAATTTTAAAGATACCCTGCAGTGTACTCAAATTGATGGAATAAGAAGATAATGGAAAAATTAGCTCCTGCCACAAAGTAATTAATCATAACTTACACATTTTCAATCAGCTTCTTAATGACAGAAGTCGTGAGAATGATTCTCAAAATTCTATGTATGCCACTCCTAAAAAATGCCTTAAAAATCTGGGTAAGTTCCCCAGATGTGATGAAACACAAAAGTTGTTTTAACAAATTACTGCTCATCCAGTTACCCTTAGTAATGCATTAGTAAAAACTGGGAAGGATTTTCATGCCTTTCCTCATAACCAGGCATGAAAATGGTAATTTGCAGAAGTTTATTCCTCTATGAATTCATAGTAACATTAAAGAAAAAAATCTTGTGGTAAAAAGTACACCTGAAATGTGCTTGTTACTTCTTTCTCTTACACAAGCCTGTTTTAATCAATAAAAAACAGGACTGCAAACATACCAAATTCCTATTTTGTGCCATTCTCATAATCTACACTCTTATCTTTGGGATCAACCAAAGCGTTCAGCTTCTATGTCCTAGTTCTTTGGTTTCTGTTGTTGTTTTTTACTCTATCCTTTGAGGGAGGATCTAGTTTGTTAGTTTTTAATTCCAAAACTGTGAGATTAAAAAAAAAAACCTGAGAAAATCAAACACTTCTGGATAGGGCAAAAGAACTGATATCTCAGTCTATAAAACCCCACTCCCACCCACACCCTCCCCCACTTAATGGACACTGCTGTCAATCCATGACACCCAGCTCACCCCATTTAAAATCAGTGTCTTCCTACTACATTCAGATTAAAATCCAATTCTTTAGTGTAACATTCTGGAATTTTTAGAATTTCAAGCTACTTTGTAACTTCGTGACAAATTACCTACAGATTTCAAAGAATATCATGCTTTTTGCTCTAGTTCCTGCACCCTTGCATTTGCTGTTTATTGCATGGATAAACAAGAGTCCTTGCTCTTGTTCAAAAATTCTTGACCTGAGTAACTTAGCCCAAATGATTCTCCACTTCCTAAACAGCAAACACTTGAAAGAAAACCATCACTATCACAACAAAATGCTAGGATTTAATTATCTGATGACTCATTTCCTTCCCTCAATTACACCCATTCCTTGAGTTCAGAAATTATGTATCACTATAGGCAGAGGCCAGCATAACCCTTACACATAAAAATGTTTGTGAAATGAACACTAAACCCAGAAATGGAGTCCACTGCAATTGTAACTTCACCTCAATAACAAAGTAGACAACCCTTCAATTTCTTACGAGATTTCATTTATATTAAAATGTCACTTTTAATTAAACGAAGACAACGGATCTATGTGCTGCCATGACTATCCCTGTCACAAACTGTAACATTTCCACTTAGTGAGCTAAGCACTTCTGAGAACAGAGACTAAAAATATTGTCAAGGGTTGCTATTAGCTCCTGTTTGCTTTGTAGAGCTAATTTCCTTCTAATAAAAGCATTTACAAGATTTGCTACAGATTAAAAGAATCTGAAATACTAATCTAATATAATGCAACTATTTTTATATAAAAACTCGTAAGAAATTTTTACTTACCTGAACTACTACTTGTAATTGTTTCTGAAATACTACTAGAGCCAGAAAGTTCTGCTGTTTTTGCAACAGGCACACTGAATGTAAATCCGATCTGTAAAGAAAAAAAAACGTATCCTTTAAGAGTCTATTTAAATGAGTATCAAATAGCTTTTTCTTATTCCAAGTAAAAAAAGAATACACTGAATTTCATGTATTCCAGGTTTTTGTATTTTACAATCTCTTAAACTGAGATGCTTCTTAGAATGAATGGTATGTTCTATCGAACAGCATTTTACATTTCTTAGGCATTTTTTTCATTCAAAGCAGTACATAAAATAAACTTGCTCCTAAAGCTCATTTCTGGATTTCTAAATACTATTTCCTAATAAATAAAAAGTATGAGACTGTATGGACAATGGACAGGTTTCAGGCATGCAGCAGAGAAATGACAAAATGATCTGGAACATCCAGCTATGACAGAAAACAAGAGCACAGTGAAAAAGAGAAAGCAACATGTAAAAATGATATGCATGCCAAAGATGCATGGGGCAACTTGAACATTAAACTTATTATTCTCCCCAAAATATTTATGAAGAAAGAAACAAATAAATATTCTGAGGCACAAAAACCCAAAACTTCTCCAGATTAAAAGGCAATTCAAGAAAAATGTTAACCAAATGCAATGCAATTTAGTTGGTCAGGTTTTGATCTTAATTGGATATAGGCCCAAGAGAAACAAAATAGTTATTAAAGGACAGCCTAGGGGAATGGGGAAATCTGAATTATTATTATACCATGTTATTATACTACGTTATTATTATACCATGTTGAATTTCATGGATATGATAACATACTGCGGGTATGCAGAGGAATGTCCTTTTTCTTAGGGGACATATGGAAAAGCTGTAAGGTTATCAAGAGGTTTGTATCTTAACTTTCAAATGGTCATGAGAAAATATATATGCTTATATGTATTATAGGTAGCGGAAAATAAACAGATGTTCACGCATTCAAGTTTTCTGTACATTGAAATTCTTTTAAGTTGAAAGAAAAACAATGGTACTTCTTACCACCAAGGGCATCTGGGTTCTGATAAAAAAATAAATACAAAATACTCCTTGCTGGCTACTTACAGATGATGGAGGTAGTACATCTGCCTCAGTAGATTTTACAATTGGAGATGAAAATCGAAACATGGGGCTGCCAGTGCTGTTTGGAGAGGTCATTTGTACCTGGTTTTCCAAATTATTAAAATACAAAAAGCATTTTAGAGAAAGAAACTGATAATAAAATAACTTAAGCAAATGTTATTTCAAAGAAGTCAAACACAATTTCCTCTTAGATTTAAAAAACACTTGTTACGGGGTGCATGGCTGGCTCAGTCAGTAGAGCATGCGTCTCTTGATCTTGAGGTTGTGAGTTCCAGCCCCATGTTGGGTGTACAGACTACTTAAAAATAAGATCTTTAAAAAATAAAATAAAATAAAAATAAAAATCAATTGTTTAAACTTCTGAAAAATAAATTAACTGCTATAAAATCTGGCTTCTCCTTGGGAGGGGAGTATACTCTATCTCAGAGGTGAGTATCTGTCTAAAGGAGAAAAATACCATCTACAAGAATATGCTATAAAAACAAACAAACAAAAAAGAACATGTTCAGAAAAAGTAAAAGCCAAGGCGAAAAGCATAAAACATTTCGAGAGCAGTTAATCCTACCTGAGAAATAAAAACAATAACCCCATTCTTACCCAAAAAAAGCATCGTAATTGGAAACAATGTTCGGAAACAAACTTACAATCATCAGTCTCTAAGGCACGGCATCAGAATTAAAGAGCGCTCCATTATAATGTATCCCTTTATAATGGACATTTAAAAAGCAAAACACCGTTTCCACTTTTCTCTTCTTATTCTGAGTTATTAATTTCCATAATGGGAACTTATCATTGCTTTCAACGGAATATTAGATTTTTTAAAATAAATAACAAAAATCACCTCTATTTGTACAATGGTTCTGTACCTTGTTTGTTAATGATTGCGAAGGACTAATGGGTGATGGAGAGGATGTTGTGATCACAGAGGAACTAAAACTGAAGGTAGGCAGTGAAGAACTGGTGATGGGTAGAGAGATTTTCGGCAATACTGGTACTTCCATTTCCTAAAACACAACATGTTTCATAATGAGAGATTTCATCTTTCATATCCTTATTCTATCCCTACTTATTTTCAGGAAGAACTGCTATAGGTACAGGCAAACTGAGAATAGGGCAAAGGTAGCACCGTACTATGATAACAGTGTGGGCTCCTGAATCAGAAGAATTGAAAAGATCTGAATCCCAGCTGTGCCACAAACACACGGTGGCTTTGTGAACCTAACTGCCCTCAGTACCAATTTCCTGATGACTGAAAATGAGAAACAAACATACAAAAAACCAAAAAAACCAAACCATAGATGCAGTATTAGTAGAACACAAAGTTATATATGGGCTGGGCATATAAAACAAGCACTTAATAAACATCAGTCCTGGTGAGTTTGGTGAAATGACTTGGTTTTTTTACTCCAATATAGCAAAGACCACCTCAAGTCTAAAACAACCCAGGTCAAGGGCAAACAAAGAGTTCTGCTTCTGCTTATGGTGGAATAGTTCATTATCTGACCAATGACCTGACTGATAACAATTGTAAACTCTGAACAGAATAGAAAGAAACAACCATCTGAAAACACTGGAGGGCAAGCAGAAGCAAACAGGAACTGCAGAGATAAAAAAAAGCCTGGAAGAAGAGAGGGGCACTGAGTTTTCTGTACTCTGTGAATTGGTGCCACTGCACAGATGAAATTCTGAGAGAAAACAGTAAATCTGTTCATAGAGGAATCACAGGACGGACTAAGTGACCATAGCAGCTAGAAAACGAGGGGAAATGCAGAAATGAGGGGCATATAAATCTGCATGGAAACTGTCCAAATCTCTAGCAGATGTGTAAGCTGCTTGCGTACAAGGCAGACACCAAGCAGCCAATTTAGACTGAAGAGTTCCAGCTGCCACCCACCACAAGCGGGAGAGAGTGTGGCTTGAGTTAAGTTCCCTGCCGGCTAAAACTGAGTATTTCAATTGGATGTCGTTTATGGTACATCAATCACACTTCTGTAAAGTCAAGCCTTCTCCCCAAAGGAAAAATAAAGAAGCTTTCAGATGAAAGAAAACTAAGACAATCTGTTGCCATAAAACCTGCTCTACAAGTTCTTCAGGGTGAAGGGATCTGATACCAAATGGAACTCATGTTTCTGGAAGAAATGAACAATATGTGAGCAAACACAAAAAACTTTAATACTCTTAATTTCTTGAAAATACATACAACTGTATAAAGCAAAAATTATACGCTTGAGTTTATAGCCTAATTGTAATACAAATGACAAGTATAATCTAAAACACCAAGGAAGAGGGGAGGTAAATCAAACTATAAAGCTGCAAGATTCTTAAATTTTACAGGAAGAGGTACAAGATGAACACAAAGTAGAATGTGAAAGTTAAGGACACGTATCATAATCCCAGGAGGAAGCACTAAGTAACATGAAGAGTAAAGAGCAAAGTAATTAAAATGTAATTCTAACAAATACTCAACCAAAAGACAGCTTTCAAAAGGAACAAAAGAAATAAAAAACAAATGGGAAAACAAGAGAAAAATGGGAGACCTAATCCAAACATATAAATAATTACATTAATTATAAATATTCCAATTAAAAAGCAAAAAATAGATAAAATGCAAGACTCACCCATATATCGTCTATAAGAAACTCATTTAAAAAATACAGGTTAAAAGCGAATGGATGGGAAAGGATACAACCTGCAATTCGTACGCCTAAGAAGGCTTATTCTACTGACAGAGTGGCTGACTATAGTAATACTAGATACAGCAGATTTTCAAGACAAAGAGTATTTCCAAAGATTTTTTTTTTAAAAGAACATATAGTAAACTAAGAAGCCATAATGTGTAAGGCATATGTTTTAATGAGGGCTTCAAAATATGTAAAGCAAAAACTGACATAAGGGGAAAAGACAAGTTTACGAAATGAAAGTGGACAATTTTAACTCCTATCTCTCAATAATTTAATAGACTAAACAGACACACCCCACACTCTAAAAAAAACATTCAGCAAGGACAAAGAAGATCTAAGAAAAATACTACTGTCATCTCACACCATATACGTAAAAAAACACTCTACCCGAAAACCGTAAAATACAGGCTTCAAGATTGATCAGGCAGACCATATGCTGGGCTATAAAACAAGTCTCAATACATTTCAAAACATTAATATCACAACTAAACACAGTTCTAAATAATCCATGGATCATATAAGAAATCAAAAAGGAAATCAGAAAGATATATAAAAACACTACTATAAATCTTCTAGAAGAAAACATAGAATTACTTTGCAGCGTGTGGATGGACAAAGGTTTCTTAGGGAAGAAAGAACAGTAAAAATAATTGAAAACAAACAGGGCACCTGGCTGGCTCAGTGGGAAGAGCATGGGACTCTTGATCTCAGGGTTGTGAGTTTGAACCCCACATTGGAGGCAGTGATTACTTAAAAATAAAATCTTTAAAAAATAAAATAATTTTTTAAAAAAGATAAATTCAGACTTCATAAAATTTAGAACATCTGATCAAAAGATACTGTTAAAAATGAATATGCAAGCCAGACTGAGAGAAAATACTTATTAGACCTTTATCTGACAAAATACTTGGATCCAAAATTTATAAAGAACTCCTACAACTCAGTAAGAAAACCCAATTTTTAAAAGGGCAAAAGACCTGAAGATACCTCAAAAGGGAGGAAATAAGCACACAGTCCAGAAGCACATAAATAAGAACACAACATTATCGTGTCAGGGAAATGCAAATTAAAATTACAATGAAATAGCACCACAGACAAAGCAGAATGGATAAAATTTAAAAGATGACAACTATTAATAAGGATGAAGAGTGAAAAAAATGCTCACACACTGTTGATGAGAGTGTAAAACATTATATTCATTTTGGAAAATAGTTTGGCAGTTTCCTTTAAAGTTAAACACATATGGGGGGGGGCGCGCTGGCTGGCTCAGTCAAAAAAGCATGCAAGTCCTAATCTTGGGGTTGTGAGTTCGAGCTCCACAGTGGGCGCAGAGATTATTTAAATAAATAAATAAATCTTTAAAAAAGAAAAAGTTAAACACATATCATACAACCTAGTTCCTCCACTTTTACACTATTTACCCCAAGAGAAATAAACACATGTCTACAAAGTGCTATAAAAGAATGTTCATAGCAGCTTTATTCATAGTAGCCAGGTACAAAAGAACACAACATACTGGACAACTGGACTGATACAAAGTTCCAGAACAAGCAACAACAATATAGGACAAAAAAAATGAGAATAGTGATTGCCTCTGGAGTAGTAGCTGATGAGTACTGACTGGGAAGGAGCACGAGTCAACTTTCTGGAGCAAGAGAAATATCTGACACTTTGAAAGGGGTCTGGGTTACAGTGTAACCATTTTTAAAATTCATTAAATGGTACACCTAAGAATTTTGCATTTTACTACATGGAAATTTTCACTGAATTAAAAACCACAAATATTTGACTGTAGTTTGTGCTATGTATGCTCAAGTATTTGGGGGTGAAGTATATTGATGTCCTCAACTTACTTTGAAATGCATCCAAAAGGGAAGACATACACTTGATAAAGCAAATATAACAAAATATTAGAATCTAAGTGCTAGATATATGTGTGTTCACTGCACAATTCTTTCAGTATTTCAATACAGGTTTGAAACTTACCTTAATCAAAACTGGGGGAGGGGAGAGGAAGGAAACAAAGATGCATTTGGCTCTTTCCATAGGGAAGTTTCATTTGATCTCAATCCTCAGTCTCACTTTCTTCCCTTTAGACCCTTACAACACCTAGGCACATCAACTGAATAACCTGTATCTTACTTATGCCAACTCATTAAGCCACAGACTTGGCCATACTGGTTCTTTGTATCATTGACCTTGAAGTAATTCTAAATTTGATTCCTATTCACCAAAATTTTGACTTAGTTGATCAGAAGTGGGTCCCAAAAATCTACGACAGTTAAAAATTATAAATGGATGCTACCAGTTACTTGAAGTTGAACACAACAATCACTAAATACGTGACTTACTATATATTACCTTTGTACTATCTTTACATGGGTTATCTCACATGAGGAAGATACAACTGTTACAGGTAAGGAAGCTAAGGCAGGAAGATATATGGTTTAAGATCATACAGCCATTAGGGGCGCCTGGGTGGCACAGCGGTTAAGCCTCTGCCTTCGGCTCAGGGCGTGATCCCGGTGTTATGGGATCGAGCCCCACATCAGGCTCCTCCGCTATGAGCCTGCTTCTTCCTCTCCCACTCCCCCTGCTTGTGTTCCCTCTCTCACTGGCTGTCTCTATCTCTGTTGAATAAATAAATAAATAAATCTTTAAAAAAAAATCATACAGGGGCGCCTGGGTGGCAGAGCGGTTAAGCGTCTGCCTTCGGCTCAGGGCGTGATCCCGGCGTTATGGGATCGAGCCCCACGTCAGGCTCCTCTGCTATGAGCCTGCTTCTTCCTCTCCCACTCCCCCTGCTTGTGTTCCCTCTCTCTCGCTGGCTGTCTCTATCTCTGCCTTATAAATAAATAAAAAAAATCTTTAAAAAAAAAAAAAAATCATACAGCCATTAAATGGCAAACATCCAACAGACACAAGCTCCGTCTATTTATTTTTCTTATCCCCACTTTACAGATAAGCTGATGTACAAGGAATTAATTTGACCAACATCACTCACAGCTAGTAAGTAGCAGGCCTGTACCGGACATGACAATATCAAGCAATTAAATCTGAACTCAGTCGTATTTTATACATACACACATACACACACACACACACACACACACACACACACACACTCATCTGTTCTGGTATCAATAAGCTTTTTCATTATAAACTGGTATCACAGTAGAGGCAAAATGCCAAATGTTTAGTGACTAACACACAACCCTTAAATATTTTGAGATCTAAGAAATGAGAGCTAAACTTTCATAATGCAAAATGGGTTATTTACAATATAAAGTTCTGTTAACCTGAATGTTTTAAGTGAATAAAAATATACCAATCCCTGCTACATACAAACAGTACCTGAAATTAGCATAATTTGTTAACACTCCACTAAAAATAAAATTTCTTCCATTTGGCCTATCCCAAAAGTCCATTAAAATACCCACAAAAATGAATATTCCATCCTTTATCAAAAGTTCCTATTAACTATAACTGAATTAAGAACTAGTGGTCTAAACATATTTGTTACCTGAAATAAAAACAGCAATGAATACAAAATAAGTAAGAAAAAGCATCTACCCAAAACCTCTTTTACCTAGATTAAAAAAACACAGGGCAGGCAGAAATTTGGGGCAGCCACCCATTGCTACCTCTTTCCTCAGAAACCTGGAGACTCTAACTCCAGTGTGGAATAGAACTAGGGACAGGAGTTGGGTGAGGCATCCTGGGATGCAAAATTGGCAGATGGCAGTTGGCCGGAATGAAGAGGGGGTCCAGAGAAGGGAGGAGGTGATAGAGGGTTAGACCTTCATAAAGCTCCTCACAGTATACCAAGTAACAAGAGCAAAAGTAAGTCAATAAATTTTCACCTCCCTCCCAATGTCTTGATACAACAAAGTCCCATAAACATGTATCTGTAAGACAGCCAAAACTGAGCTACAGACAGCAAGCTGAACTTCAGCTAAAGAGCTCAGGAATATATTCTTTAAAGTTGAAACTGAAGAGAAATAAGCAAAATTCACAAATCTGTTATCTGGCAAACACCAAAACCAAGATGTTCTCCTCATACAGGGATAAACTTTAAAAAGCCAGAGACACAAATTTTACTGAGAAATATAACAGCTCATCTAGAGAACAGGCTATATAACGAGCTATATTACTCAGATACTAATTTCCTTATATATACAAAGCAAGACAACCCATTTCTTAAAAGTCATTTAATCAAGTCTATATGAAGAAATTCAATAAAAGAAAATCGGTTTGCTAAGAAAACTACAATTTTTTTTATCCTGTGTCATTAGTGGCATTCAAGACTTTTTCTCTGAAGATAGTAGAATACATGAATACGTCCCTTCCCTTCACAACACTCCAGCAGGAGAGCAACACGTAGAACCTCAAGACCAGTCCCGGAGCCGAGACCCCAGCACTACGCCATGTCCCACAAGACAGGCGAGGGCACAGAAAGTCCAAGCTGCCAAGGAAGTCACGGTTCTGGTGCCTTCAGAGAGGCACAACTACAAAACTGCTCAACAGGAAAACGGGAGATGAAGGAAATGAAAACGAAAGACTCCCTACTCTAAATAAACCTGGAAAGCATACCAACAGACAGAAAGTAAGCAATACTAACTCGTACAATAATTTCAACCAAAACATGGCTTTAGAGTCAACAGAAACTAATAGAAGATCTCCTACTTAAAAATCTAAAAATTCCTAAAAAAAAACCTCACAAGTCAATGAAGAAGTTACAAATGAAATGTTAATTAGAAAAAAACAAAAATGAAAGCATTATGTATCAGAACTTAAATGACCCAGGTAGGCTGAAATTCACTTGTAAAAAGACTGACAGAAGGCCTGCATTCAACTCATAGTTAGAAAATAAATAAAAAGTTAATTTAACCAATCTTCAATTAGTCCTTATCTTATTCTAACTTTCATTTTCAGAATATATACAAAAATCTTTCAAAAAAAAAATCTTCCCAATGAAAGAAATAATCCAATAAGAAATGGGTAAATGAAGAGAAACCCCAAATGACCAAGAAACTCACAAGAACAGGGCTCCCTCCCTTGTAAATAGGAAATGCAAAATAAAACTCTAATGGCGTAACACTTCACACACATCACCTTGGCAAAAACTTAAAAAAAAATCCAAAAAATCAAATACCCATAAGGAAAAAGAAAAAGCACACCCACCGACTGTCACGTGGAAGGAAGTATTTAAACTACCTCAGCAGCAACAGGGCAACATCTAATACGTTTGGAGATGTGTATCATCCCCTAGAACCCAGCAAGGCCATCATCCTAGAGAGAAAGCCTAGAGAACACACTGTCTGTGAACAGTCACTGCAGCACGTACTAGAAATCAACCCACGTGCACCCTGCAGAACAGGGCAGTAAAGTTTCAGACTGGACAAATATGTAACAGGGAAATTATACAACTTGAATTATCTTTCACAACACTGATAAATTTCACAAATAATAGGACGAAAATGGCAAGTGAAAAGAGCGCACAGTGTTAATCCATTTATGAAACAGGCAAAACCTAATGATACAATAATATTCCAAAGGTCAAAAAATTTCAATTTTAATTCTCTTATTTGAAAAAAAACGGCTTTTTAGTGGCACCCATGGAATTTAGGGTCCTAGGTTAGGTTTTCTGTGTCATCACAGTGAAGTAGGTATTGAACACACGTACGTGCACGCGCACTCACACTGGGAAGGGACTGCTCCAATGGCAGACTAGTCATTCTTGTGCTGGGTCTCCCCCAAGCCCCACCCCTCGGCCCTCAGGGTCTCCCCTCACCACCACCACACCACAGCTTTCCACGAACTTCAAGAATATAAAGGATAGAACCCTACCTCCTCCTCTGGAGGTTTAGATGCAAAGCGCGTTCTCTCTCGTCTCATCTTGCCGCCTCCACCACCTACTCCAGAAGATAAACCATTGGCTGCAGACATACTGAAATTTGGGTAAGAAAAGCCACTAGGCAAAGAAAAAGAAAATTAAAACAAATGATATATTACTCTGGTCTATAACTTGTTAACTAACTGAACACCTAAAAATTAGAACTGCTAACAAACACCTAAAAATTAGAACTGCTAACAAGAAAAGAAATATACAGCTGAATGTGATTTTAAAAGCTGACAGATTTGTGTGCATTTTGTTTAACCTTCTTAATCTTCAAAAAAACATACATAAATAAAACACAGACCTTACAAATGAAATATAAAGAAGCTTTAGCTATAAAGACGACATTACCTTTCTCGTTCTCTAGTTTGTCCTGGTGTCACAGGTTTTTCATATCCAGTCTAGAACAAAATGAGCACACCAAATTTACATGCCTGCTTCTTCGTTTTAACTTTCTTAAGACCTCCCTTCTGTCTGGCCATTTTAATATTTGAAATCAGGAATTTGATGGGTTTTAGTTAGTGAATCCTAAAATTTAAGACCTGTACCCTGCTTTCTGAATGGTAACTGAATTACAGCATGATTATACATGTAAAAGATCACTGAGCACACTGCCCGACAAAAAGGTAGTAAGTACACAAATGTACTTACAAACCAGAAAAATACTTTTACTCATCTCTCATGATGGCCTATTAAATGTGTAAGCAAATTAATAAGGATATTCTCTCTGAAATGATTCTCTGCAATTTAAGTTCCTCCATTAAAAGGATATCATGGCCCTTTGTAGAAACAGCAAAATACAGGACAGGGACCAGAAACTTACAGGATGAGCCTGTATTTTTTTTTAAATATTTTTTATTTGTCTGAGAGAGAGAATAAGAGAGCAGAGGGAGGGGCAGAGGGCAAGAACCTCAAGCAGACTCCCCCCCCCCCCCCCCCCCCCCCCGATTGCAGAGCCCTACTAACGGCTCACTCCCACGACCCTGAGATCATGACTTGAGCTGAAACCAAGAGTTGGATGCTTAACCAAATGAACCACTCAGACACCTGAGCCTTGATTCTTTTATATCAAAAAGCAACTAAGTGTTCAAACACTGAAGGGAAATACAAAAAGGACACAAGAGCCAGTTCAAAGGCCAAATGGGACAATATGAACATCAAAATAAATAATGCCAATTAAGAATTATAATCTATAGAATGTGAGAAATAAAGCTGACTTAAAAAACACAGACATAGATAGGTACATAAATGAGAAGAAAACTCTTCCTCCAGGAGAATGTCAATTAATAAATGTAGAAAGAATGGTGGAGTTAGAAAACCACCTTTTGGTAATCTACAAACAATAGATTTAGGCAAAAATTACAATAATGCTAACAACTAAAAGGATATTTATCCTCTCAAAGTTATCTACCCACAAGATAATTAATTACAACGGATAAAAAAAATTACTAGTAACTTTACACTGGAGAAATCTTACTAACATCACCTTAATAATCACACTGCTACTAATGAGATGAATTGATAGCACGTGCTTCTCAACATGACAGTCTGAGAAGAGCTCAGCATCTATTCTTTGATATTATTACCAAAAGTACACAGCTTGGGGGCCCCTGGGCGGCCCAGCTGGTTAAGCACCCAACTCTTGATTTCAGCTCAGGTCATGATCTCAGGGTCGTTGAGATCAAGCCCCAGGTCAGACTCTGCACTCAGTGCATGGTAAGATACTATGTAAATACATTAAATACAAAAAATACACTTTAGCTAAATAGCACAAGAAAACAAACCCAAACATGGGACATTTTAAGACAACTGGCCTGGTCTCCTCAAAAACCAATTTTTGCCTAGCAATTCAGCTCTCAGATACAAACCCCAGAAAAATGACAACATATGATGACAAAAAACCTGTATACAAACATTCACAGTATTATTAATTACAGTCAAAAAATAAAAATAACCCAAATGGCCCTCAGCTGATGAAAGGATAAAGAAAATCTAGTATATCCAAACAATGAAATAATATTCAGCCACATAAAATAGGAATAAAGTTCTGATGTATACATGGATGAACCTTGGAAACATTATGCTGAGTGAAATAAATGAGTCACAAAGGACCACATATTTTAAAACTCCATTTATAGGAAATGTCCAGACTAAACAAATCCAGAGAGACAGATCAGTGGTTGCTTAGGGCTGGAGAGGAAGGAGTGGGGAGTGACTACTAACAGGTATAAGATTTTGGGAGGGTGGGGAGAATGGTGAGGACAATGTTCTAAAACTGACTGTGGTGATGACTGAACAACTCTGAATATACTAAAAACCACTGCACCACTGTACTCTTCAAATAGGTGAATGTATCTCAAAAAAACAGTTATTTTACAACAAAAACAATGTATTGAGGGTCAAGACTTGAGATCTAGAAAGACAAAAAACCAAAGCAATGCATGAGATCTGCTTGGATTTTGATTCAAAAAAGCAACTATAAACAACACTGGAGTGTGGTCTAGAT
This sequence comes from Ailuropoda melanoleuca, assembly GCF_002007445.2. Lineage (NCBI taxonomy): Eukaryota > Metazoa > Chordata > Mammalia > Carnivora > Ursidae > Ailuropoda > Ailuropoda melanoleuca. The sequence continues at coordinate 9,371,515 of NC_048222.1, read as the reverse complement.
ATTATAGAATATTAAGTAGGAATGAACATTAATCTCTTCAGATGTGATAATAAAGAAGAAAGTACTTAGGAAATGCACCTCAAAGTACTTAGGGATGAACAGATATGTGACATTTTGTTTTCAAATAGTTCAACGACAATACAAACAAAACACAGAGATAAAGCAATACTGGCAAAATTATTTAATCTAAACCATGAGTATATATTAATGTTACTAGTAAATACTAATTTAGGATTTGATCAAGGTGCTAGCCATTTGAAAGGCATACCAATTTGTAATCACTAACACACAAACTTTATGCATTATCTAGTTGCTAGACTGCAATGGTAGAGTACTTGTATCTTACTTATTCTTACTCATTTTAATCAGTATTCAAAGATGAGTGAAAATAAACACATACTCACACTGTGCTTTTTATCTATTCTTTGATTTGTCTTCCTTAATTCACCAGACGGGGTCAGAGATGGTTTAAAATAAACAGTTCGATTTGTTGCTATGGAAACTGGCTTTGGGGTCATGAGTCTCTGAACAGGGGGATACTGAGAGTCCACCTTTTAGATAATCAGAAATTAAAGACAAACCTTTATTTTCATATATATATATAAGTGACACAATCTAAAAATTATTTGGCAATAGCTAATGTCACCTAGAGACTATGAATACTTCTTAGAGAAACACCCAGAGAATGCAAACAAATACTAAAAGGAAAAACTGATAGTAACAGAACTAAAGGTATATATATTTATAAACTTATACATAAAATTCCAAATGGTTTCATACTTTTCACATATATGTGCACATGCACAAAATGGAAACTATATTCAAAACTGTTCTACAAATCTAAGCTTTTACAGCTTGAATTTTGAATACAGAAACTAAAACTGATTTTGCCACATTTTCCCCAAATTACTTTTTAGATATCCTTCAACTGGAAATAAGATTATTTTTAAACTAGCTATGAGGGGCGCCTGGGTGGCACAGCGGTTAAGCGTCTGCCTTCGGCTCAGGGTGTGATCCCAGTGTTATGGGATCGAGCCCCACATCAGGCTCCTTCTCTGGGAGCCTGCTTCTTCCTCTCCCACTCCCCCTGCTTGTGTTCCCTCTCTCGCTGGCTGTCTCTATCTCTGTCAAATAAATAAATTTTTTAAAAAATAAATAAATAAATAAAAATAAACTAGCTATGAAAATAATTGCCAAAAAAAAAAAAAGAGCAAACCTCTCTCCAAGTTAATTTTCTTCTATTGTTATTTAAAAACTAAAGCAAAAGACTTAACGGAGTAAAACTCTGTTAAGAATTTCAAATCCTGGGGCGCCTGGGTGGCACAGCGGTTAAGCGTCTGCCTTCGGCTCAGGGCGTGATCCCGGCGTTATGGGATCGAGCCCCACATCAGGCTCCTTCTCTGTGAGCCTGCTTCTTCCTCTCCCACTCCCCCTGCTTGTGTTCCCTCTCTCGCTGGCTGTCTCTATCTCTGTCGAATAAATAAATAAAATCTTTAAAAAAAAATGTCAAATCCTAAAATAAACTGGCTATTATTATCTAAGCACACAAGTGTCATGTCAACAGTCTTTTGCAACAAGAAAGCACAGTAAAAGTCCTGTTGGTGTAAGATGACTATAAAGCCGAGAACTTCTACTCTGTCCAAAGACTGTAATACTATGAATACAGTCCTTTCACTCTGCAGCAGCTGTGGACAACATTGGTTTCCAAGGCAAAGCCTCTGTATACTAGCTCTTCCCTAAATCCTCATCACAACTGTGATCTTACAACTCAACGAGAGTCTATTTTGTAGACTGTTCTGATAACATCTGTGAAACATGAACTACAATACTGTACTTTGGCCTTTATATATCCTAACACCCATTAATAAAATTCTATTGATACTATACTCAACCCTTTAATAAAACTTTAATCAATGAGAACTTGTATTATAGTACAGCTTTTTTACATTTACTTCTTTTTAAACAATCTGATATAAAACAGGAGTTTGAGAAAAGCAACTAATGCCATAAATTAATCCCATCATAGTGGTTAATAATGGATTCCTTCTTGCCTGATTACAAATATCTAGGGAATTCTAAAAATTGTAAAGCAACACTATCTGCCCCAAACCTCTCAATTTTAGCCTTTTCTGCAGAAATTTCAGTGAAAATAATTATAATTTACCAGTATCTCACATACAGTTCCCATGATTAAGTCAGAAAATTAGGATCATTTCAATCAGTTACTTCTGGGGGGAAACTGGTGTTGCAATGAATGCTTTCACAAGTAAGGATATGGGAATGCTTCCCGGAAGGATACTTAACTAGCTACAAGCATAACTAACAAAAAATACCTCTTTAACTCTATCAAGCACTTGATATTTTTCCCACAGCAACCTCCAAAGCTAATTTCAGCCAAATAGAACACACTAAGAAGGGTTATCAAGATACGATAAAAGTTATATTTTGTATTAGTTCCCATACCTTGGAACAGTATTTTGGCTAATGAAAGATCCAGCAATCTGAAATTCTATTACACACAACAGATTTGACATGTTTGTTAATGAGGAAACTTTACAAAGATAACTATGTTCAGTGCGGGTTTTAGTCACTGAACTTCTATGATTACTAAACACTGCAAGCACTGTTCACTCCTACTTTTATTTATTGGAAGGTGAGAGTTACTCATAGACTACCGAGATGCTGAAGGTAGAAACGCCAAATAACCAAAAAATGTTGACTAAGCATTTACTGCACATACTGCACTGTGCTAAGGAAGGCCATCACAAGAAGCTACAATGTCCAAGTCAAACAATCTTATCTTTCAAACATGCTCCCTAATGACTATCAGATTCAATTTGTATATTTACTAACTTAAAAATAAATATAACAAAACTGTTGAAACTTTAAGTAAATAAATGCAAAAAAAAGTTTTACCCTTTCCCTTTTGGCCTGAAAGTCTGCAGTGGTATCTATTCCACTTCTATCCAGAGACTGAAAAGGTAAAAATACTATTTAGACTAGACTGGAAATTTTGAAAAATATGACTTTCATCACCAATATATAAAAATGTATCTCTAAAAAATGGTTTAAAAGTCAACTTACAGAATTCAGGGGAGAAGAGACAATAGATGGAATTCTTTTTGCATCCTGTTAATATTGAAACAGTAACAAAATTAAGATTTTTCACAAAGCTCAAATTTTGCCATACACCTGCATTTAATTGTGATTCTAAAAATTTACCGCTAGAGGGCTTGACATCTTCTCTAAAGACTGCAATATTCGCCGAGCTGTTGAACTGGTCACACCATAGGATTGTGCATTGAGCTGCTTAGCTTTCATCTGTCTTCTGACTGGTGCCTATAAAAAATAAACACTGTATTATTTTTTTGGACCGTGAACTCTAAAGCACATATTTGAGGAAATAAAAATATTTACAAAACAGAATGGATATCCAAAGAGCAATAGGATTAATGTGGTAACAGCAATTTACCTCTTAATGACTTAATGTCATTAAGCATTAAGTTCAACTTTTTTTCTTTATACCTTTACTAAAAAGCCAATTACTTTTACAATCAGAAACAAGATAGCACGCACCTCGCTACAGATCTGCAGCTATGTTAAATGGGAAAAGTGAGATCACTGGTATAAAATTTTAGCATTACCTTGAGCCATTTATCCCTGATATTTAAATCAAAGAACATTTCTTGTTGAATCACTATGCCATCACTATGTTGTATACCTAAAACTAATATAACACTGTGTGTCAACTGTAATTCAATAAAAAATACATAAATAAATCAAAGAATGAAGTTAACAAGAACTACATTAAAACATTATTCTCGGTATTAGTTAATTAAATTCCAAGATTACTAAATGAGCCTGTAGTCTCTATTGTAAAGGAAATTTAAATTTTTACACTAACTCACTTCTCAAATTTGGATATAAGAAAAATTTAAACACTCAGGCTATTTCTTCATGATCTTTAACTTTCTTAAAATTGGAGTTAAGGAAGACCTCTTATAAAGAATAGATAAGTACCCTTTAAGATGTAAGCAATGTTTACAAATTCCAATTAAAACATTTTTTTTTAAAGATTTTATTTATTTATTCAACAGAGATAGAGAGAGCCAGCGAGAGAGGGAACACAACCAGGGGAAGTGGGAGAGGAAGAAGCAGGCTCATAGCGGAGGAGCCTGACGTGGGGCTCGATCCCATAACGCCAGGATCACGCCCTGAGCCGAAGGCAGACACTTAACCGCTATGCCACCCAGGCGCCCCAAAACGCTTTCTTTTCTCAAGAATGCATTACAACAATCCAATAACCAAGTGACTACCACAAAACAATTCAGCAATGCTTGATATAAAGATATTATCACAATCGAAACACAACTCAGTTTCTACAAAGAGCTCATAATATTTGAGAAACTGAACCATAATAACTACTTTATAAATAATGCTTCTCTGATACCAAACATTGATGATATTTTCAGAGTAACTGCAATATTCTCCATTAGTTTTATTAAGAACTTGATGCCCATTAAGGACTGCTGATCAGGGCAGAAAATTCGGCAAACATGAGGCAACATTAAAATCCTCTAGGAAAATATGACAGTCTGTCCTGTCACCGGATTCTACTGGCCACTGGCTACTCAGGGCCTCAATTCACTAATCAATAAAATGGAACTGAATTAGAGAATCTTTAATATATCTCCCATCTCTAACACTCTAGGAAAGGAGTAATGGATTCATCCCAAATGCCAATGATAAACATTTGGAAGGCTGTGCTGAGAAGGATTTTAAGGGTATGTCACGACTTAGCATTAAAAAGCATAAGATTCAATGTAAGAAAGAAAGGAAGAAATAGCTAGAATATACACTGACTTGGATTATTCTATGAATCATAGGCTTGCATCATCTTATATCCTACTAACACACTTAACTATTATTTTAACTTTTAAAAAAATTTTAAGGGAATAACATGATCCAGTTTAAGCTCTGGAAAAAGCTCCCTGTGTAACTCCAATATCCAGTTAACACTTTCTGAAAGAACAAAATATTGCCCTTCATGAACACTTTCAGAAATAAAACTCCTAATTACTGTTGACTATATACATGAAATCATCCTCTAATCAGGAAAGCAAGAAACTAAAGACAAGATAAAATCTTAAAATATACTTGTTTCTATGCCATTGCTATGTTTGTTACGGACTGTCATCTTCACACAGACCCCTCTCTCCAAAAGCCTACATACTCTGAATATAATTACTACTCCATCTTTAAAATGTCAAAATCTGTAAAAGTAAGCACAATAACATAAACAAAACAATTTTTATGAGCTTCAAAAAGACTCTTAAGGTAAAACAGAATGGTGGAATTTACCTTGAATTTATTTTTTTAAAAGTTATCAATTTCCACTTGTTCTTTGCTAACACATATGTAAATACAACTGATTTTCTATATTGACCTTGTATCCTGTGATCGTGCTAAACTTACTTGTAAGTTCTGATTACTTTTTTTTTTCCTTAGGCTTTTCTACGTAGATAAGCACATTGTCTAAGCCTTGCATTTCTTTCTTCTTGCATTGGCTAGGACCTGCAGTATAGCATTAAACAGTAGCAGCGCTAGCAGACATCCTTGTTCTCTTCCAGACCTGAGAAGAGTATTCAGTCTTTCACCATTATTAGTATGATTCTAGCTAAAGATTTTCAATAGATACCATTTATCAGGTTGAGGAGATCCCCATTTATTCCCTGGGCTACACAAAATTCTTATCATGAATGGACACTGAATTTTGTCAAATGTGTTTTATGCATCTATGGAGATGTTCGTATGGTTTTTATTCTTTAGTTTGTTTACATGGTAGATCACATTAACTTTCAAATGTTGAGCCAACCTTGCATTCCTGGGATAAACCATACTTGTTCATTAAATAATATCCTTTTTATATATGCTAGATTCAATTTGCAAACATTTGTAGAGAAGGTTTGGGTCTGTAATTCATCAGAAATATTGCTCTGTGGCTTTCGTATAATGCCTTTGTCTGGTTTCAGTATCAGGGTAATGTTTGCCTCATAAATATGATGGGAAGGTACCTTCCTGTTATATGGAGAAGTCTGTGTAGAATTGGTATTCTTTCTTTCTTAAATGTCCAGTAGAATTCACCAAGGAAGTTATCTGAGCCTGATGTTTTCTTTGCTGGAAGGTATTTTAACTACATATTCAATTTATTGAACAGACTATTTGGGCTACTCTATCTTAACTTAATATCAAATAACATGAAATACTTAGGTATAAATCTAACAAAATATGTGCAAGTTCTGTGTGATGAATACTACAAAACACTGATAAAAGAAATTTCAAAAAAGACAAACAAATGGAAGCCATGCTGTGTTCAATGATTGGGAGATTCAAGTTTATTAAGATGTATATTCTCCCTAAATTCATCTTTATTATTTTTTTTAAAAGATTTTATTTATTTATTTGACAGAGACAGCCGGCGAGAGAGGGAACACAAGCAGGGGGAGTGGGAGAGGAAGAAGGAGGCTCCCAGCGGAGGAGCCTGATGTGGGGCTCGATCCCAGAACACCGGGATCACGCCCTGAGCCGAAGGCAGACACTTAACGACTGCGTCACCCAGGCGCCCCCCTAAATTCATCTTTAGACTCAATGCCAGTAGATTGTAGAAACTGGTAATGTGATTCTAAAGTTAGGAAAAAGTGAAAGATCTAGGACAGCCAAAATAAGCTTGTAAAAGAACAAAGCTGGAGGACTCACATTAGTGATTTCAAGATTACTGTAAAGCTACAGTAATCAAGAGAGTTTAAAGTTGGCCAAAGGATACATAGAAATAGAAAATAACAAAGTCAAGAAACAGAGCCACATATACGGTCAAGTGATTTTCAAACAAAGATGCAAAGGCAAAGCAATGTAGAATGTATACCTTTTTCAGCAAATGGCATCGGACTGAAAAACTGGACATCCTTTTTTTTTAAAAAAAAAAAAAAAAAAAAAAAAAGAATCTTGATCCCTACCTCATGACATGACACATACCATCAACAAAAATTAACTCAAAACAGATCAGAAGCCTAAATTAAAACCTAAAACTATAAAGCCTCTAGAAAACACAGAAGAAAATCTGTGACGCTAGCTTAGGCAAACATGTCTTACATACTACACCAAAAGCATGAGCCACATAAGAAGANAAGAAAAAAAAAAAAAAAAAATATATATATATATATATATATATATTGAATGCCATAAAAAGTGAAAAACTTCTCTTCAAAAGACTTAAGCCAGGGAATGGGAGAAGAGGTTTGCATAACATATATCTAATAAAAGACTTAATTAAGGAATAACATACTCTCAAAACTCATTAATAAGAAAACAACCCTATTAAAATCGGGCAAGGGGAGCCTGGATAACTCAGCTTGTTGCATGTCTGACTCTTGATGTTGGCTCAGGGTCTTAAGATCGAGCCCCACACTGGGCTCCTGGCTCAGCTGGGACTCTGCTCAAAAGTCTCTCCCTCTGCCCCTCGCCCCTTTCACGTGCATGTGCACCTCTCTAAAGATAAACAAATCTTTAAAACAAAAAATGGGCAAAAGATTTGAACAGATGTTTCACCAAAGATGATACATTTATGGCAAATAAGCACACAAAATGACGCTCAGTTTCATACATAAAAACCATAGTAATGTGGAGTTACCACTACATGCCTATCAGAATGGCTAAAATTAAAAAAAAACAAAAAAACAAAAAAACAACTGATGACAAGTGCTGCCCAGAACATTCACTGCTGAGAATGCAAAGAGGTACCAGCCATTCTGGAAAACAGTTCGGCAATTTATTATAAAGTTTAACGTATACTTAACCATTAAGACCCAGCAGCCAACTTCAGGTATTTACCCAAGAGAAATGAAAATTAACGTTCACACAAAATGTTCACAACCACTTTAATCACAACTGCCCCAAATCAGAAACAATCCAACTGTCCTGTCACTAGTGAATGGATAAATTACACCTCAGCAATAAAAGTAACTACTGACATAGGCAAAAATATATATTAAATCTCAGATACATCATGCCTTATAAGTAGAAAAAGCCATATTCAAAAGGCTAGAAACTATTATTGATTAAAATTAAATGATGTCCTGGAAACATCAAAACTACAGGGAAAGAAAACAGATCAGTGGTTGCCCCAGGGTGGAAAGCAGAAAGAGGAGTCAACTACAGAGTGGCATAAGGTAACATTTGGGATGCTGGAAATGTTTATTCAATATTTTGCAGAGTGGGTACACAATTTTATGTATTGTTAAAATTCAATTACTCTAATAAGGTTTACTACACATAATTTACACCTCAATTTTTTTAAAAGGAATATTAACTCCTACATTAATTCCTAAAGCACAGACGCATAAAACATACTCACAAACATAATGAATAAATATTCATTTAGGTCTAAAATAATGTTCAGGTAGTCCCTAAATGAAAAGAATGTTTTAATGCATAGTTCTATCACTTTACCAAAAAATAACCAAACCACAGCTCCACTTGAGGTCCATTAGTTACTTGTCAATTATTATTATTATTATTATTATTATTATTATTATTATTACTACTACTACTACAGAAAATTCTCAGTCCTTCTACTCAAACCAACCTGATATGGTGTGTTTCGTAGTTTAGGCTGTCTTACAGCAGCTGCTGCCCCACCATACACTGTTTTTCCAGGATAAAAAGGAGAATCTCCAAGTTGACTTGTTTTAAGGATTGAAGAATTCCCAAGTGACTGCACAGAAACACAACAATAAATTATGAGCAATAAACACTCAAAATCGAATGTGATTAAATCAAATCCTAGTAGTACTCACAGGGGAAAGTGTTCCAAAGGCAGACAAGTTGAATGCTGGTTTTTTTGAGCTGGTGGCAGTGTGCTGTGAGAGTGAAGGAGTACGTTCAGCCTCTGGGGACCACAGAGGTGGCACTGAAGTGCTCTTTGTAACAGCTATATCTGAAACAAAAATATGCAATGCATAGTAAGAGCACTAATTACAAGAAAATGGGAATTACAAGTCAGAAAAAACTCATCCCATGAAATTTAACTTCACTACCAAATGCCAAGAATACCTTTATCAGAAGCTCTTGAAGAAAAACCACTGGTAGTTGAGATGTTATCATCATCATGTTGAGAGGTAGAATCTTTAATTTCCTTTACAAGGGAAAATCCAGAACTGCCAATTGGGAATGCCGAGGATGTAGAGGGTTGACAGTGTAATGCAGGAGATTCCAACATGGAGAAATTCATATGGCTCCGATGAAGAGAAGGCCTTGTTAATACATCTGGGTAATTTGAAGAAGTACTAGTTGTTGAGGGTTCTTTAAAAAAACAAACATTATGAATATACAGCTTAGAAAAAGCAATATCACAACAAAATGGTGTTTAAAAAACATACTATATAATAAATATAGCTTCGATTCAAGTCACTGAAACCTCCCACAATAAGCCCAATTTAGGTTATTCTTTAGCCAAACAAGGTTTCATCTAATTGCAATGAATTTACTTAACTTAGTATCAAACCATGTTTCAGGGTTCACATACGACTTCTGAAAGTGCATCATCCTTTATTTTCCTTGAATTGATATTATAAAACTTGCTCATAAAAAATAAAATCAAAGAAGCTATATAAGAAAGTCATAAAATAAAAAGGATGTCTGGTTCCTCCAGAAATAACCACTATTAAATTTGTATATCCTCCCAGATATTTTATATGCATACATAAATGTTTTCCGTAATTATATAATAACATCATGCAACCAGTTCTAGGACTGGTTTTTCCATTTACCAATATAATTAATTGTCTCTATATACAAAGCATTCCCTGTAAAGACCACATTGTATTTTATCGTCATTGACTATATTATGTGATTATTTTCCCAATGCTCAAACATGTATGCACTGATATCTGCATACTTTTCAGAGTATTCTTTTGGATTAATCCATGGTTCTCTAAGAATATAACAGAAACATGAAGAGAAATTATTAAACAAATACTTTTAAGCTACCCACAAGAATATCTGATTTTGTAAGCCTAAATTGGGCCCCCTAAAGCTGCTTAAGTATCCAAGGTATGAGATTCAGTGGGATAAACAATTATATGTGGAACTGCTCTGTTGGACTGGATCAGAGTGTGTGCTTATTTTTGCTTATGAGACATACTGTGATCTTGTCAAGTTATACTCCCACAAACAGCAAATGACAATGTACATGTCCACCATCCTAACACTGGATATTAACCTTTTCTGATTTCTGTCAATCTCCTATGTCAAATGGCATCATTATTTTACTTGCATTTACTTAAATGAGAGGGATACGGAGCATCCTTCCCTATATTCATTGGTCATTTATATTTCTTCTATTAATTGCTTACTGATATAGTCCCTCTTACTATGAAGATCAGTGAAATCTAATTTTTGGTCAGTAAGATACTGTGATATGATCTGCAATATTACAACTAATTTTTCACCATTGGTTGAACCTATTCATTTTAATGAGGTCTTTCGCAGCATAGAAAATAACTTGTACCTTGTTTACAAAGACTTCTACCGTTCCAAGACTATAAGAAATTAAAAATTTTACTCATTTTTTTGGTACTGTACTGTTACTTTTATTTCAATATAATGTTGAATCTTGAGTCCATCTGGAATCAGTTATGATGTAGTAGTGAAAGAATGATTCAGCTTTTGTTTTCCAAATGGTTAGCCTGTTCAAATTCTAAAATAACCTTCTTAAACAAGCTATCTTTTAATCACTGAGAAACCACCACTACCACAATACTGAATTCCAAAAGGCTTTTCACTCCTTCCCCCAGTGATATATCTGTACCAGCACGATAATGTTTCACCTACTCTAACTTTAGAACACATTTAGTAACTGTAAAAGTTACTCCAACATACCCCCACATTCCCCTTATTCTTTTTCAGAATCTCTCTATTCATCTTCAGGTGTATTTTCAATAACTTTAAAATGATTTATCAAGTTTACAAAAGACTGACAGGCTAGAGTAACTGGGCCTCCAGACTAGCCCTTCTACTGTAATTTAAATAATTATTATACTGGACAAAATATGACACAGCTTTCAGACAATATAAAATAGCACTCAAAAACAGGAAAACTCAAAGTAAATAGAAAACTCAAAAAGTGAGCCCTATCTCTATCCTGGTCTCTACCTGGGTACCTTTTTGGACCTGGAAGAGAAAACTGGAGTCCAAGCAGAACATGGCAGGCAGAAATCAAATTAAGGGCAGTGGACAGTAGAAAACTGGTTAGGGTGGGGCCTTCAGAAGTCCAAATGGGAGTGTCCAGGCTATCCATGCACAGAGTCAGACCATCTAAGGCAAATACCAGCTGCTATGGAGTTGAGAAAACAGACACAGTGCTAGGGGACAAGCAGTGCTAAGGACACAGAAGCTACAGTGTTGCCAGAACTTATCCCATGAAAGCACCTCCTTAAATTCATGGCAATCAGCCGAGATGTTGGAAACACTTCCCCATGAAACTAGGGATGATGTCCTAGAACAAGACCTACAGTAGACTCATCCTAAAAAGCCACAGGGGAAACAGTTTGGAGGCTAAGTCCTACCACGTTAAACACCTTGGTACCTTCCACAGATACACATTAACAAAACATAAAACTAAGTTTACAAAGTTCAAAATGATCACTTAATAATAACCAATACTCACGCAATAATCAATACTCCTCAGGGGAAGATAACAGCATCCAGAATCTTTACATATATTATTCAAAATGACAATATTTAGGCAGAAACCATTTGATATATATACGAAAAATGCCATCAATAGTGGGGAAAAAAGCAGTCAATAGGAATTGAACATAAGACAGCCAATTTAACCTTCACAAAGGCTTTAAAACAAGTATTTTAAGGGCACCTGGGTGGCACAGTCAGCTGAGCACCTGACTCTTGGTTTCAGCTCAGGTTGTGATCTCAGGGTTGTGAGATCCAGCCCCATGTTGGGCTCTTGCTCAGCAGGGAGTCCACTTGAAATTCTCTCTCCTCTCCCTCTGCCCCTCCCACTTGTGCTCTCTAAATAAATAATCTTTAAAAAATAAAAATGAGTATTTTAAATATGTTCAAAGTTCCTAAAAGACTCGTTAAAATTATTTGATCTGGATTACACTAAAGTTAAAAGATTTTATTTTTTTTTAACTATTTTAGAGAGGGAGGGAGGGAAGGAGGGAGCAGGGGAGGGGGAAAAGGGGCAGAGGGAAAAGCAGACTCCCCACTGAGCAGGGAATCCAATGTGGGGCTCGATCCCAGGATCCTGGGATCATGACCTGAGCTGAAGGCAGACACTTAACTGACTGAGCTACCCAGATGCCCCAGTTAAAAGATTTTTAAAAAGGTAGGACTATCATGCCCAGCATTGTTTTACTACTGACTTTTCCTTTTGTTCAGGTCTCCTTAATGTCCCTCAGCAGAATTTAAAAGAATTTCTTCTTTTAGAGTACCATATACTTCTTAAGTTTATTATCATACAGTTTTGTTGTTTGTTATTATAAGTGGGATCCCTTCTTCCTTCATACTTTTTACTGGTTACTGCTTAGGTAAGAGTTATTGGGTATTTTTCCTATTATTAACCTTGTGATTAATGTCTACAATTCTCTTATTTCGACAAGTTTTGCTTTGCTTTTTTAATCAAGTTGCTTAGGTTTCTCTGGGTATTACTGGCAAGCAAGGATCATTTTGCCTCCTTCTTCCCAATACTTACACATATACACACATCCTCTATAATTATATCTTTAATATCTAGAAATAGCGAAGATGGGCTTCCATTTTATATCTGATTTTAACAGGAATGTTTCTTAATGTTTCACCATTACATGTGATTCTGGCCTTTGGATGACAAACATGTTAAAGAAGTGGTAGTCTCCAATTTCTAAATGAAATAAAGAAGAATGGACTTTAAGTCTTAGTAAATGCCTATTAAGTATCTACCAGAAAAAAAAATTAAAAGATCGTCTCACCTATAAATATGCTAAATTACATTAATAATTCCCTCATGACGAATGATTCCTTACTCTTCCCTGTGAGTAAGAAGATTCTACTTTCGGGGCGCCTGGGTGGCTCAGTCGTTAAGCGTCTGCCTTCGGCCCAGGGCGTGATCCCAGAGTCCTGGGATCGAGTCCCACATCAGGCTTCTCCGCTGGGAGCCTGCTTCTTCCTCTCCCACTCCCCCTGCTTGTGTTCCCTCTCTCTCTGGCTGTCTCTGTCTCTGTCAAATAAGTAAAATCTTTTTAAAAAAAAAAAAAGATTCTACTTTTAAGGTGCTGCTGGACTGTATCTGCTACTCTGTAATTGTCTTCCCAAAAGTATGTCTTCAAAAATACTTAACAGCATAAGCAATACAAAACAATTCTGTGTTAGTTTCAAAGTACTATTATGCAAAAAATAAGATGCAGATAAAAACACTTAACTAGGACTAGAAGGAAATATCAACTTAATAAAAGCCATATATGAAAAATTCATAGCTAACATGAAACCCAGTGGTGAAAGAGATTTTCCTCTAAAATCAGGATCTGCTCTACTCACTTCTATTTAACTCAGTTTAACTCAGTACTGGTAGTTCCAGCCAGAGTAGTAAGGCAAGCAGAAGAAAGATATCCAAATTAGAAAGGAGGTAGTAAAATATCCCTAATTCACAAATGATATAGATTATACGTAGAAACTTCTAAATATTACACACACACACACACACAAAAACACTGCTGGAATAAACAAATTCAGCAAAGTAGCAGATGTACAAAACCAATACATAAAAATGAGTTGTGTTTCTATACACTAACAATGCGCATTCTGAAAAGTAAAATAAGAAAACAATTCTAGGGGTGCCTGGGTGGCTCAGTTGGTTAAGCTTTGCCTTCGGCTGAGGTCATTATCCTAGAGTCCTGGGATCGAGCCCCGCATCGGACTCCCTGATCAGTAGGGAATCTGCTTCTCCCTCTGCCCCTCACCCCACTCTCCTGCTCTCTCGCTCTCTCAAATAAATAAATAAAACATTAAAAAAGAAAAGAAAAGAAAACAATGCCATTAACAACAGCATCGGAGAGAATAAAACACTTAAAAATTAACCAGGAGGGGCGCCTGGGTGGCTCAGTCAGTTAACTGTCTGCCTTTGGCTCAGGTCATGATCCCAGGGTCCTGGGATCGAGCCCCACATTGGGCTCCTTGGTCAGCAGGGAGCCTGCTTCTCCCTCTCCCTCTGCTGCTCCCCCTGCTTGTGCTCTCTAGTTCTGTCAAATAAAGAAAATCTTAAAAAAAAAAAAAGAAAGAAAGAAAAAAGAAAGAAATTAACCAGAGGTGAAAGACTTGAACAATGAAAACTATAAAACATTGCTGAAAGAAATTTAAGACATAAATGGAGACATCCACGTTCTTACATCGAAGGAACTAATACTGCTAACATGTCAATACTACCCAAAGCAATCCGCAGATTCAATATAATGCCTTTCAAAAGCCCAATGACATTTTTCTCAAAAATGGAAAAATACATCCTAAAATTCTTATGGAACCTTAAGAGACCCTTTAAAAGCCAAAATAATCTTGAAAAGGAACAGTAAAGTTGGCAGTCTCACACACTTTCTGATTTCAAAACTAATCACAAAACAATAATCAAACTAGTGTGGTACTGGCATATAGACAGACACATAGACCAACAGAACAGAACAGACAGCCCAGAAATAACCCTTACATATATGGTCAAATGATCTTCCACAAAGGTGCCAAGACTACTCTAATGGAGAAAGGACAGTCTCTTCAACAAATGGTTTTGGGAAAACTGGATAGCCATGCAAAGGAATGGAAATGGACCTTTCTCTTACATCATATACAAAAATTAACTAAAAATGGACTGAAGAACTAAAAGCAAGATCCAGAACTATAAAACTAGAAGAAATCAGAAGGGAAAAGCTTCATGACATTGATCTTGACAACGATTTCCTAGATATAACAGGCAACAAAAGGAAAAGAGATATATGGGACTATATTAAAATAGTGCACTAGGGGCACCAGAGTGGTTCAGTTGGTTAAGTTTCTGCCTTCGGCTCAGGTCATGATTCCAGTGTCCTGGGATCAACCCCTGCATCAGGCTCTCTGCTCAGCAGGGAGCCTGCTTCTCCCTCTATCTCTGCCTGCGCTCTGCCTACTTGTGCTCTCTCTGTCAAATGAATAAAATCTTAAAAAAAAAAAAACTGTGCACTAAAACACATAATCAACAGAGTAAAAAGGCAACTTACAGAACAGTAGAAAATATTTGCAAATCATATATATGATAAGAGGTTATCCAGAATATATAAGCATGAACTCCTGCAACAACAACAAAAAAAATCAAATAACCTGATTAAAAATTGGGCAAGAGGGGTGCATGGGTGGCCCAGTTGGTTGGGCATCCGACTCTTGGTTTCGGGTCAGGTCATGATCTTAGGGTCATGAGAGTGAGCCCAGCATCAGGCGCTGTGCTGAGTCTGCTTGACATTCTCTCTCCTTTTCCCTTTCCTCCCTCCCTCCCCAAATAAGTAAATAAAATCTTAAAAAAACTTCAAAGAACCTGAACAGATGTTTCTCCAAAGAGGATATACAAATGGCCAAGAAGCAAAAGAAAAGATGCCCGGCATTACCAATCATCAGAGAAATGCAATCCACTCACATCCATTAAGACAGCTACTATCAGAAATACAGAAAATAAACGTTGGCAAGAACGTGGAGAAAATAGAACCCTTTTGCGCTAGTGGTAGGAAGTGTAAAATGACGCAGCCGCTGTGGAAAACAGTAGCACCGTTCTTCAGGAAAAATTAAAAACATCATTACCATATGACCTAGCAATTCCACTTCTGGGTATATACCTAAAAAACCTAAAAGCAGGGTCTCAAAGAGATTAATACAATCATGTTCTGAACAGTATGATTCACAGTAAAGGTTGAAGCAACCTAAGTATCCACTGACAAATGAATAAATGTGGTATAAACAGAATATTAGTCAGCCTTAAAAAGGAAATATATTCTGATACATGGCATAACGTGGATGAATCTTGAAGACATTAGGATAAGTGAAATAAGCCAGTCAACAAAAGGACAAAAAACTGTAGGATTCTACTCAGATTAGGTACTTAGAGTGGTCAAAGTCACAGAGAGTAGAATGGTGTTTGCCAGGGCCTGGAAGGAAGAGGGAATGAGGAGTTAATATTTAATGGGTACAGAGTTTCAGTTTTACAGGATGAAGAAAGCTGAAGTGGATGGTGGTGATGGTGACACAACAATATGAATGTAGTTAATGTCACTGAACTGTATGTACACTTAAAAATGGCTAAAATGAGGGGCACCTGGGTGGCACAGCGGTTAAGTGTCTGCCTTCGGCTCAGGGCGTGATCCCGGCGTTGTGGGATCAAGCCCCACATCAGGCTCCTCCGCTATGAGCCTGCTTCTTCCTCTCCCACTCCCCCTGCTTGTGTTCCCTCTCTCTCTGGCTGTCTCTATCTCTGTCGAATAAATAAATAAAATCTTTTAAAAAAATGGCTAAAATGGTAAATATTGTTATATTCTACAATTAACAAATAATTTTTGAAAAATAGTAATTATTTTTAAAGTAAGGTGTACCAAGAACAGCAATAAAGAATTCTTTTTTTTAAAAAAATCGCTATTCAGGGCACCTTGGTGGTTCAGTTGATTAAACAACCTGCCTTCAGCTCTGGTTTGAACCCTGCACCGGGCTCCCTGCTCATAGGAGAGCCTGCTTCTCCCTCTCCCTCTCCCTCTCCCTCTGCTGGTTCCCCTGCTTGTGCTCTTTCACACGCTCTCTCTCTTTCTCTGTCAAATAAATAAATAAAACCTTTTAAAAAAAAATCACTATTCATGAAAAACCATATTTTAAAAATCCAATAGAACATTTAAATTGTTTTATATGTAGTAATTTCTTTTTTTTAAGATTTTATTTATTTGACAGAGAGAGAGACAGCCAGCAAGAGAGGGAACACAAGCAGGGGGAGCGGGAGAGGAAGCAGCAGCCTCCCAGCGGAGCAGGAAGCCCAATGTGGGGCTTGATCCCAGAGTCCTGGGATCATGCCCTGAGCCCAAGGCAGACGCTTAACGACTGAGCCACCTAGGCACCCCTATATGTAGTAATTTCTTATCAAGCTCACTCAAGTTAAGACAGAGACAGGCCAGACTTTGAAAATCTACTGGTATTGACAGTTAAATCTACAGGCATTTAAACATTATACTATTTCAATTTTTACGCAGTCAGGACACACATACATAAAGGCTGAAATGTTTCTTAGGTTCTTTAGTATTCTAATTCTGTAGTATATTATATCATAAAACTGTTTTTTACTTATCCCATTCTCTCATCCCCGCATCAGTCTATCCTACAGGATAAAAGCAAGGGGACAATTTTCTAGCTATTGGCAGACATCTACTAAATCTAGTTTACACAGAAACTATAAAGGAAAAGGGAATTTACTATGACCTACTTCTACTTGAAGGTATGATGCTAACAGCAATGCTACTTTTTAATACTTACAGAGCTTCTTCACCCCCAAAACCAAGCCCAATAAATAACACAGTTTGGGATAATAAGACTAAACAAGGCCATGTCATCTACAGATTTGTATCAGCCTCAAATGCTCAGTTTCTCAGAGTATACCTGGAATCACATGGTATCAATTAGACAAAGCAGTCTACAACTTTCATCTACTGTTGACTAGTATACTAGATATGCCATTGTGGGATCTTTCAGAGGCCTGAAAGACTGACTTGATGAAAAATGTACATTATTTCAGATTCCACTAACCTAGCAAAAGAAATCCAGACACCCAAAGGCTCACCATCATTAAGACAGTCAACACAATGAAGGACACAGGCAGAAAGCTGCAGAGAACAGATTTTCAACAGGCCACAGATCCTGTAACTGCTCTTACTGCCCTGTACTATTTGAAGAATGCACAATACCCTCCAGCTCCAGTTACTATTAATATAAAAGTTACACTGGTAAAATTAATTTTGAGTAAACAACATTCAGGACTGCTTTGAACTTTCAATTATTTTAAGCTTTCAATAATTTGACACCACTTTAAGAGCAGAGAGGTCTAAGCTGTTTTTTGAGAATGCACGGTCAAATTTAAATGTAATGTTTCAGAGTCAACAAACAGTTCTTTACCTAGTAAGATCTATATTCATCACACTGGGGGAGTTATCAGTGGTACTTTAAATCACACATTATGTGATTACAACTACTGAATAATGCAATACTGTGAGAAAAGAATTTTCTGGAGCTAACAAAGGACTGGGGCAGGTGGGTGGCTCAGTTGGTTAAGCATCTGCCTTTGGCTCAGGTCATGATCCAGAGCCCCTCATCAGGCTCCCTGCTTTTCCCTCTCCCTCTTCCCGCCGCTTGTGCGCTCTCTCAAATAAACACATAAAATCTTTAAAAAAAAAAAAAAAAAAAGATAGGAGCTGGAGTCAGATCTAAGATAAGAACGAGGCGGGAAATGCTATCAAGTTCCTGAAATTAGTATCAAGAAGCGCCTCACGATTTGCTTCTACGTAATTAGAGGAGTTAGGGTGGGAAAGTAGGTGAGTAAGTGTGGGAACAGAGAAAACATCAGCCATAAGCTGGTTGTCTTTGAAGCCAGGTAATGGGTACATGGGGGTTTCATTGTACTATCCTCCTTACTTGCACAGTCTGAAATCTTCCATGGTAATTTTAGAAGCTAACTCACAAACGTATGTATACTATACATGTAACAGAAAAGCTATGATATAAACTTAGTAACATAATGAATAAAATCCAAGTTGGAACTGACCCTGGCAAACCACTAAATTAATTCCATTATTTTAATGAAAATACAAACACACATAAAAAGAACTTTATAGATATAAAATGAGAAACACTCCCTTTATCTTGCACCTGACCTGAATTAATTCTTCAAGTTAGTTAATCCTCAAAAGCATGTTCATTAAGATGGAAACGAGTGTCAGTCACTGTGGATATAGGCTGGGGAATACCAGAAGTCTCTAATGAAAAGAGAAGCCAGGGTCCTCTTCAACACCCAGGGAAAAAAATGACATGGAGGCAGCGTAGACCTACCAGATAAAGCCTCAAGGCGGTTGCTGGTAATGTATTTGAAAGAAATCTGTCCCAAGTATAGACACTAAAACTTCCTAAGTTATTCTAATAAAAAATAAGCAAACATTTAAAGACAAAGCCAAACTGAGTATTACTAAGAAAACTTAGGTAGGCCATTTGTATACACAGAGACTCATTCTTTCAGGCCCATTTCACTCTCACTAGGTTTCACGATAAGCAAATCAGGCAGGAAAAGACGTTACTATGTCCACCAAAATTAACAGGCCATACACCCACATCAATTATTTAGGCAAGACAAGAATTCAACACCTCATTAGAAAACTTTTATAATTATAAATAAGCTACAGCATGTAGTGAAATGTGTATATATATATATATATACATATATGTGTGTGTGTATATATATATATACACACACACACACAGAAAAAAGAATATGGAGAGATAAACTGGACTTCAACAAAATTAAAAACTTCTGTGCTTCAAAGGACACAATCAAGAGTAAAAAAGACAATCCACAGAAGGGGGAAAATATCTGCAAACCCTACAACGGTAAGGAACTTATATCTAGAATATACAAAGACCTCTTCCAATTCAACAACAGAAAGACAAATAACCCAATTAAAAATGCAAAAAGGAGATATGAATAGCCATTTCTCCAAAGATATACAAACAACCAATGGGCATACGGTAAGATGCTCAGTATTATCAGTCATCATGGAAATGCAAATCAAAACCATAAGATATCACTTCAACCCACTAGAAGAGCTATAATAAAAAAATTAAAGGGATGCCTGGCTGGGTCAGAGGAACATGAAGCTCTTGGTCTCAGGGTCATGAGTTCAAGCCCCATACTGGCTGCAGAGATTACCAGGAAAAAAAAAAAAAAAACTTAAAAAAAAATTTAAAAATGAAAAATAAGTATTGGTGAGGGTGTAAAGAAATTGTAATCTTCATACACCATGGGTGGAAAAGCGAGATGGTACAGCCACTTTGGAAAACAATTATTCCTCAAAATGTTAAAATTACCATGTGACCTAGCAATTCTACTCCTAGGTATACACACAAGAAAAAACAGAGCCACACAAAATCTTGCACATGAATATTCATGGCGGCAGTATTCATAATGTTCAAGGAGTGGAAAAACTCAAATGTCCATTAACTAATGAATGGATAAATAGAATGTAGTTTTATCCATAAATATCCATGGAATATTGCCTGGCAATAAAAAGAAATGAAGTTCTGATGCATGCCACGACACGGATGAACCTTGAAAACATTATGCTAAGTGACATAAGGCAGTCACAAAGGATCACATATTCTTTGACTCCATTTATATGAAATGTCCAGTCTAGGCAAATCCACAGAGAGACAAAGACAAATCAGTTGTTGCCTGGGATGGGGAGTGACTACTAATGGGTCTAGGATTTGGGGGGGTGATAGGGATGGTGATGAAAATGTCCTAAAACTGACCGTGGGGATGGTTGAAAAATTCTGTGAATATATTTAAAACCACTAAATTGAACACTTTCTCTTTTTAAATTTTGGAGTATAAGTTCTCACACAACATTACATTAGTTTCAGGTGTACAGCATAGTGATGCAAGAAGTTTATACATTATGAGATGCTCACAAGTGTAGCTACCATCTGTCATCGTACACTATACCAGTACCATTGACTATAGTCCCTATGCTGTGCCTTTCATCCCCGTGACTTATTTACTCCATAACTAGAAGCCTGTATCTCCCACCCACCTTCACCTATTTGCCCACCTCCTTACCCCCTCCCCTCTGACAACCATCAGTTTGTTTGTTCTCTGTATTTTTAATTCTGATTCTGCTTCTTGTTTGTTTATTCATTTTTTTTTAGATTCCACATGACTGAAATCATATGCTTTTGTCTTTCTCATTTCTCTGACTTATTTAGCTTAGCTTAATACCCTCTACGTCCATCCATGTTGTTGCAAATGACATGATCTCATTTTTTTTTATGGTCACGTACTATTCAGGTGTGTGTGTGTATGTGTGTATTCCACATCATTCTCACCCATTCATCTATCGATGGACACTGCGATTGCTTCCATATCTTGGCTGTTATAAACAATGCTGTAATAAACATAGCAGTGCATTTATCTTTTTAGATTACTGTTTTCTTTTCCTTTAGTTAAATACCAGTAGTGGAATTATTGGATATGGTAATGCTGTTTTTAATTTTCTGAGGAAACTCCACCTCCACAATGTTTTCCACAGTGGCTGTACCAATTTACATTCCCACCAACAGTGTACGAGGGTTCCTTTTTCTCCAAATTCTTAGCAACACATGTTATTTGTCTTTTTTATTTTAGCCATTCTGACAGGTTTAAGGTGATGTCTCATAGTGGTTTTGATCTGCATTTCTCTGATGATGAGTGATGCTGAGCATCTTTTCGTATGTCTGTAGGCTATCTTTATGTCTTCTTTGGAAAAATGTCTACCCAGGGCCCATGTCCATTTTTTAACTGGAATGTTTGGAGCTTTTTGGTGTTGAGTTGTAGAAGTTCTTTATATATTTTGGACATTAACCGCTTATTAGATATACCATTTGCAAATATCTTCTCCCATTCAAGTAGGTTACCTTTTAGTTTTGTTAATGGTTTTACTCACTGTGCAAAGGCCTTTTATTTTGATGTAGTCCCAACAGTGTATTTTTGCTTTTGTTTCCCCTGCCTTAGGAGACATGCCTAGGAAAATGCTGCTATGGCCAATGTGAGAGAAATCACTGCCTATGCTCTCTTCTAGGATTTTTATGGTTATATATCTCACATTTAGATCTTTAATCCATTTTGAGTTTATTTTTGTGTATGATGTTAGAAAGTGATCCGATTTCATTCTTTTACATTGAACTGTACACTTTAAATGGGTATGTGAAATAGATCTCAAAAAATCTGTAAAAACTATATACAGTGAAATGACTAATATTTCCAAATATGCTATATTCATGGGTTATACTTAAGCTACTGAATACTTGTAAACCCCATCAAAATGCTCTAGGAGGATCCAAAAAATGTTCAAGCCACTAAAATGCAGGATCACTTAATTCTAAAACTAATGAAATGACAGGAGCCAACTGTGGTTACACTACACCTAAATTCTAGTTTGGGGGAGGCATTATCACAGTTTCATTGTAACAGTTAACACTTACACGGAGCTCCCTTAGTGCCAGAACTATTAGAAGGGCTTCACACCTACTTTTCTCAAAACAATTTAAGAGGATACTGAGGAGAAGATAAGATGCTCTTGTCCAAAAAGCCACATGACAGTTGATGGTCTGAAAATTCAAACCCAAGTCTAACCCCAGAGCTTGCATTCTTAACTGATATATCCT
This sequence comes from Ailuropoda melanoleuca, assembly GCF_002007445.2. Classification (NCBI taxonomy): domain Eukaryota; kingdom Metazoa; phylum Chordata; class Mammalia; order Carnivora; family Ursidae; genus Ailuropoda; species Ailuropoda melanoleuca. Next base: position 9,349,015 of record NC_048222.1, on the reverse strand, counting down.
CTCTTACTAAACAAAAGCTGATAAATAACTCATCTGAAACTGATCATCACCCTCCTTCTACATGGTTCATGTACTAACCCCATTAAATGTACTATAACCAGGTAATATAAAGAGATTTATGAAAACCTATCACACATGACAAAATATTCACATTCTCTGTACCTTCTGTATTACTGACTGTTGGCTCAGGAGTGATCCTCCCATCATGAATATTAGAGCTCTCCTCATCGGCATATACCAGGTGATCATCTTCTCTATTTTCTGGCCACTGCGGTACCTCTCTTGTGTCTGTTGAGCAGCTGCATACATCTTCATTCTTGTTGAAGTATCTTTGTAGCCATCCTGGCACAATATTCTTAACAGATTCTGTAACCCTGCTAAGAATGCCCTGTTGGAGGAAGAAATACATAAGGCAGTTTTAGAAATTTATCTTTTCAAATATGTACCTAATTACAGAAAGCTATATCAAGCAAAACATGACTACTTCCAACAAAGTTTCCTAAAGTTCAGTTATTTGAGTTAATGCTGACATGATGGTATTTTACAAATTCTATAGACATTACGAAATTCCTACTTTTTTTCTTTCTTCTATATGCATACATCCATGAGTCAGTAACTGCCCTATCTGGCCTTATATTCTAACTCTTAAACAACAGACCATCAAATAAACCAGATTACTTTTTAGATTGAGTAATAAAATAATGCACTAAAATATTATAATCCTAGAGAAAAGGCATCTATTTTGAGTCAAGCATTTTAAAAGAAGTAACACTTCCTTTCCCATCAGGGCCCGGCAGAATGGCTCCTGCAAAGAAGGGTGGCAAGAAGGACCGTTCTGCCATCAACAAGGTAGTGACCAGAGAAAACACTACCCACATTCACAAGCGCGTCAATGGAGTGGGTTTGAGGAAGCGTGCCCCTCAGGCACTCAAAGAGATCCGGAAATTTGCCATAAAGGAGATAGGAACTCCAGATGTGCACATCGACACCAGGCTCAACAAAGCTGTCTGGCCAAAGGAATAAAGATTGTTCCATACCATATTCATGTGCCGTTGTCCAGAAAATGTAATGAGGATGAAGTTTCACCAAACAAGCTCTATTTGTTGGTTACCTATGTGCCTGTTACCGCTTTCAAAAATCTAGTTAATGTGGATGAGAACTAATCACTGATTGTCAAATAAAGGTACAAAGCTGCAAAAAGAAAGCAACGTAAATGATACCTTCAATGGCTTCCTCAATTATTTTATTGTACATTAAGAAAGAAAAAGAAATTGGACAAATAAAAATGATTTTTAAGACATATAACAATTAATCCAACATAAGCAGCTCAATAAATAACCTAAGATTTTTTTTGATGGGAAAATTTCGTTACATCAAATGCTGTCTGCAGATCTGAGGAATTAATTTTATTACAACTATTAAAGGGGAAAAAATGTGGTACAACAACTATCAGTACTATTAACATTTACTGTAGCTTTGCTACATGCCAGGCACTAAATACTTTATACATATTAAATTGAATCCTCCCAATAATTTTATGAAGCTGATATTAATAGTGCCACTTTACGGATGAAGAGAGACAATGAATTTTTAAGTAACTTGCCTAAGGTACAAACACAACTACTATGGTTTATCTAGGGATAAAGTAAGGGATGGGCTTCGGGATTGGTAGGACCTAGGATAAAGTTTGAGTACATCCCTGAACTTTGATTTACTCTACGTAAAACAATAACACCCACTCTGACCTGAAAGAGAATTATAATGAAATGAAATAAGGTGAAAGCATTTCACAATTTCCAAAATATAACAGAAACATACTGATAATTAAATTACTGGCAATTTTAATGAGAAAAAAAAAAACAAACAAACTGGGGTGAGATAACCAAGCTTAGGCAATGATTTCCTTCATAAAGTAGCAGTAGTAGGATATCAGAGAAAGAATCACAGGAGGGAAAACATGAATTGGCAGGTACAAAAAAACAATAGCTAAAAATCAAGGCAGAATATATAAACCTACTCCAAAAGCTAACCTAAGACAAAAAAGCCTCGAAATATCCTGTCAACAGAAAAGATGGAACACACTTCTGATCCTGGCACTTGGAACAATATTTCCTCTACTATTTGAAAGGTGTAGGTAACAACTGGGAAATATGTAATTACTCTTCCCCCTATTCTCCAAACAGAAATTTTGAACCAAGCTACAACAATATAAGCTCTCCAGCAACATAGGAAGCCAGCAGCCCTATAAAAAAGACTCCCTACTGAAAAGCACACATTCACTGTTCCCCTTCTCAATGCTAATGTTACACAGTATTAGTTCCTTTGGAAAAAAAAGATTAAATAACTACACCCACGATATAGTATTTATAAAAACATACATATGATATTTATTATTTTACTTAGTTATACTTAAATATTTATTTACCCCCTCCCTATATATTTCAAAAGATTGCAAAGTTCTGACAAGATATAGTATTATTTAAGCAAAACTTGAAAAAGAGACACATACTTGATATGAAGCAGTAAGTTAGCTAAACCATGATAGCAAGAATTTAATGTAAAATAAGGTTTTTTGTGAATTTCTAAGGTGTTAGGCTACTAAAAGCATCAGAGATTCCCTGTGGTCCCTACTCACTTAAGGGTGCAAGTCCCGGGCACCTGGGTGGCTCGGGTCATGATCCCAGGGTCCTGGGACTGAGCCCCATATTGGGGGAGGGGGGTTGCTCAGCAGGGAATCTGCTTCTCCCTCTCCCTTTGCCCCCCCCAACACTTGTCACTCTCTCTCAAATGAATAAATAATCTTTAGGGACGCCTGGGTGGCTCAGTTGGTTAAGCGTCTGCCTTTGGCTCAGGTCATGATCCCAGGGTCCTGAGATCAAAACCCCCACTGGGCTCCCTGCTCGGAGGGGAGCCTGCTTCTCCCTCCGCCCCTCCCCGCTCCCGCTTGTGCTTGCTCTCTCTCTCTCTGATACATAAACCTTAAAAGGGGGGGGGGCAAGTATAGAACAACTTAAAATTAACACAATACTTTACCAAAGGCCACTTCTGGGGCAGCATTAGGTATTGTGGAGAATAATCAGTAAACAAAATTGAACAGTCAAAATGGATAAAATAAAGCTCACTCACTAAAGTTCATAAACTTTGCTTGGATCCTTCTCTTTTCTAAACTAAAATTTAACCAATGTATCTGATCATAGCCCACAGATGCTCTAGTACGAGAAAAGTAGAGTGAGAGAAGAGTTACTGGTGGCACAAGAAAGGGCAGCATGAAGATCCTGACAGTAAAAAGAAACACAGGTGATAAAACTGACCTGGAACCATTATAAAAACCAACATGCCTAACTTCATGATACCTCTGTAGGGTAAATGACCCTAAGGCAACCACAAAAATTAAGCTCAGTGGACTCTCATGTAATGGTTCCCAAAGTGTGGTCCCTTTACTGGTAATGCCAGCAACCCCTCAAGCCCTCTCCCCGCCCTACTAAATTCAGAAAAAACAGGGCTCACCTGTTTTAACAGACCTTCCCAAGTGATTCCTCTGTATGCTAAAGTTTGAGAATGAACATTCTAGTTAAAGAGATCAGGAAATTAGATGCATTTCAGGAAATTACAATACATTTTAGGGAAAAGGTCCCTCTGTAGGAGGGAAATAAAAATTATGTACACTTAAGTCCTAAGAGTTATCTGGAAAACATATACATGTGAAACACTACTCAGACAGTAATTAAAATATATTATAAAATACTCTAGAATTAATAAGAAAAACAAATCTTAGAGTGGACTGTGCTGAATATAATGCAGCTTATAGAAACATTTTCCCACTGATCCCCAAACTTTAGCCACGGCTTTTAACCTGTACTATTATTAATGGTTTTCTTTCTATCCATTCATTTCTCTCAATAAATTTAGTTCTTCCTACACAATAAAACCTATCAAATCACAGAGTTGATGCTGTATTGGTCTTCACTTGCTCTTCCCTCACTCCATCCTTGACGGGCCATCCCACCAAATTGGGTTCTGGTAGGATTGGCCCACAAAATACTAGGAGATACTAGAGATTATGGAAAGGAGGAAAGAGAAGTCATTCTCATGCTTCCCCTCTGATCAAGGGCCCCACCTCTAAAACTACTGCTCCAGCCAGGCGGCCCTTCCTCCACTCCAGCTACACCATTTCTTCTTTATCCTTCCAGTCCTAGGAAGAGTAGCAGCTTCCCACTACTGCTAATTTCTGGGCATCTTGCTATCCAGTATTTACTCCTTTAACCACCAGCATATCTCTATGTAGACTCTTTCTAAAGATAATTTCAGTTGAGCCATCTGGAATGAACTGTTTCTCGTAGGGTTCCTAACTGATAAAGCAGTGCTACTTGTTAATTTTTTTTCCTAATGAACATGAAAATTAAAGAGTCAGTCCATGTAGCTTTATCAACAAAGGAACACACGTACAACACTTGGGGAAGCATTCATATTACCCAAAAGTTACATCCAATCTTTATCTCTGTAAAATATTTTAGAATCTTGTCTAACTTACAAAGGTAGACACATTGTTTTGTTCATTCAATTCATTCAATTGATACTTACTGATCACACACTACATGTCAGGCAAGCAACAGTGGGGAGACAGCAGAAACAAGTTCCTGCTCTCTGGAAGCAAACACACCAGTAAATAGAATATGAACACATAATATGGTGGTTCAATGCTATGAATAAAAATAAAGCACCGGAGCAAAACAGGTAGTTACTTTATATAAGCAAAGACCTAGCCACGCATACTTCTAGTGAACTATTATAGACTGAGGGAACAAAAAGTGTAAAGTCTTAAATATAGGACCGTCCTTGGCACATGCTGTCTAAGGTTCTGGTAACCTTAATAAATACAAAATCTAATAAGCCTTAAATAACTATTTGAATCTTTTACAATTCCGCTTTAATCGTGTGTGTGTGTGTGTGTGAACCTACGTGTGATCCTCTGGTCTGTAGCTTATACACCTATCTAGTCACTATAAAAGGACTAAAACAGTGGATCTCAAATTAAAGTCTTCAAATCAGCAGCACTGGTGTCACCTTTGAGCAAGTGAGAAATGCAAATTTGTTTTAACAAGCTCTTGAGGTGATTGATTCTCGTGCAAATTAAAGTTTGAGAACCAGTGTACTAAAATCATCTAAAACTCAGGGACCTGTTTCCCAATTAAGGCCATGGTAAACGTAATTGTCCTACAAGTTTCACTATGATATAAAGTTTTTACCTAAAAGATCACCCTATTTCTATGATTATCTTATTATCGAATACATCATACCATTATATCAATTTTGTAAATACCTACTTTATAATATCAACTCTGAAAATCAAACCAGCAGTAAACATAAAAGCCTATTTTTGAAACTACTTCCAGTGTAAAAGACTTATTTAACACACTTCATTACATTAAATAACCAACTACCAGATGTTAGAATTTTTAAAAACTGTTAGGGAAAATAGAAATATGATTATGCACAGAACTGGGTAAACTATAAAAAGATAAGGGACTTTGTCTATCAAAGAGACTTGGAGAGGTACTTCCCTGCCTAGCAATTTTTTTTTAAGAGTTTTGAAGTACCAACGGATACTTCAGCCACTAAACGGAAAAGTGAGAGTGAAGAAAGTAGAAAAGGGGAAAAGTAGTTTTCTTATGGAAGAAAAAGCTCCTCTGATGGCTATTACTAAAGAAGGTCTACATTTTCTGGAGTTCTTAAGAGAAATGTTTCAGGTCTTTATGGGAATGAGGCAAATCAGCTTCCTACATGGACCTGAAGAAAAACCACTTTATGATATTAAGTGGAAAAAAACCAAACAAACCAACCCTGACAAGGAAAGAGAGGTACACGGAGTAAAGGTCTACTAAGGGTGTGAATATTTAAGTCCTACTTTACCAGATTAACTTCTCTACTTTCAGAGGCTTCAGTGGTAAGCAAAACTGCCACCATTATAACTTGATGTCAGTTTTCCACAGAAAACCTTCTCTGATCCTCCAAGTCTGGGACAGTCACCCCCTTACATGCACCACTAGTGCCCTGTACTTTCTACACGATAGCAATTTGTCAAGCAGGATAATAAGTAGTCTGTCCATTGGCTCCACTAGTGCAGCATCTCTGAGGACAGGGCACGCTTCTATACAGTGCACAGAGGAGCTGATGCACTGTTTTAATCTATCTACAACTGCAATAAAAGAAAAAAAACTTTTCCACAACTGCACTGCTCAAGCAATCTCTTATGCCCAACTAAGAATATTCTGTGCAAACTGCTACAAATGACTTCAGCAAATCTAGAATTCAAAATTAATAATACATTTTCTTGGTGTAATAGTTTCACCTTAAGAAAATATAATTTTTGTTCCCATACTAATAGCCCTTCCTCCAAAAAAACAACTTGTGAAAGCTATCCAAGAGTATGGGAAAACGGAACCATTCTCTGGAATGACAAATAACACAAAGCCAACTAAATGAAGAAAAGCAGAAAGGTAGCCAAAGAAAGCAAAATGAAGAGCTTAGAAAAATCAACAAAACAAATGGGGCATTAAAATTTTTTAAATACTCCTTATAACCCTAAAGAAAAGTCTACACTAGGTAATCATAAATAATGAACTTAATTTCAAAGATTAAGAGTGAATCTTTAAATGTGGACTGAGTTTTTTCTTTCCAAGAACTAAAGGTTCTTCATTTGGCAAAACATGGCAAAAAAAAAAAAAAAAATGCCAAAAATACCACTGATATTTACAATAAATAATCTGGGGGCCAGAAGTAAACCCAATTCAACACTAAATACATATGAAGCACATTCAATGTGTAAGACACTGTGACTATATTAGCTTTTCAAATTTCTTTTAACCAGCGTTAAGATTAATGAAAGAGGGTGGAGATGGGGCAAGGCTCTTCCACAATCCTAACTCAGAACTTGTCATGAAAAAGACTTTCTTTTCTTGTGTATCTTTTCACCAATTTGTAATCTCAGAATTACCAGAGACGTCTTTCCTACATGGCCAACTCCTTACCATGACTATATAGTCTTTCCTCTCCTAATATAAGGCTCTCTATTCTATTAGTTTTTAGTTTTCTTGACTTCTGCTCAACTCTCTTTTTCTCCACATTATCCTCTGTTAAACACTAGTATTCAGGCTGTAAAATCTCCTTTCTCAAATAACTTCACTGGATCTCTAACTATAAATATCAAACATAATCTATCTTCAGTTCATTTTTTTTTAAGAGTTTACTTATCTGAGAGAGAGAAAGAGAGCATGCGCATGCACGCGTCTACAGGAACCAGAGAACACAAGTGAGAGAGGGCCAGAGGGAGAGGGAGAAGAAGGCGCCCCACTGAGCAGGGAGCCCAATATGGGGCTTGATCCCAGGACCCTGAGATCATGACCTGAACCAAAGGCAGATGCTTAACCGACTGAGCCACCAGACACCCCAATTCATCTTCTGTTTTGATTTCTAACTGCTCTTTTGGCTGCCTTTATTTTGTTGAGGCCTGTCACTTCCTTTTCTTCCAGGGTTCTGTGCACACTGTCCTTACTGAACTCCCGTGTCACTAGGCTCTCCTTTCCAAACTTTGAAAGTCTTACTTCATAGTTTCCCTAATCAGTTTTCCCCCTTGCTCCCTCCAAGCCCAAATGAGCAAGGGCTAAGAACCCAAGACTTCACATGAGACTTAAAGAATATCTAATTATAAAAACATCTTAAATGCTAAGTAGTAAAAATCTAGATGCCATCATAATCTTTCAGTTATTTCCAGTTTTATAATATATCTATTCTAACATTAATTTTAACAATGCATTTCTATTATAACTTTAACACACAGCTATTTCCATGAGCGAAAAAAGTAATGAAGTATTCAAATTCTAACACGGTTATATTGAATCTGGTTTCAATAATCCAAATTTAACTTCTAAATCTAAGCTACTTTCTGTCGTATTTTACAACCTACAGATAGTCATTCAGCAGCCAAGGTTCTCCTATCCACAGTCCAAATCCTGCTAGCCCCTCAAAATCCATACTTTTCATGTCTCTGCTCAACCTCAAGAGATGAAGCCAAAAAAAACATGAGCACAAAAATCATGCTGGCTAAAAAAATTCTAAGTTACAACTGGCCACAAATTTCAACCTCCTTCAAAACTCTGCCCTAATGCAGTAAGAGAAACATGACTGGCTTAGTCTCTTATTTTTAGTTATCCATATTATAGAGCTGGTATTAATAGATAATTAAAAGTAATCAAACAAGGACAAGAAAAGGAATCCCTAAATCCTTTCAAACTAGCCACTGAAGACCAAATAAAGCCCAAAGCAGTTTAATCCCCTAAAAGTTACCTACAAGATAGTGTCACTTTTCTTAAATAATCTGAAAACTGGATTTAAGAGTTTATTTTTTAAATCACACTATGAAGAAGATCAGCAAAATCAAGCAAACTGAAACATTTATAGACAGGAAAGGCACTCTACCATCCTGTTTCTGACAGTAAACAGAGTAAATTGTATCTTGTGGCAAGACTTTAAATCAGGCTACCTAACACAGAAGAATATTAAAAATATATTACAACCAGGACAAGCTAAGTAGCTACAAATAAAACATTTCTAAAAACACGAGTTCATTACATCTTAATAATACTCTGTGCCTAACGAAAATGGTTTTAATTAATGACCTCAGACCAAAGTCTTCATTTTACTTCAAACTAATATATACCGGCCTCATCAGGGAACTTTCTGGGATATGGAGGCAATCCCTGGGCTCTGTTGTCATTTATTTTATTAGAAACATTGGTAAGTGAATTGATAAAATAGGACACGCAAGGGCCTCTCATCACAAACAAAAAACCGACTTATGCATTAAACAACTTAATACTTGGATTTATTCTCCTCTATAGACTCATGACTGACATTTCTATGAAGACAATGTGTTCGAAAATAAGTACTTAAGAGGGTAACAGTTTAAAGTCTGGCCTCATGACCGGGTAAACAAGCCCCTAAATCCAACATAGGCCTATAAAAGATTGAACTTGGGTACGTAAAGGGAAAAATCTCTAAGAGGCAGCAAAATTCAGAGACAAACATGTAAATCAAAAGGATGTATTTAGAGCACCTGTGTGGCTCAGTTGGTTAAGCAACTGCCTTCGGCTCAGGTTGTGATCCCAGAGTCCTGGAATCGAGTCCCACACCAAGTCCCACACCAAGTCCCACACCAAGTCCCACATCAAGTCCCACATCAAGTCCCACATCAAGTCCCACATCAGGTCCCACATCAGGCTCCCTCTGCTCTATGGTGAACCTGCTTCTTGAGCTCTCTGCCTGCTACTCCCCCTGCTTGTGCTCTGTCAAATAAATAAAATCTTTAAAAAAAACAAACAAAAGGTTGTATTTAATCGCAACAATTTCAAATGAGTCCTTATTATACATATGCCAGGTCCTGTTATAAGAGATTTACTCGTCTCATTTAACCCTCACGACAATTTCCATTATACAGACGCATAAATTAAGCAGAGAGAATTTAAATAACTTCTTTAAGTCCTGGCAGAACAGAACTCAAACCCAGATGCTCTAATTCCATTATATGTACATTTTTTCCCTACCAGCTATTTCCAGTTCTATTTCCACTGATAATATTTAACATCTAAAATAAAGCAAATAGGGGTGCCTGGGTGGATCAGTCGGCTGAGTACCTGACTCTTGGTTTCGGCTCAGGTCCTGATCTCAGCACCGTGAGATTGAGCCACCAGTAGGCTCCATGAACAGCGCGGAGTCAGCTTGACGTTCTCTCTCCCTCTGCCCCTCCCGCTCGTGCTCACTTGCTCTGTCTCTCTCTAAAGCAAATAAAGATATCAAGGTAAAGGCAAAACTACTTGGTGACTTCTGGAATGACTTAAGTATTCCATGTCTAAATATCATTCCTTTTCAAAACTGAGAATACTTCTTCCTCATCAGATCCCAAGTGGGACATATTGGGAGAAAGTATCAGATAAAAGTATCATCTACCAAAGAAAAAAAATCCTAAACTACCACATAAACCAGGGTTAGGCAAACCATGATCTGCGGGCCAAATTCAGCCCTCAGCCTGTTTTGACACATGCCTCAGGCTAAGAAAGATTCTTAAACTTTTAAAGGGTTGTAAAAACAAAACAAAGAACTTGGAGCAACAAAGCCTAAAATATTTACTATCTGGCCCTTTACAAAAAAAAGTTTGCGGACTCTTGATCTAAGCTACTCAATATAGGGGTTCCCTCCTTTTTCTAAAATAGCTAAATGCAAAAACCGACTTGGTGTAAAACAAACCATCCAGGCAGATAAAACGAGCGGATATCCTCAGCTCCAAACCAGAAGACAAAACCCTCTTAAACACACCCCCCAAAAAAAGGGGCAAAAATAAGTAATTCCCTCTCACCAGGTGGTGGCAGTAGACTCTTTCCAAGGTAAGGTTTCGGGTTTGCCCATGGGCTCGTTTTTTTGTGGTGGCTATTAAGAAAAGCTTCACAGCCACAGCTGACTTCCTGGGCCTGACAATCTGCATAAGAAGTGGGAAAGGAAACTGAAGGGGTGACAAAAACTAAACTAACCACATCATCTTTAGTGACCTGTTCACTCGCAACTAGAAAAATGATACCATTTCCTAAAGGCATCTGGGCTGAGTTAGAGTAGTACAGAAGGCAAGTGAAAATGATCGACTTACAATATTTGGGGCTGTTCATTTTTGCTTCTACAATTCTCTAAGTTACTACCCCCCTTCAGTTAGTTGAATAAGACAATGGATTTCTGTCTCCAAACTTCAAACAAGATGGCATTTTAAAGATCAGAAGTTAAAAGGAAAAAATGTAATCTTTAGAGGTAACTCAGCAGAGCTAAACCAGAAGTCAAAACAGGAAATTACAAATCAGTAGAACACATGCAAAAGCTGCAGGTACTGCATGACTGCACAAGCTAATTGGCCTGACAGGCAATGGCAAACATCCATGAAATAACAGTGCCAGACCTCTCATTCTTATTCTAACCCTCTACTACACAACCAAAAACTTCATTTTTGCCCAGAAACCCTTGGACACTTAATCAAATAACATTAGTATAAAACATGCCATGTCATGAAGCTCTCCTTGCTATTCATGATGACTCAGCAGCTGCTGCAAAACACAGAGGTGACAGCATAAGACAGTAGACAGCAAGCAGGTAGTCTACAAGTCCACAGAAGTTCCAGCAAGGACTACAGACAGTCTTTATTTCAAGATTTTAAAAACTGAACATTTTTTGGTATACTCCTGGATACTCTGGTAGTTTCTGCCAATATTAAGTAACACTGGCAGTGTTGATGAAGAAATCCCAAACATCTTTAATCACAATCCAAAAGCTAAAATGTATTTTCTTCTTCAGTTAAATGTCTAGGACAAGAAGCTAAAAGTATTTTAGATAGGGAGAAATGATAAATTATCAAACTCTAAAACAAAACTAAACAGGCTAAAATCATATCAGCTCAAAGACAACTTGGATCATAGGTATTATGATGTTAAGGCATCATCTCCCCAAAATTAGATTTCTATGTAAGTACATTTAAAAATAAGCTGTCATTGTAACTTTTGCCACCTGGAATATATTAGCTCCTTTCTAAACTCTGTCTAGACCATCCAATATATGTATTTAAAACATTTCACTTTTTATATAGTAACTTTCTTTTAAGAAGATCTAAGAAAGCGTTCAGACATTTATTCTTCAGGAGAAACAGAAAGCATGTGTGTCTAACTTCCATTCTACAAAAGGATTAGGTTAAATGGCCAGGCGTGTGACCTGAATTCTAATCTTAAATTTGCCTGCAAGTACTCCTGGTTCCTCACAAAGAAATCTGAAAACCAATCACTTTCTGTGTGTATCTGGGGAAAAACTAGTGGGAGGTAAAAGTAATGTCAAAACTTCTAACCATTAGTAGAGAGCTACTTAATACTGTAAATCACCATTTTTACTATTTTAAAAAAATCCCCCAAATTCTTACTTTAAAAGTTTCATTTTTTAATGATACAATTTAACACCACCACCAAACATGCTATTCAAAAACCATCATCATCCAGGATAAAGCAATCTAGGAATTCTACCTTTAACAGGATGCAACAAGTTAACAGACGTTTTTGCTATACTTTTGTTTTTTAACAAGTTTAAGACACACACTTACCTGTACCTTAGTCTCACTGAGAAGTTTTGTGACTTTCATTAAATTTTTAAGTTTCCTATTCAATTCCCATTACAAATAAATAAGTTTTTTTAAAAATCGGATTTTCTCAAAATCCAATGTCTCGTAGAATAAACTTATATTCATAATTTCAAACACCCATGCGTGCACAAGGTGGTTAATTATAAGACCACCAACATTCCTGGGTGTCAAAAGTACCTAAACTTCTAGAATACGCCCCGTAATGTTAAAATATTTCGCGCATGAGATCAGAACTGGAGTCCCGGTCAACTGTGCGTAACAGCCAATTCTAGCCTCCAAAATAAAATGGTGGGGGGGAGGACAGAAGAAGGAAGGGAAGAGTCTCGCAGCGCAGAAAAGACGTAAGGGTGGAGAGGGACTTTCAAAATGCCCCAAGGCCTAGGTAACTATAACCCGGTTGGGGGGGTGGGAATCTAAGCAGATCCTCTCAGATCGAAGGACACCGGCAAGGGAGACGCGGAATTAAAAGGATGAAACAAAGTTATTCCACTTTCTGTATAACAGCGCCCCATCCCCACCCCCGGGTGTCTCGGAAGCAGACTGCCTGGGACAGACCCCTCCCCACACAAACTGAAACGCGGGAGACTAGAAAACAGCAAGCGTACGAACCTCCAGCCACATCTCCTCCTTTCTCTTTCGAGAGGACGTGAGTAATACCCTCAAACCCCCCAGTCCCCGCCAAAAACGAAAGAAATGCGCGCATCGAAGGCCTAGAACTTCCGTTCCCGCCCTACGCCTGTCTGGGGAAGCCCCTGACCCAGAAGGAATGGGGGGAGGCGGCCCGAACCACACGTGTGTGCCGCAAAGATGGGCCTGTCTCAGCCCACTTCCCGTCGCCACCCCAGCGGCCTGAGATCCCGCCGCCTAGCTCGGGCCTTTCCTCAGGCCCTACCGTCCGCTCCACGTGGAGCGCCAGGGCCCCTCACCGCCTCTTCCCTCCCGCCGAGTTCCCGACCCGCTGAGACACCACCGCGTCGGGGTCCCGTACCTGCTGCTGTTGTCGCCCCTGCTGGTAAGGCTTAATTGGTCCCTGGTGGCAACGCCGCGTCCGGATCTTGCCGCCACCGCCCCCTCCTATTCCTCCGGCTCCCGAGGCCATGGCGGGGCCTCCGCTGCTTCCCGCTTCGAGGCGGGTAAGGGGGCGGGAGAGGCAGAGGTGGCGGCCTTAGAGCCCCCCCCGCCCGGCCCCAGCCCAAAAGTCCGCCTTCGCTGCCCACACACTGGAGCACAGGCACACCAGGAGCCGCGAGGTTTCGAGCAGGAGTGGAGAGAAAATGCGCGCTGGCAGCAGAGACGGCGGTGGCGGCGACAGAGGCCGAGGAGCTGGCTTCGGTCCCGCAGCCTCCCGCGGACCCCCGCCTCTGTGTATGTCACGGTCTCTATGGAGATCCCCCACAGAGGACAGAGCGAGCCGCTCCAGGCGCTACTTAGGCCTAACTCGACCGCCGGCTGATGGGATTCTTCCGTCGCCCTAGCCGTAGCTGCCGCAGTTGAAGCCGCCGGCGCCGCCCGCCTACCCCTCCCCTCTGCGCACAGCGCCCGCCCCGCCGTCGTCGTCCCTGCAGTCGCCGCCGCTATTGCGCCTATTGCCGCTGCTAAGGCCGCCGCCGCGGTCGCGAGCCAGAACGTCGTCACTCGTCAGCGCCCGACGCGCTTGCATCATCACACTGCGACCGAGTGATAGGCCAAGAAGAAGGGAGGGCCGGTCGAGCCCGCGCTCTCGGCCGCGTGGCACGCTGGGAAGAGTAGTTCAGCGGAAGAACGCGAGTTCTCGGAAAGCAGGACGCGGAAGGAGATCCGCGGATCCGTGCAGAAGCACAAAGCCAAGAGCTCCGTTCTTTTTACTGCGCTTAGCTGTAAACTTAGACTTTGAAAGAGACGTTCAACGTAAAAACAGTAACCTCCTTTCACTCTACTTCACCATCGATTGGTAAAGCGGGCGGGTAGTAAAATCAAAAACAGGAGCTAATACCGAACAATTTTTTTAAATGGTTGAAAAACAAAGTCCGAGACTTCTAAGGCTAAAGCAGACTTAGAAAATGTATACAGTTTCATTAATGTCCATTAACATACAAGGGCTTTGCTATCAAACACGAAGGCTGGAATTCTGGCTCCACCACTCTGTAGCTTGACCTTGGATAAGTTAAAACTTCTTCCTCTCCAAAATGGGAACCTTAAAATCCACGGTATAGAGCTGTTGTGATCATTTCTGTAGAGTACTTAGTACCTGTCCTGGCATACAAGAAATACAATGGTTACAATTATTACCCATGCGGTAAGCTTACATTAGAGGAAAGTGGTAGGTTACCAGTAATAAAAGTATACATATATTTGCTCCGAATAGAAAGCATTATATTTAGGAAAGATCAAAGACTGAACCCACAAAGAATAGAGATTGTAGTAATTGACCGTTAGAAAGGGCTTGGTGGTCACATGGTCCAGACCTTCCATTCAACCAACGGGACAGGAGTTCAGAGAATAAAGGTGGCACCTTCAAGCCAGGCAAAGCCACGACTATAACCCAATTTTTCTTTAAGAGTAGAAACAAGTACCCAAATGAGTAGGGGGGAAAAATCAACTGTAAAAAACAAAAACAAAACCCACATAGGTTTAGTGTTCCATTTGAGACAGTTGATTTTAAAGCTTAATAATAGCTTTGGACTCGGACTTAACTTCAAATCTATCACTTACTAGCTGTGTAGCCTTGGGAAAGTTACTGGTCCTCTTTCTAAGCTTCGGTTTCCTCATCTGCAAATAGAATGAATATTTACCTCAACAGCGTGGTGGTTCTGATGAAAGCATTAATGTATGTATAGCTCATAATAACTGCTTAGAGAGAAAGCATGTAATATCCAGCTATCAGATACAAATTGACACTAAGACGTTCATACCATCTCCACCACCAAACTGTGCAATTCAAATCACTCTATAAATCATGTAAGTCAAATTGTGAAACCAAACTCACAGTACCTTGGATTTTGTAGTACCTTTCAGTACCTAAAGAAACATGCTGTGTCACGCATAGGTTTATAGAGCAAATGGCTTTCAGTGGTACTTCTGACAATAATCACCAAGACTGTAAAAAGTTGCCAAATATGACAGGCAAAATTAATCTACTTCCTCTTCCGCTTCCTGGTCCTCCTACCTCTGTGCCCCCCCCACCAGTAACTCCCTACTAGACCCCTCAGGTATACATACTCTTTCCCCTGAAGCACCTCATCCTTTTTAAATACAATTGTTTCTCTTTCACAGTTCTTAGCTGGGTGATTGACAAGCAGAGCAAAGTAGTTCCTAATAAGCTAACTCATGGGGAAGCTCTGTACCTGAATCTTTCACTGGGCTGCATACATGGAAGATGGAACTGTAGCCCTATCTCATTTTCCCTCTTCACCCTACCAGACTCAGAATTTCCCACACAGGAGAGTGACCTGGCTGGGACTCAAAAGTCATCCCTTTCTTGGTGGTTTGTTATTTGATCTGTGTGTGGGACAGCCTTCATATCCAAGCTTTGATAGGGACACACGAAAGAGCTGTGCCAAAATAAGATGAAACTTCAGAATAGAAAATTGGTAGGAATTGGGGCACCTGGGTGGCTCAGTCGGTTAAGCGTCTGCATTCAGCTCAGGTCATGATCCCAGGGTCCTGGGATCAAGCCCCACATCAGGCTCCCTGGCCAGCAGGGAGTCTGCTTCTCTTTCTGCCCCTCTCTCATGCTCTTGCTCTCTCTCTCTCTCTCTCTCTCTCATTCTCAAATGAAATAAATAAAATCTTTATTTAAAAAAAGAAAATTGGTAGAATTGAGGAAGTATGGAAAAATCCACATCCCCCTTTAGCCTTGATCTCAATTATTTATCCCATTTTACAGTTATTTCTTTGAAGTAAAACAGTATTTGAGGGAAGAATAATACATTATTCCCACATTCATGTTACTGAGTTATTTGAAATGTTACCAGGCTTAACAGCAGAGAAAAAATAGAAGGCAAGAAGAAATTCGCATTCAAAACTTCCTACAGCCTAATTTTACCCTGAAATAGTATCAGCCTCACTGTGGGATGAAGTAACTTCTTGTGCATAGTTTGGGATTCAAAAATAACATTGTTTCTATGCTGAAATTCAGTTTGGAGTTACAAATCACCAAACCTAGAGTTCCTCATACATTTTTGGTACAGGACTCATTCTTCAGTTAGGAGTTACTAGTAATACAATGGATTTTAATAAAGTTACTATGATTATAAAATTTAAAGAATCTGCCCGCATTCAAATATACAAACCAGTATTTCTCTAACAGATACTATATATAAATTGGAAAAAAAAATATCAAATGACATGGAGTAGTAATAGAGATTCTTGAAATCATTCCAGCCATATTAGGAATTAACAGGTTCTTGAGGAAGGGAATAATTATTATTTAGTACTTATAATTAGTCAGTTCCAATTGATGATGTATTTAATCCCTAAAAGAACAATAAGATTCTATAGTTCACAGAATTGGATGATAACACTTATAAATTCTGTGTTATAAACTAGCTATCTTTTTAATTCATTCTTTTCCTTATTACTAATTTCTATTCCCAACAATCTTTAGACCTTGACAAAATTGCAGTGGCTCTGAGAAGTGATCTTAAGTTTTGGGTTGTTATCATTGAGTGTATTTTAATAGAAACTCATTTCTCCCCTACTAGGTTTTGAACTCCATGAAGACCAGGATTTTTTTTTTCTCACTTCCATAACCTGAACACACAGTGTTGACACATAGCAGTCACTTTGTATATACTACAGCTAATCACTACCAATGTTGACTGTTCCTATTTTATTGGAATAAATAATACAGATGAATACAGCTTAACTGCTTTATATAATCTTTCTGAGCTTGCACATACTTGTTTTCTATACTGCATAACAAATTATTTCTCAAATTCATTTATTTATTCAATGATAAAGCATTCAAGAGTGTCATGAGCAAATCCCTATGATAATGTTATAGAGAGATTTTCGTGTAATCCTAACAATCCTTAGAGGAACTATTATCATTTTACAAATAGAGAAACTGGGCATTGAAGGGATAAAAATATTTTTAAAAATTATTTTTAAAATATTCGAATAATTTCGAATAATTTCGAATAATTTCTCCTTCTCCTAACTCCAAAGCCCATGCTCTTGCCCTCACTCTGTCATTGTTTAGCCAGTTTAGAAACCTGTCTGCCACTTAAAACATTTTTCTTTGAAAAGATGATTTTCCACTTTAATGGAGAACACCATACCTTAGAAACCCCCCCTCTCTCTCTGATGGCCTCTACACTGACTAAAATGTTTACTCATTCTGTCTTACTGCATAGTGAGAATGGACATTTGCCAACTTTATGGTATGATAGCACTGGAAAGACCAGACTCAAATATCTGGCTTAGGATCACGTGGGAATGCAAGGACCATCATCGTGGCATGGGGACATGAGGATATGCAGTAGGATGGGAGTGAAGAGTATATCAGCTGAGCCATTTGGGTGGAAGGGATATCATACATCAGGCTTCCAAATTCAGAGAGAAGCCACATTAGCAAGATCAACAGAATTCAAAGTATATCATAAAAACAAAAGAATACCACGAAGGATAAGGAGAAAAACTACCAGCTGTTAGTTCAGACCAAGTGGCAGAACCTCACGCAAAACACAGGAATTCCTTCCCAATAACCGAGTTTTCAACAAAGATTATCCCAACTTCACTTTTCTGAAAGCTGGACTCAGTTTTTTCAGCCAGAATGGTTGGTTATATTGGGAGAGATCTCAATTTATGAAAAGCTTGTTACTACTAGGGCCCCTGCCCCACCCCCAAAAAACTTCCTTATCTTCCCCCCATACAATATGGTAACTGTCTGCCAATTATGAAAGAGTGCATAGAGAGGCTGATGACGCTGCTCTAAGAGATAAGAAATACCCACTCATTCCAAATGAAATACAATTTAGGCTAAGCCCAATCTGGATTGAAAAACAGCCTTTACATATTCTTCAAAAGGTAGTCAATTCTGGCCAAGGGAGTATTTAGAGATGACAGTCATAAGAAGTTAGAAAATTATGTGTTTATTTTATCTTAACATAAAATGAATTATCCGTTGTGATGTCTATTGAAGCAATTTTTTTTTTAGAGTAGTTTTGGATAGATCTCTATGATCTTCTCCACACATTTTCATGAGCTAATTATTACCAAGAACTTCATTATATAGAAAAATAAGGTGAAATTCGTTTCTTTTTTTTAATTCATCACACACTTCAGTCTCAGCTGGAAAAAATCCAAAGTGGAGCTGAGATTCTTGAAAGTTACTGGGTTTTTGTCTGTTTGTATTTTTAAGGAAGAGGGGCCATAACATCGGGAAGATATTTAAAGATGCACCTCACTGTGCTCTCATTAGCTTACTGCGTTATCTGTCTTTGGGGAATAAAATAATACTTAAGACTAAATGAACTAATATCAAATTTTTATTAACTACATATACCACTTAATTCTAACATGTCATGTAAGATTTTTCCTCTTCCTACTTACATCAATGTATACTAGCCTTTGGCATATATGTGTTTACATATATTCTATCATAGTTTAAGGCATATTTTAAAATCTCAATTCTAAATAGAAATTCAGTTCTATTGGATGCAATTATAACCAAATCTGAGAAGACCAGTTCCATCCTAACAAGACAGTTAATGAGTCAACTAGGATTAAACATTTTTGTCTAATATTCAAATATAAACTAGTGTAAGTATAAACAATTGAGACCACGGCTAAAGGAAGATGTGGATAGTTAGAAACTATTTATAAACATAATCTAAATATTAAAAAACATTTATTGAGCACCTACTATATGGTGGTATATGTCAGTGTACCAAACAGTAAAACAATCTCTGTTCACATGGTTTTTACACTTTATAATTTTCCTGAGTTCTCTTAAAGTTTACTGCATTATGGTCTATTAACCACTAGAACTTGACACTAATAACTCACCTCCAAAATTCTACGTTCTAAATTCTAAACACATGCTACTAAATCCCTTCTATAAAACAAATCTACTGGTTTAGTTTCATTTCTTGAAATATAATTAACCAGTTACATTAAAAAAACTGAACTCCTCATTAAGGTTGCCAGCTACGTACAACTATAATGTTTGCAAAACTCAACTTGCTTGCACTATGCTTTTTCATTTTTCATTTTTTTTAAAGCGTTTGTAGAGAATGCTTGAATTTTTCAGACCTTGAGTCATTATGACGTTTCTTTTCCAGAACATTCTGTGAATTAACATGTTAACAACCCTAATGTACACATCATCTCACCACCACCACTAGAAAGGCACAACCTACCCGGTTGAAATGTCTCTTTTGGCCCCTTGCTACTCATGGACTACCAGCACCAGTCCCCAGGAGCTTGTAAATGGTCTCTGCCCATCCCAGGCCTACTCAATCAGAATCTGCATTTTAACAAGATATCCAGGTGACTTACATGCACATGACATTTGAGAATTAACCATACCACCGGAATTTATAAAGCACACCTGAAACATTAAGGGCCTGAAACTAAACATCAGTTATGAAATATACTTGTGCATAAAGAACATTTTGCTAACTCCCAAATATCCTTTTTTGTACAAGTTTTCTTTTTAGACTTAACTCGTGAGAAACAAAAGACACGGATGTAGAATAGACCATCTCATAATCCAAGAAGCTCGGAGCCGAGAAAAGAAACATCAGACTACTTCCCTAGAATTGCTATGACTTTCCTCTTTCCAAGCACTCACCAAATCACTGTTAAGGTAGAAGGGCTAGCAGGAGCAAACTCTAAGAGCAAATATTCACACTACTGGGTTGGCGTCCAATATCTAAAATGCAAGCCAAGAAGCCAGGCAACTTGGAGTAAAATGTATAGATTTCACCTTTCCTAAACTGTAACAGAAGTAACCACTTTCGACTTGACGACTCACAAAAACAATCAAGTAGATTACCTACTTCTAATAGCTTGATCTCTTACATAAGTGTTATGACGTCAATACAATATTCAGATGCAGTATTTTCTCCAAAAAATTACTTTTGGGAAAAAAAATTAGTAATAATGGATCCTTCAGTCTAAAGATTTTCTGCAGATGGTCATCAAAAGTATTCTTCCCACACACACCTAGAGTTATTTCCTCCTATAATAAGGAAGGTATAAAATATGAAATACAAGGGGGCGCCTGGGTGGCACAGCGGTTAAGCGTCTGCCTTCGGCTCAGGGCGTGATCCCGGCATTATGGGATCGAGCCCCACATCAGGCTCCTCCACTGTGAGCCTGCTTCTTCCTCTCCCACTCCCCCTGCTTGTGTTCCCTCTCTCGCTGGCTGTCTCTATCTCTGTCGAATAAATAAATAAAAAAAAATTTTAAATATGAAATACAAGAAATAAATCATTTTTAAAGACTCCCATACACCTTCCCTCCTGGAAGCCAAACATAAATACATTTGCTCATTTGAACACATATGGATCAAAGCATCAAGGTATGAGTTATCCGAAGATTCTATAAGGAGCAGGCTTAGGAATTCCCCTTCCTCATTAATCTACAACAACCAACAATTTAAGAGTTGATGAACCAGCAACTTAAAGAGCATGTAGATATTTTTCCCTCTTATTTAACATTTGGTACATTTCACCTTACTCCAAAGCAAGCAGAAACAAAATTAAACATTTTTTTCTTTTTATTTTCATTGGCTTCTTTTTCCAAAGGAAACTAGATACTAGCTTCTGAAATGAAGTTCTGGATTTAATACATCCTTATTCTCCATTATCATAGGTAGTAGAGTTGATTTAACAGACATAATGCTTAGGTAACAAGATGATTTTTAAGCCAATACATATATATATAACCCGTGGCCTATGTCCTCAACATATCTCACCTTGTTTGGGTCCATTATATAGACAATAGAATATCGTGGGCTACCAAAAATATGGCTCTTCAAATCCAAAAGCCAAAAAGAACTTTCCAAATATTCTCCAAAGCAAATGCGAGTGAAGTTATACTATTCTACTTTCAGTATTAAGTAGGCAGTATTGCCAAACAAACAAAAGCTACTCCACAGACATTGAGCCAAGTCTATGTAGACACGCCACCCCCAGTGAGGGAAAACCACTTCGCACGTGAAGGTTTAAGTTCAGCACGTATACCATGCATTGAATTAAAACATCAAAGCAGACCATTGGTCTCCGCAGAGGCCCGAACCAAGCAACAAACAGCTTGTCAGCCACAATTAAATCGAAGCCATAACTTAGATGCTTTAAATTAGTAACAGTTACACGAGCTCTTTTTCACTTGCTTGCTCATAAAATCTTGCCCCCGCTGTGAGTCAGCAGTGACTCATAAGCACTTCCTACAAGAAGCACCTGTTTTTAGGCCCATCCCTTGCAACCGAAGTGCTGAGATCAGTGATCTTAGCTTAATGCTTGCTAACATGGGAGTAGACTCCCTCGTCCCTCTGCTACTAGACAGTGCCAGGCACAGCTCCGGTAACTGCAAACAGGTAACGGTCTGCAGCTGGCTGGTAAGGAGACAAATCTATAAAAGGGCACTCAGAGTTGACAAGATGGGGAAGGAAAAGCCATTTTTCTGTTTTCACTGTTGGCCATTGTGAATATGCCTCTCCCTTAACTCCTCATCCTATGGGCTGGCCCTCTTGCAGCTAGGCTTCCTCGGGTACCAGCATCTTCCTTCTCTTAAGGTCTGGCTTGGGTTTACAAAGAAGAGGGAGTGGACTTTTCCCCTTCGTTTGTTCCATCACTAACTTTAGAACTGGATCCTTTGAAAAGTATTAAAAACTGAGATGGAAAAAAGAAATGCAATAGTTCTTAGAAGCTATCTGTCCACATTTCAAGCTAAGGAAAAGAAAAGTCCAGTGGCCGTTTCCATGTTGCCCAAACAAGACAGATCAGATCGTGTGTTTAGATTTTTCATCAACTTTCACTGAACACTTCCTATCCAAGTGAGCAATATAGAAAAAGGGGAGATGTTTAAGGGAGCGCTATAAGAGAGAAGAGGGGGCGCTGAGAGGAGGAAGGGGAGAGCAAGTGTTAAATTCTGACAAAGAGTCCCAACTGGCCATTTCTGACGAAACTTCTGCCAGGTTCACAGTTGACCTGAACTCACCTTTGGTGTGTTCACTCTCCATAGGTCAGTCTTCTGAGTCCAGATTGGCTCCTTATTGACCCAACTTCAAAAGCTATAAAAATAAACGAAGGAAAGATGACGGATACTTCCGCAGGAATCGGGCTACAGAAGGGCAGAGTATCACTTACTAACGCCCTAAATAATGAAGGGCTAATGAATAATACATTCGAAAGAAAAGACCCTCCTTACAACCACTTCATGGTTTCCTAACGTTTCATATCCAGAGTACTGGGCACAAATTGGAGAAGTGTTCATTGATTGGATGAGTGCATATTCATAGGTTTTGCAATTTGTTATTCCCCTCAACAACTTTTATGTTATGGAATTTTTTTTTCTGTGTGTTTCAAAAATACTTTAAAATGAAATTTATTAAAATAATCTTTTATTGCTAAACCACCTTTAATCTCCCTCTTTTCCTTTTATTTATTTTTTTTAAGATTTTTATTTATTTATTTGACAGAGAGACAGCCAGTGAGAGAGGCAACACAAGCAGGGGGAGTGGGAGAGGAAGCAGGATCCCAGCAGAGGAGCCTGATGTGGGGCTCGATCCCAGGAGCCTGGGATCAGGCCTTGAGCCAAAGGCAGACGCTTAACGACTGAGCCACCCAGGCGCCCCTCCCTCTTTTCCTTTTAAATACAATTTACCGCAGACCATGTACTAATTGCAGTGTCAAACAGAAAAAAAAAATCACTTTTCCACAATCAGATGCAAATCGTGCTTCCTCTGAGGGGTTAAAACAAAATAGAAGTGTGAACCAAAGGGACAAAGATATATACTTTAAACTTTGGAATACTATTCAACAAATATTTATTTTATCCTGGGCCACATGTTCTACAAGTAGAAACATGATGATGATTTATGTCCTGCTGTTTCGGGACAGGTACAAATGGTTATACTGTTACTTTATTTTTAAGCATTTTGAAATATACTTACGTGGATAAATTTCCTTTGGGAAATGTATATTACATAAATTGTTTTAAGTTTATGTTCTCCATTTTAAACACCTTGTCCGGCAGATAAAAGCTTCACATTGACCAGCGTTGTCCCCACAAACTTTGCTCAGTGGGATTGTGATCAGGACATTCAACCAGGGGACCTGAGTACAATTTGAGGGTGCCATTGCTTTCTTTAGATGTAAATAAATTCTAAAAAGGTTAAAATAAGGTACTGTAGGGGCACCTGGCTGGCTCAGTTGGTGGAGCATATGACTCTTGATCTTAGGGGTGTGAGTTCAAGCCCCACGTTGGGTGCAGAGATTACCTAAAAATAAAATCTTAAAAAAAAAAAAGTAGGGGCCCCTGGGTGGCACAGCGGTTAAGCATCTGCCTTCAGCTCAGGGCGTGATCCCGGCGTTCTGGGATAGAGTCCCACATCAGGCTCCTCTGCTTTGAGCCTGCTTCTTCCTCTCCCACTCCCCCTGCTTGTGTTCCCTCTTTCGCTGGCTGTCTCTATCTGTGTCGAATAAATAAATAAAATCTTTAAAAAAAAAAAAGTATACTATAGGGACGCCTGGGTGGCTCAGTTGGTTAAGCTTCTGCCTTCAGCTCAAGTCATGATCCCAGGGTCCTGGGATCTAGTCCCACATTGGGCTCCTTGCTCAGCAGGGAGCCTGCCTCTCCCTCTCCCTCTGACCCTCCCCCTGCTTGAGCACTCAAATAAAAAATTAAAAAATGTATAGTCTAGACAGAGATACATAGGCTGAAGTTTGCCACAGGACCAATAGTGTCCCCAAATAACTGCAATATCCAAGTAGGGTCTTTTGGAAGCAAGGAAGAGAGCGAGGAATATGATTGAAAGTCTCCTACACCCATATTTAATAACTAAGTGCATGAAATGATAGCATTCTCAAATACCCACTGTACCCCACACACCTCGCCGGGTGCTTTCTGTGCATTATCATTCATCCTTACAAGTCTTAAAGGGAGTAGTCTAAAAGAGAAGGGTTACGCAGTTCACTCAAAGTCATGCATGCACCAGGAATGAGCTCTGAACACAGGTCTAACTGATTTCCAAATCTGTACCTTTCTCATTAAACCAAGAAGCGTTCTAGAACTTCCCACAGGCAGGGCAGATGGAAGGAGTGAAGACTGGGATGTTTAGGAAAGCTGCTGAGCCCACTGACATCCTGCCTCTTCTCACAGAGGTATGTCCAGCTGCTTCTCAGCAAGGCCTTGGCAGGATTTCTGTCGTAGACTGGGACTCTTCTAACCAGATCAGGGTACTTTGGCAGATGTCTTAGTGGGCCCCACACTCCTGTAGGTGAGTTCCCTTCTTTGCGGGGTTGCCAGAGAACATACAATTTGAATTTCAGATAAACAATGAATAATTTTTTAATATAAGTATGTCCCCAATACTGCAAATATTGTATGGGACAACTTATTTGCTAAATCTGGCCACCCTATTTCTTTGCCCTATTTCGAGATGTCTTAAATTAGAATCAGACATAGTGCATATAGGCTGGAGTGACTTACCCCACTATACATGATCTTCAGCTTGGAATGAAGATATCCTGGCTATGGACTGGATCTCAGGAACTCAGCTGTGAGCACATCACACCCTCGCCCTCCAGCACACACACCTACTCCAAGCTGTTACATGGTTTATCACGGGATGCCACCATAATTCACTTGATTAGTAACATCGAGTGCAGCCGACTTGAATCTCGTGTCCACAACTCAGGGATATAAGAAATGTAAATTTATACTTAATTCAACAGAATTTGTTTCAACCCCCCCCCCAAAAAACCCAGTTAAGTCAGGTTTTACCACGCCCCCCCTCTTTTCCCAGAACTATTCCTAGGGCTCACGTAGTGCTGGCGGGGGGGGGGCAACTATTTCTTGGTGTTGTCTCTCCATGCAAATTCTGGCCCCTTTGATTCACATCTTTTTCTTCCCAGTTCTCCTCAGGTGCAGGCTTCATCCTACAGCGTCTGTACTATCCTAAGGCTCCAAACACTTCCTGAAGCGCTTGAAGGCCCCGCCTGCCTCAATGCCCAGTGCAGCCTTTCCTCTCTGGGTCCTCACTGCACCCCTGGACTTCTGCCTTTGGGGAGTGAAGCATGATGCGCTTTGCCATTGAATCTTATGGACTAGCCCCAGCTTTGCTGTCTCCCCAGGGCCCTTCTCCCCTAGAGGATGAAAAGGCTCCTCAGTCCTCTTGTCTCTGTGCGTCCACTTCCCCCACCCCATATCCTCTCTGCCTAGACAATCTTTCTCAATCTTTTTCTAGGGATGGCTCCATCTTCCTCAACACCCCCACCCTCCAGCTTTCCAACCATTATCCTGTGCATCTAATCCCCTCAAGGATTTTAGGTTTTTGGAATATCCTGGAAGGTTGCTTCCTTTACACCCTTGCTTATTCTTCCCCCAAGGCAATGAATAGAAGCGATTGGGTGCTGGAAGAGGAGAGGGGGTAAGGAGAACGTAGAAGAAATTAACCAATTAATTTCAAACATCCCCGGGCCTTTTTTTTTTTTTTTTCCAAAGCCAGGCTAACAGATTAGATCCTGGTTTGTTCAGGTGTAAGCTTTGCCTTTCCACAGTTGTCTACAAATTCTGGCATCAGCATCAGATGAGAAACATTTAAAACATGGATTGTCAGGCCCCACCCCAGACCTACAGAATGTCTGGGGTGGAACTAGGAACATGTATTTGAACAAACACTTATCATTTTTCTTACGTACTCAGTGAACTGGTCCTCCGACCTCTTCTTTCCTACACTTTCTTTTTTTTTTTTCTTTTTTTTTTACCCCCCCCCCAAAAAACCCAGTTAAGTCAGGTTTTACCACGCCCCCCCTCTTTTCCCAGAACTATTCCTAGGGCTCACGTAGTGCTGGCGGGGGGGGGGCAACTATTTCTTGGTGTTGTCTCTCCATGCAAATTCTGGCCCCTTTGATTCACATCTTTTTCTTCCCAGTTCTCCTCAGGTGCAGGCTTCATCCTACAGCGTCTGTACTATCCTAAGGCTCCAAACACTTCCTGAAGCGCTTGAAGGCCCCGCCTGCCTCAATGCCCAGTGCAGCCTTTCCTCTCTGGGTCCTCACTGCACCCCTGGACTTCTGCCTTTGGGGAGTGAAGCATGATGCGCTTTGCCATTGAATCTTATGGACTAGCCCCAGCTTTGCTGTCTCCCCAGGGCCCTTCTCCCCTAGAGGATGAAAAGGCTCCTCAGTCCTCTTGTCTCTGTGCGTCCACTTCCCCCACCCCATATCCTCTCTGCCTAGACAATCTTTCTCAATCTTTTTCTAGGGATGGCTCCATCTTCCTCAACACCCCCACCCTCCAGCTTTCCAACCATTATCCTGTGCATCTAATCCCCTCAAGGATTTTAGGTTTTTGGAATATCCTGGAAGGTTGCTTCCTTTACACCCTTGCTTATTCTTCCCCCAAGGCAATGAATAGAAGCGATTGGGTGCTGGAAGAGGAGAGGGGGTAAGGAGAACGTAGAAGAAATTAACCAATTAATTTCAAACATCCCCGGGCCTTTTTTTTTTTTTTTTCCAAAGCCAGGCTAACAGATTAGATCCTGGTTTGTTCAGGTGTAAGCTTTGCCTTTCCACAGTTGTCTACAAATTCTGGCATCAGCATCAGATGAGAAACATTTAAAACATGGATTGTCAGGCCCCACCCCAGACCTACAGAATGTCTGGGGTGGAACTAGGAACATGTATTTGAACAAACACTTATCATTTTTCTTACGTACTCAGTGAACTGGTCCTCCGACCTCTTCTTTCCTACACTTTCTTTTTTTTTTTTCTTTTTTTTTTTATTTTATTATATTATGTTAATCACCATACAGTACATCCCGAGATTCCGATGTAAAGTTTGATGCTTCATTAGTTGCGTATAACACCCAGTGCACCATGCAATACGTGCCCTCCTTACTACCCATCACCAGTCTATCCCATTCCCCCGCCCCCTCCCCTCTGAAGTCTTCAGTTTGTTTCTCATAGTCCATAGTCTCTCATGTTTCATTCCCCCTTCTGATTACCCCCCTTTTCTTTATCCCTTTCTTCCCCTACCGATCCTCCTAGTTCTTATGTTCCATAGATGAGAGAAATCATATGATAATTGTCTTTCTCTGCTTGACTTATTTCACTTAGCATTATCTCCTCCAGTGCCGTCCATGTTGCAGCAAATGTTGAGAATTCGTTCTTTCTGATAGCTGAGTAATATTCCATTGTATATATGGACCACAGCTTCTTAATCCAGTCATCTGTTGAAGGGCATCTCGGCTCCTTCCATGATTTGGCTATTGTGGACAATGCAGCTATGAACATTGGGGTGCATATGGCCCTTCTCTTTACTACGTCTGTATCTTTGGGGTAAACACCCAGTAGTGCAATGGCTGGGTCATAGGGTAGTTCAATTTTTAACTTTTTAAGGGACCTCCACACTGTTTTCCAGAGTGGCTGTACCAACTTGCATTCCCACCAACAATGTAGGAGGGATCCCCTTTCTCCACATCCTCTCCAACAATTGTTGTTTCTTGCCTTGTCTATCTTTGCCATTCTAACTGGCGTAAGGTGGTATCTCAGTGTGGTTTTGATTTGAATTTCCCTGATGGCTAATGATTTTGAACATTTTTTCATGTGTCTGTTAGCCATTTGTATGTCTTCATTGGAAAAGTGTCTGTTCATATCTTCTGCCCATTTTATGATTTGTTTATTTGTTTCTCGTGTATTGAGTTTGAGAAGTTCTTTGTAGATCTTGGATACCAGTCCTTTATCTGTGGTGTCCTTTGCAAATATATTCTCCCATTCCGTGGGCTGTCTCTTAGTTTTTTTGACTGTTTCCTTGGCTGTGCAGAAGCTCTTTATCCTGATAAAGTCCCATAAGTTCATTTTATCTTTTATTTCTCTTGCCTTTGGAGATGTGTCGTGAAAAAGGTTGCTCTGGCCGATGTCATAGAAGTTGTTGCCTATGTTCTCCTCTAGAATTTTGATGGATTCCTGTCTCACATTGAGGTCTTTCATCCATTTGGAGTTTATTTTTGTGTATGGTGTGAGAGAGTGGTCAAGTTTCATTCTTTTGCATGTAGCTGTCCAATTTTCCCAGCACCATTTATTGAAGAGACTGTCTTTTTTCCACCGGATGTTTTTTCCTGCTTTATCAAAGATTAGTTGCCCAAAGAGCCGAGGGTCCATTTCTGGGTTCTCTATTCTGTTCCATTGGTCGATGTGTCTGTTTTTGTGCCAGTACCATGCTGTCTTTGTGATCACAGCTTTGTAGTACAGCTCGAAATCCGGCATTGTGATGCCCCCAGCTTTGTTTTTCCTTTTCAACAGTTCCTTGGAGATTCGGGGCCTTTTCTGGTTCCATACAAATTTAAGGACTATTTGTTCCAGTTCTTTGAAAAATGTCCTCGGTATTTTGATCGGGATAGCATTGAAAGTGTAGATTGCTCTGGGTAGTATGGACATTTTAACTATGTTAATTCTTCCAATCCATGAGCATGGAATATTTTTCCATCTTTTTATGTCTTCCTCAATATCTTTCAAAAGTGATCTATAGTTTCTAGCATATAGGTCCTTTACGTCTCTGGTTAAGTTAATTCCAAGGTAACGCATGGTTTTTGGTGTTATTGTAAATGGGATGGATTCCCTAATTTCTCTTTCTTCAGTCTCGTTATTCGTGTATAGAAATGCAACTGATTTCTGGGCATTGATTTTGTATCCTGCCACCTTACTGAATTGTTCTATAACTTCTAATAGTTTGGGAGTGGATTCCTTTGGGTTTTCCATATAGAGTATCATGTCATCTGCAAAGAGAGACAGTTTGACTTCTTCTTTGCCGATTTGGATACCTTTGATCCCTTTTTGTCTTCTGATTGCTGTTGCAAGGACTTCTAGTACTATGTTGAATAATAGTGGCGAGAGTGGGCATCCTTGTCGTGTTCCTGATCTTAAGGGAAAGGCTTCCAGCTTTTCCCCATTGAGAATAATGCTTGCAGTAGGCTTTTCATAGATGGCTTTTATGAGATTGAGAAATGTACCCTCTATTCCTACACTCTGAAGGGTTTTAATCAGGAAAGGATGCTGTATTTTGTCAAATGCTTTTTCTGCATCAATTGAGAGGATCATATGGTTCTTGAGTCTTTTCTTGTTGATATGATGTATCACATTGATTGATTTGCGAGTGTTGAACCATGCTTGCATCCCAGGTATGAATCCCACTTGGTCATGATGGATAATCCTTTTAATGTACTGTTGGATTCTATTAGCAAGGATCTTGTTGAGGATTTTGGCATCCATATTCATTAGAGAAATCGGTCTGTAATTCTCCTTTTTGAGGGGGTCTTTGCCTGGTTTGGGGATCAAGGTAATATTAGCCTCATAGAATGAGTTTGGTAGCTTTCCTTCTGTTTCTATTTTTTGAAATAGCTTTAGGAGAATAGGTATTATTTCTTCTTTGAATGTTTGGTAGAATTCCCCAGGAAAACCGTCTGGGCCTGGAGTTTTATTATTTGGAAGGTTGTTTATCACTGACTCAATTTCTTCATAGTTAATTGGCCTATTTAAGAAATCTATTTCTTCCTGTTTCAGTCTTGGTAGTTTATAGGTTTCCAGGAAGGCCTCCATCTCTTCCAGATTGTTTAGTTTTTTGGCATATAGCTGTTGATAAAAGTTTCTAATAATCCTTGCAATTTCAATGGTGCTGGTCGTGACCTCTCCCTTTTCAGTCATAATTTTAATAATCTCAGTCCTTTCTCTTTGTTTTTGGACAAGTTTTGCCAGTGGTCTATCAATTTTATGGATTCTCTCAAAGAACCAGCTTCTAGTCCTGTTGATCTGCTCTACTGTGGTTCTGGTCTCTAATTCATTGATTTCTGCTCTAATCTTGGTCAACTCCTTCCTTGTCAGTGGGTTAGGCCTGTCCCTCTGTTGCTGTTCCAGTTTCTTGAGGTGAGAATATAGAAACTGCATTTTAGATTTTTCTATTCTTTTGAGTGAGGCTTGGATGGCTATGTATTTCCCCCTTAGGACTGCCTTTGCAGTATCCCATAGGTTTTGGACCGTTGTGTATTCATTCTCGTTGGTCTCCATAAATTGTTTAATTTGTTTTTTGATTTCCTGGTTTATCGAGTCATTCTTGAGCAGGATGGTTCTTAGCCTCCAAGTGTTTGAGTTTCTTCCAGGTTTTTCCTTGTGGTTGAGTTCCAATTTCAGAGCGTTGTGGTCTGAGAATATGCAGGGGATAATTTCAATCTTTTGGTATTGGCTGAGACCTGTTTTGTGTCCCAGAGCATGATCTATTCTTGAGAATGTTCCATGGGCATTTGAATAGAATGAGTATTCTTTGGTTCTGGGGTGTAGTGTTCTATATATATCTATGAGGTCCAACTCGTCGAGTATGGCATTCAAAGCCTTTGATTCTTTGCTTAGTTTTTGCCAGGGTGTTCTGTCTATTTCTGATAGTGGGGTGTTGAGGTCCCCTACTATTACTGTGTTCTTATCTATATGTCTCTTTATTTTGGTTAAGAGTTGGCTTGTGTATCTTGCTGCTCCCCTGTTGGGGGCATATATATTAATAATTGTCATATCCACTTGTTGAATACTTCCTTTAAGAATAATATAGTGCCCTTCTGTATCTCTCTCTATGGCCTCTAGTTTAAAATCCAGTCTATCTGATATGAGAATTGCTACTCCAGCTTTCTTTTGAGGTCCATTTGCGTGGAAGATGGTACTCCATCCCCTTACTCTAAGTCTGAATGCATCTTTGGGTTCAAAATGAGTCTCTTGTAGACAGCAAATGGATGGGTCATGTCTTTTTATCCAATCTGCAACCCTGTGGCGTTTTATGGGAGAGTTTAAGCCATTTAGATTGATAGAGATTATTGACAGATATGATTTTAATGATGCCATTTCTCTTTAAAGTCTTTGTATCGGTTGTGACTTGCTGCTCTGTATCACTCTTGGGGCCTTTTTACCTTTATAGAGCCCCCCTTAATATCTCCTGTAGGGCTGGTTTCGTGGTTACGAAATTGGTTAATGATTGGCGATTTTGGAACGTCTTTATTTCTCCATCAATTCTGAATGACAGCTTTGCTGGATAAAGGATCCTTGGCTGCATGTTTTTCTCTGA
The DNA here is from genome assembly GCF_002007445.2 of Ailuropoda melanoleuca. Lineage (NCBI taxonomy): Eukaryota > Metazoa > Chordata > Mammalia > Carnivora > Ursidae > Ailuropoda > Ailuropoda melanoleuca. Next base: position 9,317,547 of record NC_048222.1, on the reverse strand, counting down.
AAGAGCTTTAAAAATGCCCCCCCAAGCCTTTCTCTCATTCCAGGTCTCTGTAGACAGGTCTGACGTAATCCTGATACCTTTGCCTTGGTACGTGAGAAATTTCTTTGCCCTGGCCGCTTTCAATACTGTATCCTTGGATCTAATATTTGCGAATTGCACTATGACATGCCGTGGCGTAGGTTTGTCCTGGTTGAGCTTGGATGGGGTCCTCTCTGCCTCTTGGACACGAATGCTTGTTTCCCTTGCTAGATTAGGGAAGTTTTCAGCTACAATTTGTTCAAATATCTCTTCTAGACCTCTGTTTTTCTCCACCCCTTCAGGGATGCCGATGATTCTGACATTGGATCGTTTCATAGAGTCAGTAATCTCCCGTAATCTACATTCGTGGGCGTGGATTTTTTTAAGACCAGCTTCTATTTTCGTTTTTTCTTCTACTAACCCATCCTCCAATTCGCTAACGCGTTCCTCTGCCTCGGTGACCCTGGCCGTCAGAGCCTCTAGTTTTGACTGTATTTGGCCCATAGAATTTTTAATTTCTGTCAGATTCGCTCTCATTTCTGCCCTTAGGGATTCTATATTCTCAGCAACGCTTTCTCTGATGCTTTTTTCAAGTTTACTCATCATCTTGACCATTGTTGCTCTGAATTCCATTTCTGATAATTGGGATACATCCATATGTATTAATTCTGTGGCCGAGGCCAATTCTGTGGCAGAGGCCACAGACTCATTATCTTTTCTTTGCTGGGGGGGACTTCTCCTTCTCGTCATTCTGATGAAGAGAGATTGCAGGGTTGTCCAGAGCCCAAGTGTTGACTGGGACCCAGGCCGTGCGCCCTTGTTTTATAGAGATCTTAGGGATGTGGGCTTCTTCCTTAAAGAGTTTATTTATTTATTTGAGAGAGAGAGAGACAGTCAGCAAGAAAGGGAACCCAAGCAGAGGAGTGGGAGAGGAAGAAGCAGGTTCCCGGTGGAGAAGCCCGATGAAGGACTCCTTACGGAGCGTTGTGATCACACCCTAATCCGAAGACAGGTGCTTGGTGACTGCGCCACTCAGGCGCTCCGGGTTGTGGGCTTCTTGATTTTTCAGCCTGCCTTCTGGGGGAGGGGCCTGCCTGCAGGTACTCAGAAAACCCTGTTTGGGTAGAGTCTCTGTGTCCCTTGCGAGGGGGGATGGGGATGGGCACCCTGTGAGCCGGTATTTCCGGGCTTTTGTTCTCTGGCGGCTTTCCCTGGCGGTTTGCTATGCCTCTTCTGAGAGAGCAGCAGCGGCTGAAATTCAGCCTCTGTCTCAGAACAGAGGGATCGCGGATCGTTCTCCACTGATGTTCTGGCCACTTTAACTCTGTTTCTGTTGGTGCTGCTCAACCCTGCAGCATCCCGGGCTGTGCGCCCCACACCCGGCGTCCCAGCCCTCACTTCCAGGGCCGGCACGTCTCTGTCCTTTGTGTTTCCAACCCCGCCCGCCGCCAGCCGCCCCGCGCGGGCTCCCGGAGCTCCCCGTCTCAGTCTGGTGTCTCACGGGTGCTGACCGCGAGTCCGCCTGCTCCCCCGTGCAGGTGGCCCTCCAGCCGCCAGCCGCCCCGCGGACGCTCCCGGAGCTCCCGGTCTCAGCCTCGATCCAGTGAGCACACCGGAGCTCCGGAGCTCCGTGAGATGCTTGGTGGCGCACGCTCCCGGCTCACGGACTCAGTCTGCTGTTTCCAGAGTGCGGGTCAGCGGTCCACCCGCTCCCCGGTGCAGGCGGCCCGCCAGCCGCCCTGCGCGCGCGCTCCTGGAGCTCGCGTTCTAAGTCTGCTGTCTCGCGGGTGCCGTCCGCGAGTCCGCCTGNTCCCCTGTGCAGGTGGCCCGCCAACCGCCAGCCGTCCCGCGTGCGCTCCCGGTGCTCCCTTCTCAGTCTGCTGTCTCAAGCGTGCGGGTCCGCGGTCTGTCCGCTCCCCCGTGCAGGTGGCTACCGCTTCCCGGCACCCTGACACGGCGGCTCCCTCCCCCTTCTGTTTATCTTCCGATATCTGTGCGGGTTTCTCGGCTCCCCGCTTCGTACCTCGATACTCAGCGCTGGAGATGTTCATTTGTAGAGATCCAGATGTATCTTCCTGCGTCTCAGGCTGATTCCGTGGATGTTCCTCTTTCCTACACTTTCTGCCTTCTTTCCCTTTCATCCTTACCCCTAGAATGGTGATAGCTGGTTAAAGATTCCTTGCACAGAACCAAAATCTAGTGTGGAATTCTGTATCCATCTTTCAAAGGGGAAGTCACCTGGGGGCCAAGGGGATCCTCATGTGTCCTGTCTTCTCTCTCTAGCTTTTATCCCACTTGTCTCAGACGTTGGTGTCCTGTCAAGGTTCCAAGAAAATCTGAGTCTAACCCACCAAATGGGACCACACCAAAAGTGTATCTCCATCCTGTGTCAAGTGCAAAGCTGTTTCCCAGAGACCTAAATGCTGCTTGGTTCTTATAAAAAGTCATCAGTACATCTAAGCAGTCCGGTTTTTCATGGCTTCGGGATACTTCCAGAAGAATGACCTAAATGATTAAGATAATCGTCCCAAAGTAGATAAATTACAAAGTAAGATTTTTTTTTTATTAAGTAATCTCTATGCCCAATGTGGGGCTCAAACTCACAACTCCCCGATCAAGAGTCACATGCTCTACCGACTGAGCCAGCCAGAGGCCCATGAAGTAGGATTTTTAAAATTGCTTGCATTGATTTGTTTAAACACCTTCGTAATTCATTTGGAGAGAACAGTTCACCTTTTTTTTTTTTTTTAAGTGAATATGGCTAAGTAGGTAGGAGACATTAGGCTGGCAATATCATTGGCCTATTTTACTCCAAAATGAGGTTAGGAGTGCTGAGCTAAATTAGAGCTCTTAAAGATTATGTCCTAGGGAGTGATTAGATACACACCAGCAGAAAATCACTCACAAGTAATGGTAGGAAAGACTCACCCCTGGGATGGTTGTTGATATTTATAAAAGTCAGCTAGGTTTATTGACTTGTCTCAACAAAAAGTGATGTGTGTTATTATGACATCAGAATACTACTCCACAACAGATAACAGAGCAAAGGACCTGAAGAATGAGGGACGGGGGCAGGCTGGACAGGAGGCAGAGAAGGAAGTGTAGCATAAGCAACTCCCGATAATTTTTGGGGGGGCGGGGGTCAGAAAAGTAAATTTACACTTAATATCTCACTCCAGATTTCCATTATTGAGAAATACATTTTTCTCTTTAACGACGGTTAAGCAGAAGTATCTCTTCTAAGTTGATAGATCAGGAAATATTATAACAGATGCAAACCGTCCAACAGAGCGTTTGGCCAGATACTGTAAATAAGGGGAGCCAAGAGCTCTTGATCTTGGAGTCATGAGTTTGAGCCCCACATTGGGTGTGGAGATTCCTTAAAAATAAAATATTTTAAAAAATTAATTAATTAATGAAGGAAACTCGTTTTCCTCCACACGATGTCCTTTTTCCCTGAAAGGCTGACCCAGAGATGGAGTTAGGGACCAAAGAAATCAGACTCCCCAGGTTGAAAGGAATGACAGAGTTCTGCCAGACCAGTCCCACAACGAAGGGGTGGTGTTGTTTCTTCAACTCCTGCAAGCACCCAGGCTGTTTGGGCTTTCTCCTCTCCGGAAATGGAGGCTGTGCTTCCTGAGGGGTGGAGAGTAGTCCTGCTGACAACAGCTGTTCTCTCTGGGTGGGAGTTGGGCTGCTGGACTCTCCTCGGTGAGCTCCAGGGCCTGGACGGACCCGATCCTGAGGGAAACTTCTCACAAGTCCTGCCTACCGTGCTCTCTTGCCTGAAGAGGTGATCTTCCCACAACATGCGTGTTTTATGTGTTTTTAAACAAAGACTTTGTTCTTTGAAGTGGGTTGTACAGTGGCAAGTTGTTTTTTTCCATTGTTATTAATTCACTCATCTAGGACATTTTCTCGAGGTGCTATTGTGTTTCATTACAGGAAACCAAGGCCTAGAGAGCATAGGCTGTATACTCAGCTTTGTGACTTAGTGATAGAATAGGTATTTCCTGACTTCTAGTCTAGTGAGTTTCGCACTACTCTGGGTGTGTTTTTATTTTGTCTGCATTGAATGATTTTTTAAAAAAGATTTTATTTATTCCTTTGAGAGAGAGGGGGAGAGAGAGAGAGAGTGCCTGTGCACGAGTGAGCAGGGAGGGGCAGAGCGGGAGGGAGAGGGAGCAAGAATCAGAAGCAGACGGAGCCCTGAGCCCAACGCCAGGCTTCATCCCACAACCGCAAGACCATGACCTGAGCCGAAACCAAGAGTCAGATGCCCAACTGACTGAGCCACCCAGGTGCTCCCACTGAATGATTTTGAAAAATCTTATTATTCTTTCTTAATATTCATCTCTCATTTCTCTCTCATGAGTGGCAACAAAGGATTGGCAGCACCAGGATGACGGAGGTGTGGAGAGGACAGAAGGGAACCAACATGCACTGAAATTTTACAATGTACCAGGCTCATGAGGCTCACTGGTGGCATCACATTACTTTCCACAACCATCCTGTGAAGTAGATGGCATTGCTTCCATTTTGCAGATAAGGAAATTGAAGCTTAGAGAGGTTGGGTAAGTTCACCAATGAGCTGTCAAATATTCAAGACCGTTTTGAATCCAGGTCTTTCTGACTCCAAAACCATTAAATTATACTGCCTCCCATGCCTCAAGCAGAACAAATTTGATGTCTAAATGGCTGCTTGACTCCAATTAGCTCTGCTCAGATTTTTCACATACTTTAAGGAAGAACCTTTATATTGGCCCTTGATCCTAAGTTTAATTGACCAGAAGACACTAATGTTCCCATGTAAAAAGTTACTCATTCAACTCAGAATATCCACACACATTACTACCTAGCTCCAAAAATAACTGAAGGCAATTACCTGGACAAAGGTGTTATTGTGTTTCCAGAACAAGTGATGAGGAGATGACTAGAGTTTCTATGGTCTCTGACCTCCTGGCACAGCTCTGATTGTTTCAAAATTTATGTTGTGAAAGTTAAGTTTTTTTCCCTGAACGCTTTCATTCATTGGTCTCTACACTGGGAGTTGTGTACAATTCAAATTCCTTTTCTATGACAATGCTTCAAGTTATTGGCAGTGGCTTTCAAGTTTTCCTAGGGGTTTACATTGGTTTAGAATCCAGGAACACACACACTGATCCCCAGGTCTTCAATCCCACCTGGGGCAACCAGGGGATGCTCTTGCCTCCCACCTCCACAGGAGTCCAGAGGCTTATTGTCTAGACAAATTGAACCAGGAGGCATCAACTTTGTGCAGTGAATAAATGTGCAGGTGTACATGAACATCTTTTTTTTAATGTATCATTTGTTGATTTAACCCCTTAGATTTGAAAGTAATCACTTAACCAGATTTTTTTTTAACCAGATTTTTAAAAAAGATTTTATTTATTTGAGAGAGAGCGCACACAAGCAGGGGGAGTGACACAGGGAGAGGGAAAAGCAGACTCCCTGCTGAGCAGGGAGCCCAACTCGGGGCTTTGATCCCAGGACAACCTGAGCCAAAGTCTGATGCTTAACTGACTGAGCCATCCAGGCGTCCCTAAGTGAACATCTTCTAATTGAACATGGGATAGGAACCAGGCCCTTCCCTGCTTTATGCCTCGAACACCGCAACTTCCTACCCTGGCCTGCTCATGTGCTACCGGGAGAGCTCTTTGAAAAAAAATTCTTCTTGGAAAAAATATGGTGAGTTTAGACGATTTGCACGTATTGTGATTATGGATTTATTTACATTTGCTTTTATCTTCTTATTTTATTCATTCCATTTACCCTGCTTTTTCTATGCTGCTTTTCCCCTTCATTCTTGCCTTCTAATGGATCAATAATTTTGTTATTCTTGACTTTGCCCCCTTCTATTGGTTTGTCAGCTGCAACATTCTCTTTCTCTCTCTCTTTACTATTCCTTCCTTCTTTCCTGCCTCCCTCCCTCTTTTTTCCTGCCTCCCTCCCTCTCTTCATTCCTTCTGTGGTTCAGCTTTAACATGAATTCTCTGAATTGATCAGTATCTCTATCCCCCTCCAAAACCATGCAAGTGCTATGGAATGTTTTCTTGCTGATGACTTCCCTCTCTGTTGACCACATTGGAGTTGCACTTCATTTTCATACTCCCACACAAGCTGCATTCTGTTGATGCTTGTCTAGATTTAACCATATATGGACCAATTTCTTCACTCACCACTCTTTCTTGGCTCTTATCTCTTCCTTCTGAGTTTAATTCCCTTCTTCTTGAAGTACTTCCTTTAATAGTCTTTTTAAAAAAATTGTTTTGAGAGAGAGAGCATGTGCAAGAGCAGGGGGGAGGGGCAGAGAGAAAGAATCTCAAGCAGACTCCTCACTGAGTGGTGAGTCTATTGCAGGGCTTGATCTCATGACCCTGAGATCCTGACCTGAGCCGAAATCAAGTTGGATGCTTAATCAACTGAGCCACCCAGGCGTCCCTCCTTTAATAGTCTTTTAAGTGGGATCGTCTATAAGTGATAAATTCTTTGTCTTTTCCTAAAATGTTATTATTTGCCCTCATTCTTATGAACTAAGTGGAAACTGTAGTATAAGTTCCCTTGTCTCAGAATTTTGGAGCTATTCCACTGTTCTCTGACTTCTGTTGGTGCGTTTAAGAAGTCTGCTGTAAATCTAATTGTCGCTAATTTGTAGTTAATATCTGTTTTCTCTGAATGCTGTTAAGTTCTTTTGTAGATCTCTGGTGTTCTGCAATTACATAGAATATTCTAATTGTTGATTTATTTATTCCTTCCTTCCTTCCTTTTTTTTCTTTTTCTTTTTTGTCTTCTTTTTCTTTCCAGTTATCTGTGTAGGGACTTGTACTTCCTGAATCTGAAGATTCATGTCATTCATCAGTCATCAGTTCTGGAAAAATTTCATCAATTATATCTTTTCTCTTTGCCTCTTCTTTACCTTTGTGTGCTTCGTTCCTTTGGGACTCATATTAGATGTACATCTGACTTTCTCTTTTTATCTTTTATCTGTCTTAACCTCTATTCCACATTTTCCTTTTCTTTATCCCCATGCAATGTTTTTAGTAATTTCGTTAAATCTCTTCCATATTTATCTTTCTTTCTTCCGCAGTATCTATCTTGCTGTGAATACACCCATTCATTTTTTTTTTAAAGATTTTATTTATTTATTTGACAGAGATAGAGACAGCCAGTGAGAGAGGGAACACAAGCAGGGGGAGTGGGAGAGGAAGAAGCAGGCTCACAGCGGAAGAGCCTGATGTGGGGGCTCGATCCCATAACGCCGGGATCACGCCCTGAGCCAAAGGCAGACGCTTAACCGCTGTGCCACCCAGGTGCCCCACACCCATTCATTTTTAAGTTAATTTTCATTTCTTCAAGTTCTTGGTTCTTTCTAATATGTCTGTTCTTTTTTGTATTATTTTATATTTCAAGTTTTCTTTAATTTCTTTTAATTAAGACATAGTTATTTGATAGTTCAAGAACTCTATATCTCCATAAGAGACTCTTAACTGTAGAGAACAAAACTGAGGGTTGCTAGAGGGGAGGTGGGCAGGGGGATGGGCTAGATGGGTGATGGGGACTAGGAGGTTACTTGTTGGAAAGAGCACTGGGTGTTACATATGTAAGTGACGAATCACTAAATTCTACTCCTGAAATTAATATTACGCTATATGTTAACTAGAATTGAAATAAAAACTTGAAACATAAAAAAAAGAATTCTATATCTTTAATTCTTGAGAATTCAATCCTGCTGCTCTTGAATCAGCTAGGTTTCTATCCTGCTGCTTACTTTGGTGGTTTGTAGCTTTTTTCTTGTGAGCTCATCTTTATCAGGGCTTCATATGTGAATGTCCATATGGCCTGGATTGAGGGCTTGTCCCACTAAAGAGATTTTAGATTTGTTATATCTAGGTGTTCCAGGGGTTCACCGCTCTAGGACCACTATTTTTTTTAAAGATTTTATTTATTTTAGAGAGAGCGAGCACATGTACTTGGGCAGGGGGAAGGGCAGAGGGGGAGAGAATCTCAAGCAGACTCTGTGCTGAGCACAGAGCCTGACCCAGAGCTTGATCTCACTACCCTGAGATCATGACCTGAGCCAAAATCAAGAGTCAGATGCTTAACCAACTGAACCACACAGGTGCCCCTCCAGGACCATTATTTATGTTAATTTCTTAACATTTGAATTCTCAGTGCATGATGGAAGTAAAAATTCAAACCCTGGCAGGTACAGGGTTAAAAATTCTTAAGGGAAAATCCTTTGTCCCCTGCATCCACACTTGCCAACAACATATATATGAAGAGTTTCACAACACTTCATGCCAGTACACGGATTTTTTCTTTTAGTTTATCTTTTTTTTTTTTTTGACAATGTAGGCTTTCAAACATCCCCCCTTTATTCAGGGACCTCAGTTCCAATTATTTACCTCAAATGGGCCAATGCCTTTTCTCATGAGCATTAAAACTCAAATTTTTAGGTCTTGAGGTAAGAATGGATTTTCTCTGTCCCTGTTAACCCATTTGTTTTTTGTCTCCAGCTCCTAATTGTTTTTCTTCTATCTCGGGCTTTCCCTTACTGTTCTGGAACTCAGATATTCATTTCAAAGGATGTTTATAATCCAAATGTCTGCATTTTCTGGGAGTTTTAATATTATGTTGTTTACCAATAGCAAAAACTGATAATTCTCTTCATTTCTTATGCACAGCCATTTAGTCACCTTCTAATGTCTAAAAACTGGCTCACTCCAGCCAAGCCTACTGAGCCTCACCTTTCTATCTCAACTAGCTCATTAAAACATCTTCTAAACAACAAAATATTCCTCTTCACTACCGACTACATCAGATAAAGGATTCTAAATTTAAAAACATAATCATATGAAAATTACCAAGACACTTAAAAAAAAAAGAGTAAAGAACTTACCTAACCAATTTTAAAATATGCTATAGATCTACTATAATTACACATTATAGTATGAGTAGAAAATATAAATAAATCATTGAGGCAAAACACACAGTCAGAAGTCTTTTCTTTCCAAATCTCAGTGAATGGTCTCACGTACCCTTTGGCAACCTCCCCTGAAACTGATTTATACCACAAAGAGAAAAAGTTGCCTCAGTTCCCATTAGCTGATATATAACTATTCTGGCCCAATGATTGATTTCCTTACTCATTTTTATCCTGATTCTTTCATGGATTGGCTGAATGGAAATGCATTCTGTTGTTGCATTTTTAGGACCCTTTCCTCCAATGAACCTTGATTAAAGAGCAAATCAGTAGCATAAATATAAAACCTACACCAGCTATTTTCTTCAAATTAAAAATGTCAAAATTTGACATACATCTAACATCTTCACAAAACCCTGTGCTAAATGTGGGGCACAGGAAGGGTAGTGGTGTGTAAATATGGATAAGGAACTGAAAGTCTAATTGGCGAGCTAAGCATGGAAACACAATTGTGATGCAAAATACACTAAAAACTTTTGAGAGTAAATCTTAATACTAAAAAAAGCACAGAGAGAAAGGTGAAGGGGATCAGGGAGAACTTTTCTGAGTAGATTTTTAACTAGTCCTTGAAAAATGAGCACAATCTTGCTGTAAGAGGGCGAGCATTTAAACTGATGAAAGAACATGAGCCTTGGAGCTATAAACAAGCCTAGTTTAAACAGATCTTAAAGATAGAGCAGTGAGCCTGGAGCAAGGGCACGATTGTAAGAAGCAGACCCAAAAATGTGGTCTGAAGTCAGACCCAACAGGATTCGGGTGGTTCAACAGGGGGAGCTGAGCTGGGGCGGGGTCACACTGGAGCTGCCATTCACATTCGCTCTGACCTTGAGACATTTTCCCAAATCTCTCCTTCCATTTCTTCATCTGTAAAATGGACATGACAATGTTTATCATACAGATTGTTCCAAGGATTTAAATGGGACAATGCATATAAAAGACATGCCATGGAGCGGACATTTAATATTCTTTGAGCAGAAGCGCTAACTCTGCTGTCTATATGATGAATGGGAGAAGTACAAGGTTAGAAGTAAGGAGATTGGTGTTTTAAAATTTTTTATTTTCTTTTCTCCTGCTTCATTAAAATATAATTTACATGTAACAGTGTAAAAGTGTAAGGTGTACAACATAATGATTTGATATATATATATGTTGCAAAATAGTTACCACAATAAGTTAATACATCCATCACACCACATACCTTGTTTCTTACAAGGACTTTTAAAATCTGCTCTCTTAGCAACTTTCAGATATAAAATATAGTGTTGTTAACTATAGTCACCATACTATATATTACATCTCCAGAACTTATTTATCTTCTAACTAGAAGTTTGCCTTTTGACTATGTTCACTCATTTTCCCCACTCCCTATCCTTCACCTGTGGCAATCACCAATCTATTCTCTGTTTCTTTGAGTTTGGATTTTTCAGATCCCTCATGTAAGTGAGATCATATGGTATTTGTCTTTCTTTCTTTGACTTACTTCACTTAGCGGGATGTCCTCAAGCCCATCCATGATGTTGTAAATGGCAAGATTTCCCCTTTTTTGGCTGAATAATATTCCACTGTATATATACACCACATTTTCCTTTGTTTTCTTTCCTTCTTTCTTTCTTTCTTTATTTACATTTTCTTTATCCATTCATCCACTGATGGGCACTTAGGTTGTTTCTGAGTCTTGGCTATTGTAAACAATGCTACAATGAACATGGAGGTACAGATATCTCTTCAACATAGTGATTTCACTTCCTTCTGATATATACCCAGAAGTGGGGTTGCTGAATCATATGGCAATTCTACTTTTAATTTTTTGAGGAAATTCTATACTGTTTTCCATATTGGTGGTACCAATTTACATTCCCACCAATAGCACAGCAGGGTTCCCTTTTCTGTACATCCTTGCCAGCATTTGTTATTTATTGTTTTTGTGTTTGTTCTTGTTTTATAATAGCCATTTTAATAGATGTGAGGTGATATCTTATTGTGGTTTTGGTTTGAATTTCTCTGATGATTAGTGATGTGGAACACCTGTTCACAAACCTGCAGGCCTTGTGTATATCTTCCTTGGAAAAATGTCTTTCCAGGTCCTTGGTCCATTTTTTATTCAGGTTGGTTTTTGCTATTGAATTGTACAAACTCCTCATAAATTTTGGATATTAATTCCTTAGCAGATATGTGGCTTGCACATATTTTCCCCATCCTATTTCATTTTGCTGATCATTTCTTTTGCTCTGCAGAAGCTTCTTAGTCTGATGTAGTCCCACTTGTTTAATTCTGATTTTGTTGCCTTTGATTTGGGTGCTTCCTGGTCCCTAAGAGGAGACCCAGTCCCCCATGTCTTGGGACAGACATTAGCAAAACCTTTAGAAGCTAAGATAGCTTGAGAGAGAATTTGAGACTCCCTAGGCTGGTGCCCTGCTTCTCCCTGTTGGTGCCCTCCCAGCCTTACTTTGGTAGGACAGAGGGAATGGATAGATGGGCCCTAGAAAGCATGCAGCTGGTCCTTCTTGTGGCCTGGATGACTTCCTGAAAGACCCCACGAGTGATACAGAAGAGAGCCTAGAGTTAAGAATCACCGTGCCTGTCCAGTCTTCACCATACAAAGCATTGGGTGCCATGGCAGGGGCTGTGTGGCAGAGAGCCCAGATCTGCGAGTAGGAAAGGCTGAGGCTCGAAAGTACTGGTGCAAGGCCAGCAGGGAAACCTGGTCAGCAGAGGGAGTTTGCCCATTTCCTGGGAGAAACTCTGTCCTGCAGTCAGTTCCACAGGAGACCGACCATTACTGACATCTGTGGTGGATGAAGCCAGGACAGAGGTCTGTGCTCCAAAATTAGGTGGGAGAAGGTACTCCTCAACCAGGGGTCAGCAGGAGGCAGCAAAGGACAACAAATTACAGGTCCCCATCCTGGGGAGACCCATCTGGGGAGCCCAGGGGCTCAGACCAAAGGGAGGTGGAAAGAACCCCAATGTGGAGTTTGAGCTGACAGAGGAGTAATTCTAAACAGGAAGAAGCTGTCCAGGAATCCTTTTCTACCTATCTGTACCATTTTTGGTTAGCTAATTTTTAATTATTGTTAACCTGTTTTCCTTTTTAAACTGTTCTTTTAAAAAATTCCTTTATTTTATGTTTATTTTTTATTAGTTTTAGGTGTAGAATTTTGTGATTCATCACCTACATACAACATCCAGTGCTCATCTCCACAAGGAATTGATTCTTCTTAATGCCCACCACCCATTTAACCCATCCCCCTACCCACCTCCCCGCCTGCAACCCTCAGTTTGTTCTCTATAAAGAGTCTGTTTTATGTTTGCCTCTCTCTTTTTCCTTCCCCCTGTGTTCATCTGTTTTTGCTTAAATTCCACATATGAGTGAAATCATATGGTATTTGTCTTTCTCTGACTTATTTCGCTTAGCATAATGTTCTCTAGCTCCATCAGCATCATTGCAAATGACAAGATTTTATTCTTTTTGATGGCTAATATACCATTGTATATATATATCATATCTTCTTTATCCATTCCTCAGTCGATGGACATCTGGGCTCTTCCCATAATTTGGCTATAGCTGATAATGTTGCTATAAACATTGGGTAAATACCTAGTACTGCAATTGCTGGATCTTAGGGTAGTTCTATTTTTAATTTTTTGAGGAACCTCCATATTGTTTTCCAGAGTGGCTGCACCAGTTTACATTCCCACCAACAGTGGAAGAGGATTCCCCTTTCTCCACATCTTTGCCAACATGTTAATTTTAGCCTTTCTGACAGATGTGAGGTGGTATCTCATTGTAGGTTTGCTTTGTATTTCTCTGATGATCAGTGATGTTGAACATCTTTTCATGTGTCCGTCGGCCATCTGTATGTCTTCTTTGGAAAATTGTCTGTTCATGTCTTCTGCCCATTTTTTTTAATTTTAAAAAATTTTTAAAAAAGATTTTATTTATTCATTTGACAGAAAGAGCAAGAAAGCACAAGCAGGGGGAGCAGCAGAAGGAGAAGCAGGCTCCCCACTGGGCAGGGAGCCCGACGCAGGGCTCAATCCCAGGACCCTGGGATCATGACCTGAGCCGAAGGCAGACACTTAACCATCTGAGCCACCCAGGCACTTCTGACCATTTTTTAAACTGGATTATTGGTTTTTTGGGTGTTGAGTTTTACATGTTCTTTATATATTTTGGAAACTAATCCTTTATCAGATATGTCATTTGCGAATTTCTCCATTCCAAAGGTTGCTTTTTAGTTTTGTTGATTGTTTCCTTTGCTGTGCAGAAGCTTTTTATCTTGATTAAGTCCCAGTAGTTCATTTTTGCTTTTGTTACCTTTGCCTCCATAAACATATCTCATAAGAAGTTGCTATGGCCTATGTCAAAGAGGTTACCACCTGTGTTCTCGTTTAGGATTTTGATGGTCTACTGTCTCATATTTAGGTCTTTCATCCATTTCGAAATTATTCTTGTGTATGGTATAAGAAAGTGGTCCAGTATCATTTTTTTTGTGTTGCTGTCCAGTTTCCCCAACATCACTTGTTTAAGAGACTGTTTTTCTCCCCCATTGGATATTCTTTCCTGCTTCGTCAAAGATTAGTTGACCATAGAGCTGTGGGTCCATTTCTGGGTTTTCTATTCTGTTCCACTGATCTATATGTGTTTTTGTGCCAGTACCATACAGTCTTGATGACTACAGCTTTGTAATATGACTTGAAGTCTGGAATTGTAATGCCTCTGGATTTGCTTTTCTTTTTCATGATTGCTTTGGCTATTCAGGATCTTTTGTGATTCCATACAAATTTTAGGATTACTTGTTCTAGTTCTGTGAAAAGTGCTGGTATTTTGATAGGGATTGTATTAAATGTGTAAATGGACTTCTGGCAATATTTGTTCTTCCAATCCATGATCATGGAGTTTTCCATTTCTTTGTGTCATCTTCAATTTCTTTCATCAGTGTTTTATAGTTTTCAGAGTATAGATCTTTTACCTCTTTGGTTAGATTTATTCCTAGGTATCTTATGGGGTTTGGTGCAATTGAAAATGGGACCGATTCCTTGATTTCTCTTTCTACTGCTTCATTACTGGTGTATAGAAATGCAACTGATTTCTGTACATTGATTCTGTATCCTGTAACTTTCTTGAATTTGTGTATCAGTTTTAGCAATTTTTTGGTGGAGTCTGTTGGGTTTTCTACATAGAGTAATATGTTGTCTGCAAGGAGTGAAACTTGACTTCTTTCTTGCTGATTTGGTTGCATTTTATTTCTTTTTGTTGTCTGATTGTTATGGCTAGGACTTCTAGTACTATGTTAAATAACAGTGGTGAGAGTGGATATCCTTGTCTTGTTCCTGACCATAGAAGAAAAGCTCTCAGTTTCTCCCCATTACGGATATTAGCTGTGAGTTTCTTGTATATGGCCTTTACGATGTTGAGGTATGTTCCTTCAATGCCTACTTTGTTGAGGGTTTTTTTTTTTTTAAAGATTTTATTTATTTATTTGACAGAGATAGATAGCCAGCGAGAGAGGGAACACAGCAGGGGGAGTTGGGAGAGGAAGAAGCAGGCTCATAGCAGAGGAGCCTGATGTGGGGCTCGATTCCATAACGCCGGGATCATGCCCTGAGCTGAAGGCAGACGCTCAACCGCTGTGCTACCCAGGCGCCCCTGTTGAGGGTTTTTATCAAGAATGGCTGATGCACCTCATCAAATGCTTTTTCTGCATCTATTGAGAAGATCATATGGTTCTTACACTTTCTTCTATTAATGTGGTGTATTATGTTGATTGATTTGCAAACATTGAACTACCCTTGCAGCCCAGGAATAAATCCACTTGATCATGTTGAATGATTCTTTTAGTGTACTGTTAGATTTGATTTGCTAGTATTTTGTTGAGAATTTTTGCATCCATGTTCATCAGAGATATTGGCCTGTGGTTCTCTTTTTAGTGGTGTCTTTATCTGGTTTTTGTATCAGGGAAATGCTGGATGTATAGAAGGAAACTGGAAGTTTTCCTTCCTTTCCTATTTTTTTGTAATAGTTTGAGAAGAATATGTATTAGCTCTTCTTGAAATGTTTGGTAGAATTCCCCTGCAAAGCCATCTGGCCCTGGACTTTTGCTTGTTGGGAGATTTTTGATGACTGATTCAATTTCTTGGCTGGTTACCCATCTGTTCAAATTTTCTATTTCTTCCTGTTTCATTTGGTGGTTTCTTTCTTTCTAGGAATTTATCCATTTTTTCCAGATTGCCCAACTTGTTGGCATACAATTTTTTAATAATATTGTTTTAATTGTATTTCTGTGATGTTGGTTGTGATTTCTTCTCTCTCATTTGTTATTTATTTGGGTCCTTTCTCTTTTCTTTTCAATAAGTCTGGCTAGGGGTTTATCAATTTCATTTATTTTTTCAAAGAACCAGCTTCTGGTTTCATCAATCTGTTCTACTGGGTTGTTTGTTTGTTTCTAAATCATTTATTTCTGTTCTAATCTTTATTATTTGTTTTCTTCTGCTGGCTTTAGAGTTCATTTGTTGTTCTTTTTCCTCACTCCTTTAGGCATAAGGTTAGGTTGCGTATTTGAGATTTTTCTTGCTTCTTGAGGTAGGCCTGTCTTGCTGTATAATTCCCTCTTATGACCACTTTGGCTGCATCCCAGAGGTTTTGGACTATTGTGTTTTAATTTTCCTTTGTTTCCATGTATTTTTTTATTTCTTCTGTAATTTTCTGGTTGACTCCTTCATTCTGTAGTAGGATGTTCTTTAACATCCCAAGTTTTTTCTTGTGGTTGACTTCAAGTTTCATAGCGTTGTGGCTGGAAAATATGCATAGTATGATCTCAATCTTTTTGTACTTGTTGAGGCCTGTGACCTCGTATGTGATCTATTCTAGATAATGTCCCATGTGCATTTGAAAAGAATGTGTATTCTGCTACTTTAGGATGGACTGTTCTGAATATATCTGTTAAGTTCATCTGGTCCAGTGCGTCATTCGAAGCCATTGTTTACATGTTGATTTTCTGCTTAGATGATTTTTCCATTGATGTAAGTGGGGTGTTAAAGCCCCTTACTTATGGTATTATTATTATCAATGGCTTCCTTTTTGTTATTGTTTTATGTAGTTGGGTCCTCCCAAGTTGGGGGCATAAATATTCACAATTGTTAGATCTTCCTGTTGGATAGACACCTTTATTATGATACAGTGCCCTTCTTCATCTCCTGTTATAGTCTTTGGTTTAAAATCTAGTTTGTCTGATATAAGTATTGCTACTCTAGCTTTTTTTTTTTCATGTCCACTTGCATGGTAAATATTTCTCCATCCCCTCACTTTCAATCTGTAGGAGTCTTTAGGTCTAAAATGAGTCTCTTGTAGGCAGCATATAGATGTGTCTTTTTTTTTTTTAATCCATTCTAACACCCTATGTCTTTTGATTGGAGCATTTAGTCCATTTATATTCAGAGTAATTACTGATAGATATGAATTTAGTGCCATCTTATTACTCTTTTGTCATTGTTTCTCTGTCATTGTGAGATTTTCTCTCTTCTTTTCTAGTCTGTTGCTTTTGGTCTTTCTTTCCCAGAGTCTCCTTTTTAATATTTCTTGTAGGGCTGGTTTAGTGGCCACAAACTCCTTTTAGTTTTTGTCTGGGAAACTTTTCATCTCTTCCTCTATGCTGAATGATAGCTTTGCTGAATATAGTATTCTTGGCTACAGATTTTTCTCATTCTGAAAATTGACTATATCATGCCACTCTATTCTGGCCTGCCCAGTTTCTGTGGAGAGATCTGCTGCTAACCTTATTTGTCCTCCCTTGTAAGTTAGGGACTTCTTTTGTCTAGCTTTTAGGATTTTTTTTTTATCTCTAAATTTTTGCAAATTTAACTATCATATGTCTTGGTGTTGGTCTGCTTTTTTTGATTTTGATGGGAGTTCTCTGTGCCTCCTGGTTTGGGATGTCTGTTTCCTTCCCCAGATTAGGGAAGTACTCAGCTATAATTTCCTCAAATAAACCTTCTGCCCCCCTTTCTCTCTTCTTCTTCTGAGACTCCTATGATACCAATGTTATTGCATTTCATGGAATCACTGAGTTCCCTAAGTCTACTTTCGTGATACAAGATTTGTCTTTCCCTCTTTTGCTCAGCTTCATTATTTCCCATAATTCTATTTTCTGTATCACCTATTCGTTCCTCTGACTCTTCCATCCTTGTGGTCATTGCATCCAACTGGTTTTGAATCTCAAGTTATTGCATTTTTCATTTTAGCCTGATTGGTTTTACACTCTTTTATCTCTGTAGTTAAGGGTATCCCTGATGTCTTCTATGCTTTTCTCCAGCCCAGCTAGTATTCTTATGATTGTTGCTTTCCGTTTTGGATCAGAAAAATAAAATAAAATAAATTCTGGATCGGGCATATTACTTATATCTGTTTTGATTAGATCCCTGGCCATGACCTTCTCTTGTTTTCTTTTGGGATGCAATCCTGTCTTGGCATTTTGTCTAGATCTCTGTCTTCTCTGTGTTAGGAAAGCCTGTTATGTTTCCTGCTCCTGAGAGTAATGAATTTATGAAGAGGTCATATAATGTCCAGGGTCTGGTGCTTTAGGAAGTGTCTCTGGTGTGTACTGCATGCACTCTGCTGCTGTGTTTTGGCTGCTGTATGCTTCAGGTCAGTCCTCTGCTGAGTTTGTCCTTGCCTGCAGTAAGGAGTGTTTGGACCTTGGCCAGAGTGTGGTGAGTTTTAACTACATGTGCTCTGGTCTGCTTCTTAAGAGACCTGATGCTATTTCCACTAGAGCTGAAGCTTTTCAGAACTCAATGGTCAGTAGATGTGGTGCCTTTGGGGGTTTGCACTGGTCTTCCGGGCGGAGGGGCCTGCTATGCTGGCTTTCAGGCTCACTTCCCAGACAGAAGCAGTACCAGCAGAGTGCAGGGGGGGTGGGGCTTGGCGTAAGCAGGTTAGGCAGCCAGCGTTGGTGCTGTGCTGTTTACTGAGGTTGGTTTATGCTGAGGGGTGGGGGAGGGAAATGGCACCAGCCAGCTCTTTTGTCCCTGGAGAAAGGAATTCAAGCTTGCTGCTGTCTGGGAAGCCCTCCCAGAAGAGCGAATAATTTCCCCTTGTGCACCCTAGGTGTTCTTCAGATTGCTGTTTTCACACTGTCTGTCTGGGTTACTTGCCTGCCTGCGGCAGCACAGTGCACTTTGGGCTCTATCCCAGCCAGGCTGGCTGGGTTTTAAAAACTCCAAACTTTAGGGACCTGGTATGGCAGGGACCTGTGCTGGTTTTTGGGGGGTCTCACCTGGCTGGGATTAATGCAGGTTTGACACAGAAGGGTGGTCACACCAGTGTGTAGGAGCATGGCATTTGGAGCAAAGTACACTAAAGAGCCAGTGTCCAGGTAGCCACCCTCACCAGGTGTCTCTGTGCCTATGCTGAGGGTTGGGGGAGGGAAATGGCACCTGCCGGCTCCTTCATCACTAGAGACGCAATGCCACCTCTCTCAGATGCACTCCGAGAAGAGCAAACAGTCTCTCCCAGTGCGTCTCATGCAATCTGCAGATCGCACAGTCTGCCCCCGGATTACCTGCCCCCCTTCTCCACAGGAGTAATGTAGCACCCTCAGGGCCCCATACCAGCCACACCGAAGACCTCTAAAATTCCAGTCTTTGAGCCCTGCTGGTTGCAAAAACTCAACAGTTTTGCGGAAGTGTTTTCCTTGAGCTATCCTGTGTGCTGCGTGCTCGCTCTCTCGCTGTCTCTCCACAACCAGGGCTCCCTCACCTCTATAACACCCACTCCATTTCTCCCCCAAGCCATGTCTCCCCACCTCCTACCTTCCACAACGTGGGCCTTCTCTCTCCCTCTAGTTACGCAGTTTGTTCTGTCAGTCCTCAGATCGATTTCGTGGATAGTCAGAATGATTTGACTTGTCTAGCTGTGTTCAAGGGATGAGGCACGCCTAGGATCCTCCTACTACTCCATCTTAGCTCCTCCCCCCAAATCCCTGTATTTTAAATTTATTTTTCCAGTTATTCTGTTTTGGACTTTAAGTTTCACTTATAGGGGGGCCTGGGTGGCACAGTTGATTAGGTATCCTACTCTTGGTTTCAGCTCAGGTCATCATCTCAGGGTTGTGAGATAGAGCCCCATGTTGGGCTCTGTGCTCAGTGCTGTCTGCTTGAGATTCTCTCTCCCTCTCCCCCTCCCACTCATACTCTCTAAAATAAATAAATAAATCTTTAAAAAGTTGAATTTTATAAGCTTCAAGAGCTTTGAACCCCTTTTCCTTATATGCAAACATTTGGATGTGTATCACATTTTAATAATAAAATAATCCTACCACTGTCAATATCTTCAGCAAAAAAAAAAAAATCCTATAAACTCTTCTGTTGGCAGTTTTATTTCTAAAGCTAATCATTTACATTACTTGCCTTAATAAGATGTGATTGAATTTCCTAAGATTCCTTTCTTATTTTGAGGAAAACCAAATATATTCATGTGCTTGTGCCTCTAATGAAGCAAATCTGAAAAGAATCAAATATGAAAATATAACTAAAAATAGAAACATAATTAATAGTTTCTGATCATTTGCCTCTGCCAGGAATATCGGTGCAGTTTGATTATTGGTTGTAACTCACACATTCAAATGATCCTAGTATTTTCACTTCTTTATTAATATCTTTTTTATTCTATGAAAATGTGGCTTTCCTTTTGACCCTCCTGCTTATATAAATAAGAGCAAATTCCTACATGGACTCCTAAGTTCTGGTTAGCTTTGCTTTGGCCCAAGGCCTCCATGATGTAACCCCTAACTATGTACCGAGATTTAAAAATATGTCTACAGATTCTTAGATATTCCTCTTCTCAAAAAGAGAGCCTAATTTCCTTCCTTTCAGCGGGGCTGTTCTAGTGACTCACTTTGATGAGCAGAATGCGATGGAAGTCAGAGTGTGACTTCTAAGTCCAGGTCATAAAAGGCAAGGTGGCTTCTGTGTGCCCTCCCAGAGCACTCATGAGGACACTCAAACAGCACGAAGTGGTCTACATGGAGAGGAAGCACAGCCTTGCCACCTGTGCAAGTCACCTTGAAGTGGGTCCGTCAGTCCCAAGCAAGCCATCAGATGACGACTGCAGCCCTGACATCCTGACTACCACTTCTGAGCAAGTGCAGCCAGAACCTCGTAGAACTGCCCACTCCTGAATTCTGGACCCACGGAAATCACATGAGACGGGTATGGCTGTTTTAAGCTGCCAAGTTGAGGGATGCTTCATTTTGCAGCAATAGGTAACTAATACTCTAGCTTTCTCACAAATATATACCTCTCTCTATAAAAGGACAAGGGGAAAATGTGGGAAAGTGGGCTTCATAACATCATTAAGACAGTCTCGAACACGAGTGGTACTGAGGCTAGATCTTACAGCCTCATTCTTGGTGAAATGCTCCTTTCTTGGCAGTTGCTGTGGCTAGTGTTTTCACTCTCGTGTTTTCAAGTAGCTTGGCTTATTTGTAGTTGACTGTACAGATAATGCTGGATCAACAAGGGTAACTAATCAACGACAGGAAGGTGTGGCTTTTGGCTCAGATTCTTATCTTAGTCAAGGAAAAATACATCTACTCTACTGTGCTATTTCCAAAGCCCTGCTAGTCTAAGAAAAGATAAGCTCTGACAAACATGAGGACATGGGGGTATGGTCTGGTTCAGGCAGATATTTAGGAGACTGAAGAGAAACAGTAATGGTTTGAAGTTGTAACAAACACCCATGTGTTCCAGTGTTCAAATCTAAGTAATACGGGAGTTTCAGGGATTGCAACAGGGTTGGGTTGGTTTATACTATTCTAAAACCAAACCAGATCTTTTTTTCCCTCTCCAAGTTGATTTCTTTCCAGAAATTCCAATTTCAGAACTTACCTTTTTCTTTGTGAAACATTCATTGTTCTATTAGTCAGCCTCTCAATGTCTTCATGAGTAGGGCCCCATAAGGATTCAAGAGTTCCTTTCTCCAGCACGATCGCGCACAGAAAAAACCTACGGTAAGCTCCAAGATGGCGGCTGTTGCCAACCAGGCTCACGTTATGGTGACTGGGCATCCGAAGCATCTCCTAGAGGGAGATACAGTCTTCTAAGAACCGTGTGCACTGACACGGAGCCTCACAGAGGGCAAAAATAACTGGTTTTTCCAAGAGTACACAAAGGTGTATGCCCCAAGACACTGAAAGATAAAAAACTAAGTTCTATTTCAACTTAAATTAACTCACTATATCTAGGGGGGTAATCATTAAGTAGCACTCAGATCTACAATGATCTCCCCTCATCTTAGGAGATTT
Organism: Ailuropoda melanoleuca; assembly: GCF_002007445.2. NCBI lineage: Eukaryota > Metazoa > Chordata > Mammalia > Carnivora > Ursidae > Ailuropoda > Ailuropoda melanoleuca. The sequence goes on along the minus strand of NC_048222.1, from coordinate 9,296,226 downwards.
AGCAGGGTTAAATTTTAGAAGTTTGAATTTTGTTTTCATTCCAGTTCATCATGTTCTTAAGGGCAGAGCTTGCCTGCCGGCCTGGCATTCCTGTGGGGTCTGCTGCATTCCAGGTTCCCCACTCGAGGGATGGGGCAGTACATCCTGCTGTCTCTGGGGGAGACTGCTGGGCTTTAGAACACACTGCCTTCCCTCTGGCTTAGGACACTTGAGTATCACAGGCTGGCTTGTGGTTTTTACATGTAGGAGGTAGGGGCACCTGAGTAGTTCAGTTGGTTAAGCATCTGCCTTTGGCTCAGATCATGATCCCAGGGTCCTGGGATGGAGCCCCATGTCGGGCTTCCTGCTCAGCGTGGAGTCTGCTTCTCCCTCTCCCTCTGCCTGCTGCTCCCCCTGCTTGCGCTCTGTCAAATAAACAAATAAAAATCTTTTAAAAAATGTAGGAGGCAGGCTCAATATTATGGAAAGAAACTCATGCTAGTAAGAAGTTCAAGGGTGAACACAAACATTCTCTACATGAATATGCACTGGTAACATCCTTTCTGTTGTAGGCTCCTTTTGTTCCAGAAAAGCAAGCAAGAATTCTTGATCAATTACATCTTCTTTCAAGACTTCTTAATGACATGACCAGAAAGCTTTACTTTTTAGAAATAAAGATCAATCAGGTCATTAGTTGTCTTTTTTTTTTAAACCATTCAAAAACCTCAATATTGTAATTTTCAAAATAAGTATTGATTAGAGCAGGATAAGAAGAACTATTATCTTGCTCTTACTTAACTCTAGAGGTATTTTTATGAAGTCATTCTTCCCGTAAATTGGTGCCCTAGAAACACAAGGCTAAATTTTTATTATGATAAAAATGTGTGTCCAGATAACTGTAANTGCTCATGCTTTTTCTTTCTCTCTCAAATAAATAAATAAAATCTTAAAAAAAAAAAAAAAAAAAGACACTCAGCTGTCCAGAATAGGCTAGGTCTAATTCTTGACCTCTTCAGGAAGGCTATCGTGAACTAGATTTTTCTCAAAACTCTGTACGTTACTCATTTGAAGATAAAGCTCTCACAGGAAGCTATCGTTAGCCACTATTTGTCGGGTGGCAGAGCACTGTTACTCGCTCTCTCAAGGACCTGTGTAAGCGCTATGAACAGGGGAGACAACCCTTGGGGGAACCTGGGTGGCTCAGCCAGTTGGGCGTCTGCCTTTGGCTTGGGTCAAGATCCTGGGGTCCTGGGATCAAGGCCCATATTGGGCTCCCTGCTCAGCTGGGAATTTGCTTCTCCTCCCTCTGCCACTTGTGCTCTTGCTCGCTCGCTCACTCTCTCTCAGAACAAAACAAAACAAACAAACAAAAAGACCCCCTTGGCTTGTCTGCTGCAGACGTCACGTTGGTTGGTCTGGAACCTGTGAGACCTGGTCCAGCCCTTCTGCACTCTGAAGGTGCCCCATCTTCCCTTCAGGGGTCTGCTCTTCCAGGACACATCACCAGACATGACACGGGGAGGAGACTGAGGCAAGCATGCCACTCTCCCGCTCACCCACCCCTCTCCCTCGGTTTTCCAGCATCAAACATTTAATAACAGCAGCACCCA
>NC_048222.1:9224836-9294577 GCF_002007445.2 Ailuropoda melanoleuca | reverse complement strand
ACAGGGTTGGGTTGGTTTATACTATTCTAAAACCAAACCAGATCTTTTTTTCCCTCTCCAAGTTGATTTCTTTCCAGAAATTCCAATTTCAGAACTTACCTTTTTCTTTGTGAAACATTCATTGTTCTATTAGTCAGCCTCTCAATGTCTTCATGAGTAGGGCCCCATAAGGATTCAAGAGTTCCTTTCTCCGGCACGATCGCGCACAGAGAAAACCTACGGTAAGCTCCAAGATGGCGGCTGTTGCCAACCAGGCTCACGTTATGGTGACTGGGCATCCGAAGCATCTCCTAGAGGGAGATACAGTCTTCTAAGAACCGTGTGCACTGACACGGAGCCTCACAGAGGGCAAAAATAACTGGTTTTTCCAAGAGTACACAAAGGTGTATGCCCCAGGACACTGAAAGATAAAAAACTAAGTTCTATTTCAACTTAAATTAACTCACTATATCTAGGGGGGAATAATCATTAAGTAGCACTCAGATCTACAATGATCTCCCCTCATCTTAGGAGATTTAGCAGGGTTAAATTTTAGAAGTTTGAATTTTGTTTTCATTCCAGTTCATCATGTTCTTAAGGGCAGAGCTTGCCTGCCGGCCTGGCATTCCTGTGGGGTCTGCTGCATTCCAGGTTCCCCACTCGAGGGATGGGGCAGTACATCCTGCTGTCTCTGGGGGAGACTGCTGGGCTTTAGAACACACTGCCTTCCCTCTGGCTTAGGACACTTGAGTATCACAGGCTGGCTTGTGGTTTTTACATGTAGGAGGTAGGGGCACCTGAGTAGTTCAGTTGGTTAAGCATCTGCCTTTGGCTCAGATCATGATCCCAGGGTCCTGGGATGGAGCCCCATGTCGGGCTTCCTGCTCAGCGTGGAGTCTGCTTCTCCCTCTCCCTCTGCCTGCTGCTCCCCCTGCTTGCGCTCTGTCAAATAAACAAATAAAAATCTTTTAAAAAATGTAGGAGGCAGGCTCAATATTATGGAAAGAAACTCATGCTAGTAAGAAGTTCAAGGGTGAACACAAACATTCTCTACATGAATATGCACTGGTAACATCCTTTCTGTTGTAGGCTCCTTTTGTTCCAGAAAAGCAAGCAAGAATTCTTGATCAATTACATCTTCTTTCAAGACTTCTTAATGACATGACCAGAAAGCTTTACTTTTTAGAAATAAAGATCAATCAGGTCATTAGTTGTCTTTTTTTTTTAAACCATTCAAAAACCTCAATATTGTAATTTTCAAAATAAGTATTGATTAGAGCAGGATAAGAAGAACTATTATCTTGCTCTTACTTAACTCTAGAGGTATTTTTATGAAGTCATTCTTCCCGTAAATTGGTGCCCTAGAAACACAAGGCTAAATTTTTATTATGATAAAAATGTGTGTCCAGATAACTGTAAACAAATGTGAGGACATTAGTCATACTGGAAGTTAGCTGTCAAACACATGCCTATATTTAACTATCCAACATGCTAAAATCAGTTTGCTCTCCTCAAATCGTTAACGACAAAGTTGATGACCAAACACCATCGATTGCTGGTAGAAGGAATGACAATTTGCTCATTTTGTCTTGAATTCTATTTGTACTCATCATTTATTTAAATATTAAATAGCTGTTCTCCTCCCTCAATCCTACGCTATGGAATTCAAGTAACTTTGGACTTTCCCTGCTCTCTACTTTCTCCTGGAAGTCTACGTAAGACACTTGTTTGTCCATGGGGTGCCTGGGTGGCTCAGTAGGTTAAACGTCTGCCTTCAGCTCAGGTCATGATCCCAAGGTCCTGGGATCAAGTCCTGCGTGGGGCTCTGTGCTCAGTGGGGAGCCTGCTTCTCCTTCTCCCTCTATCCCAACCCTCTGCTCATGCTTTTTCTTTCTCTCTCAAATAAATAAATAAAATCTTAAAAAAAAAAAAAAGACACTCAGCTGTCCAGAATAGGCTAGGTCTAATTCTTGACCTCTTCAGGAAGGCTACCGTGAACAACTAGATTTTTCTGAAAACTCTGTACGTTACTCATTTTAAGATAAAGCTCTCACAGGAAGCTGTCGTTAGCCACTATTTGTCGGGTGGCAGAGCACTGTTACTCGCTCTCTCAAGGACCTGTGTAAGCGCTATGAACAGGGGAGACAACCCTTGGGGGAACCTGGGTGGCTCAGCCAGTTGGGCGTCTGCCTTTGGCTTGGGTCAAGATCCTGGGGTCCTGGGATCAAGGCCCATATTGGGCTCCCTGCTCAGCGGGGAGTTGGCTTCTCCCTCTGCCTCCACTTGTGCTCTTGCTCGCTCGCTCACTCTCTCTCAGAACAAAACAAACAAACAAACAAAAAGACCCCCTTGGCTTGTCTGCTGCAGACGTCACGTTGGTTGGTCTGGAACCTGTGAGACCTGGTCCAGCCCTTCTGCACTCTGAAGGTGCCCCATCTTCCCTTCAGGGGTCTGCTCTTCCAGGACACATCACCAGACATGACACGGGGAGGAGACTGAGGCAAGCATGCCACTCTCCCGCTCACCCACCCCTCTCCCTCGGTTTTCCAGCATCAAACATTTAATAACAGCAGCACCCACGGCACCCACTGCTGTGAGGATTAAGCAAGATGATAAACATCAAATGCTGGGAACAGTGCCTAGCACACATTAAACCCTCAATGAATGCTGGCTGTTCCTATTTCGTTCAGGCGACGGGGACATGCATATACATACGAATACGGGAAGTTAGATCTGCAGCTGGTGGCAGAGTTATGAAAGACAAACAACTGACGTTTTAAAATCTGAATTAGACAGTCTGTATTCTAAAACACGCACACACACACACACACAATCTGTACCAATTAAATACAATAAAGTTGAAAGGGGATATAAATTAGTTTTGTTTTTTTTTTAAAAACAGACAATAGTAAAATACTACAGTCGGCTCACTATACACAAAATCAGAACAGCAGCTTTTCATTAAAGTCTCCAAAATCTTACTCACTTACTGATGCTAGGAACTTAAAGAAAAAGGTACAGCAGGCCGTACGCCTTCTCCCTCTCCCACAAGGGCTTTATGCTGTACATCCACATGATTTTTACAAGCTTCTACAGGACAGGTGCATAAAGCACTTCTGCGAAAATCCTCACACACGTCATCCTTCGACAAGCACTCTGCAAGAAGAGCCATGGACAGCGGGGTCCTCCGTGCTCCATCGTCTGTGGCAAACCTGGCAAAGCGGGCACCTGGGACCTTGAGAGCTCATCCGATCTTCCTCAGCGTTTTCCAGAACTGAAGTAAAATAACAACAGCAAAACCACACAACGAAACCTACCAATCCAAAACGAAAAAAAAAAAAACAACACCCACAAAAAGACAAAAATCAATATCCCTTTCCTCCCCACACCCAACTCCAGGCGTGTCCTCGTGTTTTCCTACAGTAATACATACTGCTCTCCACATCCCACCTGCCTGGCCAGGCCAAACTGAAGGACGAGGAAGGCTGCAGTCAGAGCCCCAGGCATTGTCAACAGTGACACTGCAATGTCACATCAGCAGGTGCTGGGCCAGGTGGAAGACACGGAATAGAACTGTGGGGGTTTTCAGTGTGCTTATGGAACAGGACAGAGAACAGCGAGCTACAAGGGGCCTGGCAACCAAGAGCAATATGGCACCAAACTTGCAGTCAGACACATATGTACACATGAAACAAGAACGGACAGCAAACACGTTTAGTCTTCACGTAAGTTCTTTGGTTGTAAAGAACGGCCTTCTGGAAGCTTTTCTGCAAAGAGGGATTTGCAACCTTGTTCTTAGGTGATCAAATCTTTCTCATCTGCTCGTCCATCAGATGATTACCTAAGTTGCTGTGTAACCGAGTCCAGTACCTTACGATTTTCTACAAACCACTTTTATCTGCATTTTCACGCGCAGTCTTGTCTGTCCCTGAACATACTATAGATATACATTTCATATACATCATATATATTATTTATAAAAAAAAAAAAGAGCATTGACTCCAGATTCTACAGTAAGAACTGATTAAAATTAGTTGTACAAGAATAAAGTTTGTCTGAATCTGTGGAGGTCCTACACAGTGGGTGTGTGTAGTCGTTAAGTGCAAAACAAAAATACTGCCACTTAATGCAATCCGGGATTTTCGGTTCTCTGGCTTTCTGGAATAAAGCAGAGGCTGCCGGTGCCCCTGCGTGACAAAGTGCCGCTGCTCCCAGCTCGGGAGGAGAAAGTAGGTGGCCCACGAAGCACTGGCTTCTCCACGCTGGTCTGAGGTCCCGGCTGGGCCGCAGCATGTTTTAAAGATGGTGCTGGTGCTTTCCACAAGGCAGCCGGAGCAAAGACGCTGTGGCCTGCAAGGAAGCCCGGGCTGCTTTTCACCGAGGGGTCGTGCTTCCCTAGAATGCAGAGGCTGGTGAGTTCAAGCTCCGATCCCCCCCGCCCCCAACTCCAGCACACCCATACACCCATACACACACACACACACACACACACACAGGCCCCCCACCCCCAACTCACACACACACCCACACACACCCTCCCCACACACAGGCCCCCCCCACCCCCAACACCAACACATACACACACAGGTCCTCCCACCCCCAACTCCAGCACATCCATATACCCATACACCCATACACCCACACACACACAGGCCCCCCACTCCCAACTCCAACACACACACACACACACACACACACACACAGGGACCACTCTCCGCCAGACATCGCCCACCCCACACGAGGGCCTCTCCCTGACCCACAGGATCTGATTTATAATGGAATCCAGTTCTAGGATTTACACTGTATGAAGGAGAAACCTAACCCCAAGGTGAGGCTTCTAGGAAAAGTCACGACAGCAAGACCCAAAGTTAAAGTAAAAAATTATTACTGCAACTTACTAAAACCCAAAAGTATTAAAACAAAAATACTAAAGCAATTTATTTGGGGGAAAAAAAAGAATTGCCATAATCCCACATGACCCTGATAACCACAAATATTTTTGTTAAATTCTACTTTTAAAGCAGGATCTTTGGCAGGAACCACTATTCTGGAGCGTTTGAAAACAAAACTCAGGTACTACTCCTGTTTGTTGGTTCTAAGTAATGCCATCAAGGAGCAAGAGCAGGGACTGTTGCCTCTTCCTCTCCTGGGGCCCTGCTTTTCCCCATGCAGACTTCAGACTCCCCGGCACTGCAGCAGAGGGGGAACACCCAAGCCCCCCGCTTCACCCCGCACTGAAGTGGGATGTCGGTGAGGTGGCAGCGACTCCTGGGGCCTTGAATTCTGAAGAGGCACCCTCAAGACCGGTGCGTCTGCTGCACGCTTAGACTGGAGAAGCACTATTCGAGGGGCGCCTGGGGGGCTCAGTCAGCGAAGCATCTGCCTTCAGCTCAGGTCATGATCCCGAGGTCCTGAGATTGAGCCCCATGTCGAGCTCCCTGCTCAGCGGGGAGCCTGCTTCTCCCTCTCCCCCGGCTCGTGCTCTCTCTCAAAGAAATCAATAAAATCTTAAAAAAAAAAAAAAGAGGGAGAGAGAAGCACTGTTTGAGGGGGAAGAATCAGCCCTTGGACTTCTCGGAAGAGGGACTGGCAGGCTGATGTAGGCCAGCAGGGCAGGTTGTGTGTGAGGACAGCTGAAGACTTTGAAACAAACGAGTGTTTTGTTTCCAATGACAGTAACGAGTCACTTTATTCTTAGTCTTACAGGGAAAAAAGTCTTTTTTTGTTTGTTTGTTTAATGGTAAGGAATCACTGTTTAGGTTTTTGCAGTGCATGGATGAGTGTGCTGTGTGCGTGACACACCCTGAAATTTTAAGGGTTAGTATGAAAAGGGAGTAAGGCTTGTGGGGGAAAAGCCACAGAACTGGAATAACTTTCTCAACAAAGCAGACACCGAATGGCAGCACAATGATCTTTCTAGATATCTTCCTAGTTCTGTCCGAGCTTTGTTTTGCTACGTTCAGGTGCTCCCTTGCCCCTCGTACAGCTGCAGTGGGGGTGTGGGACCAAAACACTGACCCCGAATGGGAAGCAGTGGTGGCGAAGAGCAGAGCTCCCGCTTCCCCCGGAAGCAGACAATCTCTTATTTATATCATTTGCTCTTCTCAGGACTGTTAGCAAAGATCCACTTTGTTCCATTAGTTTAGGAATCAAACTAAAAAATTAAACTATGAAACTATAAAATGAAACATTATAATAAACCAACCCGATAACTTCCAAAGCCCAAACTTCAACTGCTCTGGGCACCAAATGACTTTTTTTTTAATCCATTCTTCGATGCATACCTCCTTCCCCCATCGCCCCTTTTTAACGTGTCTGAAATTGGGATGCGTCTGACAACTACTGGTGTGATGCAGTTTAACTGGAAGTATTGTTTTGTAATGATACATAAAACGATGGTTTATCTAATAATTCTAGAAATTACAGATTTGATGAAATATGACAGATGCTGTCTGAATGCCTTGGGACAGCCAGTAATTAAACATTTCTGGGAATGCATCTGAGATTGAATGATCCTTATTCAGCATCAACCCACAGGCCAGTAAGAAACGCCACCGGTCCTATATATTCTGTAGTCCCACCCAGACCCGGCACGAGCAGGTCAGGCGCGCAGCCCCACGGAGCCAGCTGAGCGAAAGTGTGAGTGAGCTCGCTCCCTGGGGGCCCATCCTCCCTGTCAGCAGCATCTGAGTGAATCCCTCCTACAGAGTCACGTGGTGAAGCGCCTGCCTCTGGGGGTTGGTGCAGGATCAGGCATGCTCACAGAACACAAAGGACGGCCTCTGGAATACATTACCTGGTCATTCTGCGCCGAGGAATGCAGCTGGGCAGGGTCCTGCGGCCCGTCTGAGATACTCTTCTTGTCCGTTTTATTTGGTAGGTTTCTTCTACTTGAAAGCTCTCCAGCAGGAGAATCTGTCAAACCGTCAAAATCTTTCCCATCGGATACACCCATAAACTCTGTGAAGGAATGGTCCTCCAGGATATCTGTGGTGTGTTCTATGGTCACTTCCCCGGGGTAAAATTCTCTGGCTGGTTGGCCATTTCTGTGGGAGCAGGCATCTTGTTCTGAACAGGAGCCAGTCCGACAGAAGATTTTGGAGTTCTTCTCAGGGATGCTTTGGGGCGATGGGCTCCCTTTGGCTAAGGCACTATTTTCCTTGAGTGGCACCAAAATTATCTTATCTTTCACCAAGCCTCTTTCGAGTTCTGTCAACTCTTTGTTTGAGGACGGTCTGAAATTGTGCACAAGTGACGGTCCGTAATGCTCACTACAGTCTGTATCCTTTGTCTGCATGGCCAGCTGGTCTGAGCTGTCACTGGAAGGGACCGCCATGTCCGATAGCGTGGCATTGGAGGCACTGTGGGAAAAGTAGCCGCTGGTAATACTGCTGGTGGTGGGGCTACGGGATACTTCTTTCTCCAAGACCCTTGAGTTCATCAAATCTACTTTAGAAGAAAACCACTCCCTGTTCTCCAAGCTGGCGTTGTAAACACTGAAGTCAGCAAACTCCACAGGTACGTAAGGCTGTGAACTTATCAGCTTCCTGCTAAGAGCTTCCAGATCATTCTCCTCCTCCTCAGAGTCCTGTAGTAATGAAGGAAAAGTCACTCATTAGCTCCTTTCGGCGACTTCATTGTTGAGACAGGTTTCAAATATATTCCTATTAAAGGCATTCACATTCACATGTTTAGTGGGATTTTTTTTCTTTTTTTCTGAGTTTGGTTAAATCTTGTCACCTATGGTACATACAGGTGCATTATTCTCAGAGATCTGTGGGCATAAACCCATTATCACCTAATGTGGAGGAGATTTATTTCTTCTGTGCTCACTCAGTGCTAATTGGAAATGCTTCCTTCCCTGGTTTAAGTGCAGTACACCTTTAATTAATTTTAATTAATGATTAGTTTTCCATTGTGAGGTTTTCCCTTTTGTAATTAAATGAGGAGAGGGGCAGCCGGAGGCAGAGAAAAGCTTTTGCTACATTTGTTCTTACAATCCTCACTTTGGGAAGCCAAGTGCAGGTGAGGAAGGTCCTTTGTAGAAGGTTTCTGAGCTATTTTATGGGGGAAGAGGGCAGTAAAATCAAGACCTCAACAGTGGAAAGGGAAAAGAACACAGTTTCGACACCCGTTCCCAGTGTTATATTAAACGCCGTAAGGCTGTAAAATACCAACAGTCAGTCTTACAGGTAACACTGTCTATGGGTTTGGAGAAGCATGGATAGAGGATCTGGCCAGAAGGTGAGGAAGGTACTGAGATGTCACTGAAAATCTCCTTTGTCAAACAGCTTTAGAATTCTGTTTGTGAAGACTGGTAAATATGCAGAAGTGGGTATCCTCAACTCCCCAGTCTGTCCCTGAATGGATGATTCTTCTGTATTTGGTGGAAAACAGTATTAAAACATACAGATGTTTCATGTTCATATAAAATTAAATGATAAACCGTGCCTGGCTGGCTCAGTCAGTAGAGCACATGGCTCTTGATCTTGGGGTCATGAGTTCAAGCTCCACAGTGGACGTAGAGCTTACTTAAGAAGAAAAAAAAATGATATTACCATCTAGTCATTTTATTTAACCTCATAAACATCTGATGACATTGCAAATATTCCTTTCCTCTTACAACATGACGTTCAACAAGTATTCATCAGGCATCCACTACATGCTAGCCATTGTCCTAAGAACTGGGAATACCAGCATTGAGCAAAAACAGGTACGGTCCTTGCCCTCATGGTGTTATCGCTTTGGGTCCTTGCTCTTAGAACAATCCTGGACCCTGTTCCAGTGGATGGAAATTCCATTCGGTATAGTAACAGGGAGACTATAAATCTGCAACCAAAACATTAACCTTACTCATTAAAGTATCATTTCAAGAGGTCGAGGAGAGAGAGAGGATGGGGAAACAGAAGAAGAGCATACTCGAAGGAAAGGGCAGATGGCAGGTCACAAATTAACATCAACTTCATCTACTGAAATTTATAGTAATAACTTTCGTTTGCATAAACGCTAACTATCCAAATCAATACCTTGATACTCTTCAGTGCTCCTTAGTTTTTAAAATAACTTGAATATACATTATGTAAAAGCATCAGTTGTCTTAATTCCACAGCTATTAATCAAAGATGAATATCAAATATCGGCAATAAAAGTTCCAGAAATTAGCAAAACAAAATTTTTGGCAACGCTAATCCTGCCATCTTATTTTCAGCTACATTCCACATTAGAGAGCACTGTCAAAAAAAGGGGGTGGGGAGAATGTTTGGAAAGGAGCAAAGATTGGACAAATTCAATCAGTAGTTTTTGCCTGTATTTTCCAGGTTCTCTAGTTGACATGTTTAGACTCAAAACTGAATTTCTAGTGTTTGCAACCTTATATTTCCTTTTTCTTTTCTTTTTAAAGTAGGCTCCATGCCCAACGTGGGGTTTGAACTCACCACCTGAGATCAAGATTCAGAGTAACATTCTCTCCCAAATCTGTCAGCCAGGTGCCCCCCCCTTATATTTCCTTCTGATTTAAGCTGGCAAAGAAATGTAATTCCCCAAGACCAGGAGTCTTTGATGCAATTAATTACTGAAAAGTTAGGTGCTGCAAGGAAAACCAAATCTGAATATGAGAATTAGTAATCTGGGGCCCTTTTTATGCCTGGAGTTATTTCTTTTGAAGACTGAGGAAAGGACCAAAAATACAGCTTTGCTGAATGAAATATTCAATCATGAGCTTACTGTGTAGAAACAGGTGCACATTTATCAAACTCCTGAAGATAAAAAATTATTCCTAAAGGATCAGAATGAGCTTAGTAAAACTGAAGAGTCTACAAAAACCCCAAGAGATTAAGTTCAAATAGGGATCAGTACAGAGTTGTGCACTTGGGATGGGACTGGGAGAAGGGGAATGACCCAAAGAGAGAGACCAGTGGAGCAGGGACAAGGAATTTCAGAAAAAAGAAAACTGAGTAGAGATGAAACGTTTCCCAACATGTAAACAGACTGAAGGTTCGTCAAGTTATTGCCTTCAAGGGAAAAAAGAGCACTTAATTGGGTTTAAACTGTACCTTCAGGGAATCTGGTTAGATAGACTTTCTACTCCAAAAATATTTATCATTGTATCTGAAAGGAGACTAAGCTTAGCACCTTCCTACTATGTCTTAAGGACAAAAAGGATTAAAACCCTACCTAGAAGTGAAGCAGGAGTCAAGTTCTCAAGTCCCTCTATAGCTACAGTCTTCATGATTTGGTTTTTGCAATTCAGTTTATGCAACTGATATTTACCTATAGACAAAACAGCTTGATTTTAAGAAGGGATCAAAACCCCCAATAAGAGCAGTGACTCCCTGCAAGGAGTCTGCCTTGATTAAAGTCATTTTCGCTTCCACTGGAATGGGGACTTTGTTGTCCCACAGGGAGATGTCTCTTTTTGGAAGGACTGTATCAGCCTAGGGCCCCAGTGCTTCTGTCCATGGTACTAAGAGGCCGGCAGCCATTTTTTTTTTTTTTTTTTAAGATTTTATTTATTTATTTGACAGAGAGAAAGACAGTCAGCAAGAGAGGGAACACAAGCAGGGGGAGTGGGAGAGGAAGAAACAGGCTCCCAGCAGAGAAGCCCGATGTGGGGCTCAATCTGAGGACTCTGGGATCACGCCCTGAGCAGACGCTTAACAACTGAGCCACCCAGGCACCCCCGGCAGCCTTTTTTAGAAACAATAGCAGCAGGGCTATCGAAACTGCATTATTTTGGGGAGCACCTGGAGTCAGTGGGGTCAGCCCAATTCTGCTGAGGAATGGGGCCTTTGTTCTTATGCTCTCATTAACTGTGAGACCTTGGGCATGCCACTCAAGTCCTTTGGAGAAATAAACCACATGCTGTCTATGTAAGACTCAAGAGAGGGAGAAGTGATTTCCTTTTGACCCTTTTTCTCTGCTTCATGACTTAAAAAAAAAGATGAACTCCAAAGGCATATTGTTGTCTTTATCTTATTCAAACAGGACATGAAGTACATTTGTGTATCTTCTCAAACTGATGAGACAACACACTGTGCTTTCAGAATCAAGGGTAACGTTGAACACATCAAAAACTAATGATGTACTATATGTTGGCTAACTGAACATAAAAAAAAAAAAGAATCAAGGGTAGCTATATAATACTATATTTTACGTGAAATTGTAAAAGATGATTTCAACCTCCTCTGATCAGACCAAAGCACTGATTCACAATCTGATTTTTTTAAGAATGGAAAAGGAAGGAGAGTGAATGGGGAACAAAGGAATAAAGCAGTTTATGTCCATTTGTAAGAGGAGAAATAAAATGAAAGCTTCCCGAAGAGAACCAGAACCTCAGAGCAAGCAAATAATACCCTTAAAATCTACCAAAAGATCCTGGAAAAGCTGCTATCTGAAATAAATGAAACAATTCAATAGTTTTAGAGATGAAGAGTATTGGAACAGCTTTCTTTCTCTTATTTAAAAAAAAACAAAACTTAGGTTTTTATTTAAGCAATTTCTACACCTAGCTTAGGGCTGGACCTCAATGACCTAGAGATCAAGTCGTATGTTCTTCCCACTGAGCCAGCCAAGCACCCCTTTCTCATTTTTTTTTAAAGATTTTGTTGTTGGGGCGCCTGGGTGGCACAGCGGTTGAGCGTCTGCCTTCGGCTCAGGGCGTGATCCCGGCGTTAAGGGATCGGGCCCCACATCAGGCTCCTCTGCTGTGAGCCTGCTTCTTCCTCTCCCACTTCCCCTGCTTGTGTTCCCTCTCTCGCTGGCTGTCTCTATCTCTGTCAAATAAATAAATAAAATCTTTAAAAAAAAAAAAAAGATTTTGTTGTTGTTGTTGTTTTGAGCCAGATTTCTAAGGCAGACCTCTCAAGAGTCCAGCAAGGAGGATGATACCATCAGACCCTGCTCAGTGGACTTCAAGGTGTGTCTGACCACGCAGAGTCTAACTGCCGCTTGAGGGTTGCTGAGTTACGAGAGGCCGGTTCCACCCTGCCCTCGGCTAGCTAAACGTCCCGAGATGGGTTTTATTTAAAAACACTACAAGGAAAGTAAACGATGAGGCAAACTCTGTCAACAACGAAGCCATGTGCCTGGCAGACCCAGAAGGGTCATGCGAGAATGTCTCGATGGGATGTTCTACCGAAATGTACCAGTAGCAGAGGTTTTAAATTTAGCACCCATGCAACATGGTGCAAGTTCCATGTCAACCAACAGACAGATCCAATCAGCCAGAGAGCCAGAGAGTTTGCAGTGGTAACGAACTGGCTACTTGGCCTTTTTAGCCCATGCCACAGCCTTATTCATTAAGCAGGGGGAGGTCAAGTAAGTAAGCAATTAATTAGGATTGAGAGATCTAGGGGCAGCTGTTGACTTTCACCCTCTTCTCCAGCAGGAACTACAATGGGGACTTGGGATAGAGAGGTAAGGAGAACACAGAGGCAATGGTGGGGAGAGAGACAGAGGCGAGGGGGAAAAGGTGCCTTTCTTCTGTCCTCAGTGGACAGGAGGAATGAGAAGGCCATTTCGAAGATTTGCTAGCACTCCAAGCACGCAGGGGGATGGCCGACTGCACAGCCAGGTTAAGTTCCTGTTAGGTTCACACAGTGTGCATCAGGAGCGCATTTTAGAACTATTAGAGGACCTCACACCAGTGAGTCCTTGGGCTGGTCTGCCACGCTGCGGCCGGGAGAGGAGATCTGCCCACACAGATGCGAACCGTGCACAGATGTGAACATCGAGCAGCTCCGTCTCGCTCGGAGCGGCCTCACTGTTTCAAAGCCTAGGAAGCCACAGGAAAGTGAAAGCTGAGACACAAAATAAGACAACTGTTTCCAGGCCCAAGAATACAGTTTTGTTTTTTTTTAAATGATGTATCACTGCTAATCCATAGTGCCTGGTATACAGCGTCTTAAAAACTATTTTCAAATTTGAAAACCAAGCGCTGGGGTATGACTGTTCTCCAGGCAGAGTTTGCGCCTACCTGTGGATGAAGTACAGATCAGCCATTCCCAAAGCAAGACCGACACCGGGTGGGGGGGGGGTGTGTGCAGATGGGGGTAGGACCTATTTTGCCAGCAAACAAGAACAGGCTCCCTGAGATGCCGAGTGGGCGGCGGGGGCACCGAGGGCTCACAGTGGGGCTACAAGAGACAGAATAAGCTGGGCGACGGCATCAAGCAACGCGGAAGGAGCTTACAAACACACCCACGCTAAGTGCATGACTACTCACTCCAAGTAAGTGCAATTCCTCTAGGTAGATTAACTTCAGAATCTGGGCAATATGCATATAGGCACATTAGAAAGATCAATGAGCGTGATCTCATGGTTACACTTCTTAACGACTAGAACCCGTAAGAGTGCCTTTCCCCCTTTTCTAAGCAACTTGCTACTGAGCAAAAAGATAAATAAAACAGAATGAACACTTAGAAAAAAATCACAGGTCATGGCCACATTCATGCAAAATCTCATTACTGGTGATCACATTAAAAAAAAAAAAAAGCAAAGACCCAGTACATTCTCTTAATGTCTTCTACAGGATTTGGCTGATTGTCTGTGAAAGGGCCTTAAAACCCACCACCAGGCAAGAGGACAGAAATGGTTCCAGAACTTACAATCTTCTTCTCACGTTTGCTATTGAGCTCTACTGGCATGATGCTGCCATTGCTTCCTGAGGGCACAATGCAGCCCGGGTTATGTGCCTGAGGTGAAGGCATGCTCTGCAAAGGTTAAGACACACAGATGCATCACATACAGAAGACGCCGACAGCCGAAAATACATAGTAAGTATGTGCCAGTTAGAAAAGCAACGCAAACACTTCCGACCCCATGTGAGCAGTGCAACTTGGCGGGCTGTGGTTAGACCACCAATGGACTCTGACAAGACTACACATACTCCACGGCAAATCGCACCACTGGGTTTATCAACGTAAAAATAAGTACACAAAATTAATAAAGAAAGCCTGTCATATTTTCAAAACACCCAGGGGAACGTCTCTTTCTCACTCAGAAGATGGAAAGGAAAAAAAAAAACTTTGAAAAGCCGTAAACACACAGAAGTAACATCAAAAGCACCACGCAAGAAATCCCACCGTGACCCTGTGTGACCCAGGCACGTTCACAGGCACGGTCACTGCCCCACACACAACATGATTCTGCTGTCCACACAGTACAGAGACGGGCAGCACTTACCTCCTGGCTGAGGAGCGGTCTTGCTTCAAGAGCCACCCTTTTCTTATGCTCCTCTTTGACAGGCATTAAGGGTTTGAAAAACTTTGGTGGCTGGGGAGAGAATGCTTTAAAAGGGCTGACTGTTAAGGCGTGGGGGTTCTCTGATGGACAACCTGGGAAAGACAAACAGGCACGATTTGACGGGCACACCAGGAGCACGGTCATCACCTAGCCACAGGAATATCCAGTTCGACAAAGAAATTAACAGGCTAATATTTGGCTAAAGATGAAAACCAGTGTGGGCAAGAGTGGAGATTATCTCCCAAGTCACAAAGAGTCAGCAAAGGGCTGGGTGGCACCGAAGAAAGCAGAAACTGAATTTTCTACCTTCTTTTCAAGATGCCCCTGAAATGCAGGCTACTAGACCGATTTCAAGTCATGCTGATTTTCTGTTGCTCTGTAATCCTGGGGTCTATGACCCTTCCATGCATTTGGGCATTCTGTCACTTCAATATCTTATTTTCTATGTATCTCATTCCACAGTTCGATTTCAGGATCTAGAATGGCACCTTTTTGTATCTTTCACTGCATAGAGCAAGTAGAGGCTTAATAAATATTCAATGAATGGATACTGTATACATTTTCTTACAAGCCCCATTTTTCCTCAAGCCACCTGTTGCATGTGACTAAGGAAGAACAATTCCACTCTGCTGCTCTGACTCATTTCTTACTTTTCCCTCTTTCCCTCCTTCTGTATTTTCTTCCTAATTCACTGGTACAATGTCATTTGGTAGAAAAATAAAAGGTGTAAGGTAACAGGCTAATTTACGTTTTCAAAGAATGCTATTCCTTTCAGGGCACTGGGAGGTCATACAGTTAGATAGTAATGCTGTTGCTGATCCAGCTCATTTCTGATACCATGTCTGAAGCTCCTTCGGGAATCAAAAAATTCTCCTAAAAAAATCTTCTGAGTACAAAAGCATTACACAGGCAGATATTCTTTTGGTAAAAAATGAAGTCTAACCATAATATAATAAGATTTGTTTGTGTCTCAAAAGGGACTTCAGATTCAGGAAATGATGTGGGAAAAATGATCTGAAAATTCTGAAGGGCTACACAAAAATTCCATTATTATTATTATCTGGGTGATATACCAGGTCCAAAGCAAAAGAAATCAAACGAGTGAACATGACACGCTCTCTTCAAGAAGACAGTTTAGAATCACCCAGCGCATTACAATCTCAGGTTCTATCTTATCAAATGCCACCTATAAAAGAACTTCCCCCCATGCTTTTCCTAAGAAATTAGAAAGAAAGAACACAGAAAAACAATCTCACCACTACTTTCTTTACTCCTTCGAGGCGAATCCCTGGGTAAAGTTCCGTAACAGGCTATATCCTGATAACTGGAGCTGTAGTCAGACATGTCTAATTGGTTCTCTAGCCAACCCTACAAAGTAAAGATATGGGTTAGCTGTAATTAAGTCCCTTTAAAATAAGAAGTGAAGCCCAGATTTCAGGTTTTTCCTATTTTTTATTGGCAGCAAGTGTTCTTCTTTATTATAAAGTATTTCAAACATAGAAAAGTATGAATGGCTAAATAATATAAGTACTGTCACACCCAGGTATGGCTAAAGTGTTAATGTTAATATCCTATCATATATGTCAGAGATTTAATAAAATCATGACAAATGGAGTGAAATCCCCTTCTGAATTCCTAAGGTCCCATCCATTTTCCTCTTTCCCCCTACAAAGGGCGTCACCTTGATAAATCTGATGTATCTCCAGGTTGACTAGATAACTTAAAGACCACAATGAAATGCTTTTTGGAGTGAATGGGTTCCATTAATACTTTCGCTTGTGTAGCAGGCATACGCTTGCACTGCCCCAGGCAAACCAGAGGGTATGGTCACTCTATGTATGCCTGAGATTTAAAAGTATCAAACTGGCCTAAGATATCGGTATACTAAGGAAAGAAAACTCCATTTATGTATCATATAAGCTTATTTAATCTTACTTCAACTTCTCTGGTGTTGCCTGCCTCTAAAGACTAGATTTCAAACCTCTTGATGACATAATCTGTGTTTCTGCTCTTTGAATCACTCAATCCCTGGCATCATAACTTAAAAATATAAAAAAACATTAAAAAAATAACTTAAAAATAAAAAATGATCCAAGCAATATTTGCTGAGGAAGGTCATGTTACAAAATGTCCTTAATTTTAAATCCCAAATTTACCTAGTTGGAATAATTTCAATTTTGCAATGGCAGATATAATACTTTCTTAAATCTTTTTAAGTTTATGAGTTAGACCCATAAACACACAGATAATTCAATTCTGTGTAGGACTACGCTGGTATGGAAAATATGCTAGGTACAATGTTAATGCTGAATGCATAGCAATTTCACATCAAGTATTTGAATTTGGAAATGGACAGGCAGAAGATACGATCTGCATAAGATTAAGACGGGAAGTCCTGAGATTTTAAGAACACCAAGACACCCTAACTTTTCATACTTTGACTCTGCTAAGTAAGCTAGCCATGCCCACAGCACAGATGCACACCTTATCGTCTTCATCAAAGCCAGAAAGGTCTGGTCGACTAGAGGAGACCTGTAAGAGAGCCATGGTTTTATCAATGTGGTTTATGTATTTAATATAAATTACACCGAAATACAGAAATGTAATGTCACATTTACAGCTGAAGCCTGTATGATAGTCTCAACCCCCTCTTCCTTCTGCAATCCTCAGGAGAACCACCACACTAAATTTGGGGTAATTATTCCCACACAGGCTTTGCATAATTACTTATGTACACAAAAATTGATTTATATAAAAAATACATGCACCTATAATATATAAATATATATAATGTATATGCACATGTAATGTCTATTTTGCATATTTTTATAATTAAAATAAGTGGTATCTCACCATACATGGTCTTTTTCATTAGTCTCAGAATTTATTTGTTCTATTCTAGATAGATATCCAAGCTGCTTCGATTTTTTTTCTCTATTACAAACTCTGATGAAATAAATTATTGCTATTGTCCCTAAGTACCACTCTAGTTGTACCCCACAATGATGGACATGTATACCATTTCAGCATTTTTTAGTTCTAAATACACCCTATGTTTCTTTTTAATTTTAAGTTTGTTTTATTATTTATTTATTTAGTCTCTACATCCAACGTGGGGCTCAAACTCACAACCCCAAAAATGAGGGTTGCATGCTCACCAGCCAGGCAGGAGCCCCCTCCTACGTTTCTATGAGGAGCTCTACAGTGTGTGTGAAGGCCTGGAATCTCTGGGCTCTAGATAAAGCATATGCACCTTCAACTCTGCTCTTCCATAGCGATTCTGGACTCAGCTTATGAAATCCTGCAAGAAATTATGTTGGGAATTTACAGATCAGCTTAAGGAGATGTGCCAATTTTTTTTGATACTGTGTGTTCCCATCAATGAACACAGTCTCTCTCTCTGTGAGTGTAGGCTTTATTTATGGTGAGAGCTGCATTCGGATTTTCTATTTCTTCTATGATTTGGTGTTTGTAAGAAAATTCCATTTTCTTGAAGCTTTTACATTTACTGATATAATGTGATGCATGGTTTGCTCTTATGCTGTCTAAATCTCTGTCCTCTCCGTAGTGCTATGTCCCTTTTTATTGCCAATAATACTGGAATTAATATCCACTGTTTTCTTTCCTTCCCCAATTAATCTTAACTAGAAGTCAGTCCATTTGACCAGTCTTTTCAAAAAGCCTACTTTTCAGCTTTGTTGATTCTATTGTTGATTTTCTATTTCATATACCTCTGTTCTAATCTTCATACACCTTCTCTGACTTTATTATAATTCTGCTGTAGTATTTATTATGACCTTCAAAAAATTTTTATTCTGATTTTGCTCTTTTGACTTAAAAATCTTTTATCCATAAATACTTCTCTGTGAATCTCTAAAAAATACAGAATTCCTCCTCCCCTTTTAAAAAACCATAACCATAGGGGTGCCTGGCTGGCTCGGTCTGAAGAGTGTGCAACTCTTGAGTCATGAGTTCAAGCCCTATGTTGGATGTAGTGATTACTTAAAAAAAAAAAAAAATCTTAAAACAAAAACAAACGTAACTGCGCTTCCTGGTGTGTTTCCCTGGGAGAGAGGCGAGGCTTGGCTCTACGGGATGCCCACGCCAGTAAACCCTGAACCCCAGGTGCCCTTACATGCCACACCCCAAACCCCAAGACACATCACAGAAGCAACAGACCCTCGGCAGGGGGTGCTCACATTATGAACATTTGGGGTGCTGAGACTTCTCCGCAGGTGCCGGGCTTTGGTGGACAGTGCTTCTTTGACTGTGACCGCCTGCAAAGGTCAAAATAACATTTATTTTCTTTTTTCCTCTGATGACAAATAATGTATGTTTATTGTGGAAGGTTTAGGAAATACAGAAAGACACATTATTTCAATCCCAAGCTCCTTCCCATAGTTATAAAAGCTGGAATCTTACAGTACTCACTAATTTCTCTTTCCTTAATCTACCAAAAACACTCTCCATTCATAAGACCAGGAACACTGCTGAACTAAAGACATTTATGGGGTAGACTGTTTACAGAGGTAGGCAGAGAAAATGGAGAAGAAATACCCCTAACTATGTATCTCATTTGCAAAACGACCATTAACTTTTATGCTGTCTTGTGTTTTATTCACGCAGCAATTTCAGTGGGACTTCCACTAAAGGCAGATTTTTCTGACAGATGCCAATCTTAGTCTTCTTGTTTGCTCACAACGCACTTTCCACGAACTTTCACCACTGCTTCTACGGATGACAATTCCCATCTCAGAGTCCACTGCCTATGGGTTAGCTTCATAGGAATGCCCTGCTGTTGTTGCAGAAGTTAACCCAGACCCCCAAAATTAGGGAAATAGTAACAGCATATGGCTAAGCACATGGACTCTGGAGTCAAGCCTTCCTGGTTTATGACCAACTTTGTACCAACTTCTTAGCGGTGTAGCCTTGAGCAGGCGAGCTAACTTCCGCTGGTCTTGATGTTCTCACAAAAGGGGATTCTGACAGTGTTTCTCTCCCTCACAGGGCCATCGTATCTAAGTAACTTGGGCACAGCCCTTAAGTAGAAGGTACTGAATAGAATGCAGACATTATTTTCATTTTTGCTATTTTGTCACAGTCACTACTTTGAGGAGATTGCTACTCGTTTTCTTTCTCTGATAAATGCAGAGAGAGGGTGTCTGGTAAATAAGTTCATCTCTGTCCATTTGTGGGGGAGGCTGGTGCTCTCGCCCTGTGGTCCAGATCCTGCTGTTACTTGCCTGCCGGAGCCGTTCAAGGCTCAGAATGTTCTCCACCTGCAGCACACCACGTGTGTACTTCTCTATGTAGGTCTCCCCATCTGAAGTGCCTTCATTTTCACTCCTTGCTGCCATGAGAGCCAGGGTTTCCCGGTCCTCAATTTCCTCTGTTGCCTGAAGGACAAGAAGGCAATGCCAATACGTTTGTTTTTGTTTTTTTCTGGAATTACAATACTTTTATGTGAACAATATTTTTATCCAAATTTTAGTGAGAAAATGATTTAGAAGTTCTAAGAATTAACACATTCTCCAATACTTCTATTTTGATATTTTTAAAAAGTAACATATGTATTTACCTTTGGTATGTTGGATACTATTTCATAGGTTACACCACAGGAATAAAATATATTCTTCAATGATATTCTCCTCTTCAGGCTCTGGGTGAAGCTCTGGTAGGAAAGGAAAGCTGAATTAAGTGATGTGAAATACATAACTTATTCCGCGTTTTACAAACTGTGGAAGTATTATCAAGTACTAGGCTTTTGATACACCTGCAACAACTCAGAAAAACAACTGAAAAATCCTTGTCTCTGACCCTGAAGGACAACACTGTCCAGCTGTCATTTGGGGATTAAATCATAGAATCTGTAGCCCATTCAGGAATTTTGGGGGTCGCTCTTCTTTCTCACTGGCAGTCTTCCTTTTGATCTTGATAGGATTTATTTAAAGATTTATTTATTTTATTATTTTTTAAAGATTGAGAGAGAGAGAGAGAGCAAGCAGTACCGGTGGGGAGGGGCAGAGGGAAAGGGAGAAGCTCAGACAGTCCGCTGAGCAGAGAGCCTGACACAAGGCTGGATCCCAGGACCCCAGGATCATGACCTGAACTGAAGGCAGATGCTTAATCGACTGAGCCACCCAGGTGCCCCTACTTATTTTACAGGGAAAGCGAGCACACGAGCAGGAGGGACAGACGGAGGACAGAGAATCTCAAGCAGAGTTGGACGCTCAACTGACTGATCTTGATAGGGTTTAATCAGTCCATCCTTGGACAGAAGAAAACTGGAGAGGGTCCATTTTGTTGGCAGCACCTGTAGGATGAGATCTGGGGAAGCAGCAAGGATTTATTTTGGGCCTGCCCCTTGTCCTGTTTTGTCACTAACCTGCTTGGACTTGGCACTTGGCCTTTTTCAAACAGCGACATGTCATAGCTCCACTGCCTCCTAGGATTATGGGTCTCAGACTGGCCCAGGGGGACCATCCTTGGGTGGCTGACATCTACCTGTGCTGTCCCCATGCCCCGTTATCTGGGGTCAGCAAGAGTCAGACTGTAACTGGGCTAGTGTGGTGACAACTTGCACACCCACGGTATCAGCACCACAAAACACAACTTTGTGAAAGACAGAAGGAAAACACTTCGAGCTCATGTAGGCAACAGCAGAATCAGGCCCTGTTACTACCTGTTTGTTGTAAATATTGGCTGCAATCCGTTTTCGTAATACTAACTCCATAGCAGCCGGGTGGCTGAGCTGCACCGTGGTTTTCACTATTAGGTAAATCCTTTCGTTCTGTGGCGTGACCCTATTCAGGTGAACGGAATCATGCACTGAGGAGTCCCAGGAGGCCGTGGCTGAAACCTGAGAACAAGAGAAGGGTTGCGGACACGGAAAAGACCCAGCTCAGCGGCTGCGGTTTGACATCACACAGGACAGCGAGAAGAGAAACGCAACCCCACTGAATCATATGTGTTGCTCCTCTCTTTTTCTGAGCAACAACACACATTCAAGTTTTTAAAGTCCCCAGTCCTCTCCCCCAAAGCAGACCACAGCAGTTCAACGGGAAGACAGGCCCGTAGGCAGGTGCACTCATCTGAACCCCAGAAACAGAACGGTAGGGGTCAAATACCTCCTCATCACTGTGCTTTATGATGGGCAGGTAGAAAAACTGGCTGCCGTGCTCCTTGGGCAGGATGGAGTTCACGCCCGACGCATGGGGGCCCACGAGCTGCTCGTTGGCACTAAGGTCATCAGCTGACCACATCCGGGGCACAAAACAGAAGTGGAAGGAAAAGTCATTTTTCTAAGCAAACACTGAATTTTTTAAAATATGCTTTCCACTGATGATTTTTACACATAATGCACTTTCATTTTCTTCTTCCCTTCCTTATCCCACAGCTGAAATAGAGATGCTAATTCCTCACAATAGGTTTTATCCTTTACAGAACCAACTATGAGAGCCAAGAAGGTACCCCATGAGTCTCCAATAAAAGAGACAAATATATGCCATACGCAATCCTAGGAGCAGGGATTTTCTCCACCAAAACACAGGTGAGACTTTGGTGCTTTCTGAGGTCAATTCCTTGTATAGCCTGGTGTGAGGCTTGTGCCCTACTTACACAACTTACACATGATTAGAGATTTGAACAGCTAAACAATCAATGTGGAATCAAAGTTCCAAGCACTTGGGAGAAATACAAAGATCACCTTCTTCCAATACCACGTGGGATTCACCTTCACAAATTTCTATACATGGTCATCCAACCTTTGCATGTATCCCTTCAATAACAGGGAGCCCACCACTTCATAAGGCACACGTCCTACTTCCAGGCTCTTAAAACAGTTCTTCCTAGGAAGAGCCAAAGTGACCCTCCCCGGGTCTTCCCTCCAAAAAACAGGTTTCCAGGCTGTGTTTTAAGATTTCAGGGGCCGTGCAGAAGAGCCTGCCTGAGCCCACCCATCCCGCCACTTGGCAACTCTTCCTTTTTAGTCTACACATAGGGTTCCATTTAAGATTTCATTCTGAAAATGGGTTTTCCTGCTAAAATATATTGAGGACCATCACTCTTGGTTCACGCAGGTTCAATCTAATCGCTACTGTAAAGAACAACCCTTAATGCTGGGTTTACAGTGTAATTACGTTCTGGCATCAGCGCTATTGGGGCAGGGAGCAAATGGCACTAATCAGAAATGCAGATTCCTAGAGCCCTACAAAGCCTAAAGGTTCAGAGTCTCTGAGGTGATTACTTTCTCAGGTAATCCCTCTGTCCATCAATGTCTCTCAACTCTGTTTTAAACACTTTTTATGTGAGTTCTTAATCTTACAGAACTCTCTTTTTAAGACTAAATACCCACTTCTCTCTTCTAGTGATGTTACATGTCAAGGTTCATACATTTGGTTGGGCTAAAAATGTCACCTAGATATAGCATATGAGTGATGAGAAAAGTAATTTAAGGAATCAAAATCAGGTGGGTCTGAAGACATTACAAACCTAAATGAAATGAGAGGGCCCCTGGAACCCTGGGGTTTGCTTACCATTCAAATCAAGGAAGAGAACCGGTATGTGAGTTTCCATTCCGGGTGGTGGGACCCTAAATTTAACAACAAAATTTAATCATAACAAAATACGTGTACTACATCGTGTTAGATAATCGAATACCACAGAGGCACGGAAGTGGAAAAGAACCACCGTAGGGTTACAGATTCTATTCATGAAGTATTTGCACAATTCCTTTTTTTTTTTTTTAAGATTTTATTTGAGAGAGAGAGAGAGAGCATGAGCAGGGGGCGGGACAGAGGGAGAGGGAGAGGAAGACTCTCCACTGAGCAGGGAGCCCAACGTGGGCCTCGATCCCAGGACCCTGAGCTCATGACTTGAGCCCAAGGTAGATGCTTAACCAACTGAGCCACCTAGGAGCCCTATTTGAACATTTTTTGATGTCTCTGTTAACACACATCATGAGAATTATGTGACTTTCATAAAGAACTACCAGTTACATAAATCAGATGTAATTAACTGAAACAAAGATTATTTAATGGCTTTGTAGAAATAGTTCTAGTGATGGGAAAAAGGGAAGGGATGCTGTTAAGAGTGGAGACAGGGGATAGGACCAGAACCCAGAGAAAGTAAACAAAAAAGACAACATTAAAAAGCTTAAAGGAGGAGAGACTGAAAGAAATATCAAAGGAGGAAGGGCTGTCTATGAAAAAGACCAAAGCGGTCCTTTATCAAAAACTGGCCCGTGTGCATCTGAGTTATCTGGGGGAGGGGGGAGGACTCTGAAAATGAAAAGCCCTGGGCCCATCCTTCCTCTTGTGAATCAAAGTACCTAGGGCAGGATCCAGGACTCCACATTTTACAGTCAAGATGACCTGAAGTTTGGAAATGGCTCAAATGAAAGTGACTGGGGTAAGGAGGACTGTCTAGACAGGGCCTCAGGGAGCAGAACAAGACTGGGAATGAAGTGGCCGTCTGCAACCATGGGACTGGCAGACAGACTGCGCGTGTGCCCTGCAGGACTCCAGGACAGCGGGAGAATCTGCAGGGACAAACACTGCAACTTATGTCCCAACTTAAGTGCCAGCAAATGCAGATTTTCTGGTTTCGTACTACTACCAAATCCATTATACTTTCCTTTATCGTCACAGACACAAATAACACCGCTGATGTTTCTGTGCCTACCCTAAAGAGACTATCTGGACATGTACACACTCTGTTCAAAAGGAGTCTGACTTCTCCTAAATGCCTAGGACGTGTTCTTGGAATGAGAATGAGAATAAGAAGCAGCAGGAGTAGTTACCATTTACAAATGGGCACTATCAATAAGTTTAATATATTATCTCTAATCCTTTGAACAGCACCAAAAACAGGGCTCCATTCACAGATTAAGAGTAAAGCCTTGGGGCGCCTGGGTGGCTCAGTTGGTTAAAGGCATGTGCCTTCGGCTCAGGTCGTGATCTTGGGGTCCTGGGATCAAGCCCAATGCCAGGCTCCCTGCTCAGTGGGGCGTCTGCTTCTCCCCCTCCCTCTGCTCCTCCCCACAGCTCCGTGCTCTCTTTCTCTCTCAAATAAATAAAATCTTTAAAAGAAAAAAAAAAAAAAAGAACAAAGTCTCAGAGAAGTTAACGACATTTAACACTTACAGGGCTGCTGGTGGAAACTAAATCTGGATCTATTTGACTCCAGGACACCATGCTGTTTCTGATGAGCATCGGACGGACTGATCAATGAACTGACTGACCACGGTTATTTAGTGCTCAAGACCTGATTCTATGCTAGTGACCAAACTGAGCAGGCACGAGGGGAAGAAAAAAATATATTTTCTCCCCTCTTCAAGTGGACTCTGGAAACACCCTTCTCTTAAGCCGAAATAAGAGAGTTTCTGGAGATGAGGAAACCGTGTCCAAGCTGCTCAGGTGGAGACACTGAGGTGTGGTATTTGCTTTCTGGCCACGTAATAAACAGATGCTTCCCGGCTTCCTGGGAGAGGAAGCTGGCTGCTGTGGGGAAGGAAGGAGGGAAGGCGGCATGAGACATGGGTGGTCCTTCCCTGAGCAGCTCATGGCCCTCAGCATGGGCTGTGACATCCTGGGAAGTCACTTGCATGACCCTGGTGCAGGCCATCCGCTGCATCCTGTCAGGCCCGCGTGGGGAGAAGGCGACTCACCAGTGGGCGGGGGCCCCGGGGACCCCGCTGCCCGGTGCAGGCACCAGCACGGCGTTTCTCTCCTCGGTCAGCCCCACCCACTGCTCCACCAGCCGGGCTTCCCGCTCCACGTCGTCCTCCGTCTTCTCTGCAGGACGACACGAGGGCATGAGCACCAAGACGGGGGAAAAGACAATTTCCATATTTAAAATAAACAGGTTTTCACTGGGTGACATCCCCAAGCGGCTGGAGCATCAATGATGTTCCAAAAGTTGAAGAGAGGCTTCAAAGTTCCAGCCGAGCACCTAGACAAGCTCAGAGACACTAGGACTCTCACTCGATGGACCTCCGGGTAGGCACGTGGAAAGAGCAACAGGACGGGAATGAGAACACGGTTATGTTTCCCGGTTCTGAGCCCTGGGGAAGTTATTCCACAGACGAGTCTGGGCTTCCTAGTCCGTCAAATAGGGCCCATACAAGCCATGTCTACTTTACACGCTTGTTGGAAAGATCCAGTGACATCATGGATGTGACGCTGCTTTATGAAAGTATACACCACTGTGCAGAGGATTAAACCACACCACACACCACGCTCTGTAAAACTAACTTTGTTGTCCTTTGCGCTCCTGACAAAAAAGATTTTACATTATTTTGAAACCCTCAGATTCATAATTCCACCCTGGAGCTATCCGGGTATAGTCAAAGTGAGTTTCCATTAGCAGGCTGAGCACGGATACAAACTGACACCATGAACGCTGAGCCAAGATGTTTTGCTGAGGGGGGAGCTTTCGCTAACTTCTACCTGAAATGGATGAACGCGCATAACGTGTCCTCTGATGCAGGACCCGCCACACTGCACGGATCATCATGTCAGGGCGCGAGACTGAGGCTTTTAAGCACACACCTCTACCCCAGAGCCCCAGCGGCTGCTGCCAGCGTAAGAAACTGCGTCCCTGGAGCCGCGGGGCCGTGAGGGGAGCTGCAGGCCCGCTTCAGGCCCTCCTGCTCCAGCTGGGCGCTGACCTGCCACGTGGGACCCTGGAGCTGCCGTCGGTCCCAGGTCCTGAGCCCAGAACGCCTAGTAACCACGTGTCGGTTCTGACTGCATTTGCATCCTTCGGAACTAAAGTTTAACGTTTCACGTCACAGTTCCCGCAGAGGCTTAGGAAGGTTTATTACTTTCAAACTCAATACCGTACGAAAGGAGTCACTACTATCTGTAATTGTTACGACGTCAGAACACTAAGGTAGTATTGTCCAACCGAGGGGAGGAGACAACCTGCCGCCACTGTCTAGAAGTGAAAAAGCCACTCCCGGGAAAGAGTTTCATCTCACATACCTTTTTTATTGCTGACTTTTTTTATCTGCTCATCTAAGTACTCTCGTCGTTTGATGAGCGCATCAGACCACCTCTCTCTCACACAGTTTAAGTCTTCTTCCTGACATCAGGGAGGGAAAACATTTTCCTGTAGAATACATAGACTGTTTTTTTTTTAACAAAGATGTTTACATTGATCAGGAAAGTTTTCATTAGGAAAGGCCATTGAACACTGCTGCGTGATTAATATGCAAGAAAGCAAAGAGGCCTCAGAAACACAGCATGCTGATCGAGGAACCCATTATTCAGAAATCAGAGCCCCTGGATTGCCAAAGGGATAATTATACTTAAAAGCAAGAGAAGCTCAAACTATACCAGCTGTGGGGGTGATTCTCACATGGGGTGTGTGTATGTGTGTGTGTGTGTGTGTGTGTGTGTGTGTGTATTTAAATTGGAGCTATTCATTTGAAGGATGTGTGATTCTAAACAGAAGGACACCATGAACAGAGCCCAAATCATGGAACAGCGAATGGAATGGAAAAAAGAAAACAGGCATTTTCATAGTTCATCGTTCAATGGCCTGAAAACATGTATTTTCTGAAATGCAAAGAACACATCAGCAGAGAACCTTTCAAACTTGCTGCAAAGATTTTACCTCCAACCACTACTACAAGGCTCACCAAAAATCTCCCATGCAAACACCCAACATGCAGTCAGCCATGCTTTAGGAACGCCCAGAAGCAGCCGCTGGGACTTCACCGTGAACAAGGTGGCAGGAAGCGCACAGACAACAGCAGGACGTTAGTTAATGGCATTGCTGAGATCCAAGGGGAGACTGGGATTTCCCCTGAACTTTGTTTCTGTTTGCTTGTTTTCTTTCTTAGTTAAGTTATGAGAGAAAGAAGCCCATCAATTCTACTTAAAATGCTCAGTGAGTTGTCTAATTCCGGTCTAACCCTTAAGACGTGGCATTAAGAGCAGACGGCAGAGGACGTCTGAGGGTCTGTCTACAACGTACCCACAGTTCACATACAGGAAGGCACCCCAGGAAAACTGTAGAGAATCAGTACAAAGACTGGGGACCAAACCCAGAACACTTCATCCAGATTCGCTGCCTTGCCTGTTCCTATCATCCCACATTCCATGACAGCAGGCCAGCCAGTACTGACGAGGTACAAGTTCGCAGGTGCCTTTTTTTTTGTTGTTTTCTAAATTTCCAAAAAGAAAAAGCTGAGATTTAAATTCTCCAAGTTAAGGATAATTAAGCTCGGTCCTAATGAGAGAAGGAAGCTGGCTAACCCAAACTAAACTATGTGACTGAAATGTTTTCCATTTCCTCTCCAGCAAGAGACGTTAGTTAAAGCTGTGTATTAGAACAATCCTTCTCTCTTGGAAATGAGGCACGAGGTGCAGTTTTGCATAGAAAAGACAAGCTTCGACCTAAAGATTATGGATGGGTAATTCCACAGTTTTTAAAATCATTAATTTAATACAGTGATAAGGGTCTTGCTTGGAAAGTCTTTACGAGCTAATTCGAGATTGCATAGCAGCGATGCGGAATCTGATCACACACTTTGAACGGACAGAGAAATCTAGAGCAACAGGATTGTATCCCCGATTATGTTTAAAGCAAATCCAAAGCGAGTGAAAGACTGCATATTCTTGCTCGACGGTCCTCCTTCCTCCTCCCTGCCCCCTGCTTTGCGGACGCTGGCCATTAGCAGCAGCTGTGCCCCATGCCACAGAATGACAGCAGCAGTGATACCTGGTAACTATCCATATCATCACCATCCTCATCATCTCTCTGGCAGGAAAAATAAACACAAAGGACATGCATTTTGTTTCTCGAACAGCACACAGGTAATTCTTTAAGCGTAACACACACATTATAATGGACGGCACGTGTAACACCAGCATAATACATCACTTAAATGAACTGCAAGAAAGGTTTAGTGGACTTAACTCACTTCTCTCTAAGAATCTGAGTTTTGTTTTGTTATGCTTTTAATAAGGAAAGCAACCATTTAATAAAATGAGAACCCTGTTCAATGGGACTAGCCATCAACCTCATTGGACCAGGCCTTCCCCTATCGTTATGTGAATGGTGCACACACATTTCTGGGTGGGCTATCCGAGATTTGGAACGGACTCAGAAAGACAAAATGGCAGAACTAGACTTGATTGCTCAACCTCTTAGTGTAGCCGTGAGGCAGCCGGGGCCCTGAAGGATGAAATGGTTTAACCCAAGGAGCACACAAATGGTGGCAGAGTCAGGACTGGGAGCCAGGCTGCTAGTTGCCCCACTCAGCATCGTGTTCCCCCACCACACCACAAGCACTGAGGAAATCCTCACAGGCTATTCACAGACAGGGTTCCTCAGCGTACGACCGTTTAAAGAGCGCAGCCTGCCATGCTGAATACTGGATCTACTGTCGCCCACGACTGGTTATGTTAGCATCATACCAATCAGCTGAGAAAAGTCAGAACTGTCCTAAACCCATGGTAATAGTTTACAACAATTATATAAAGTAACGGTTTTGGCATAAACATTTGGCCAAACAAAATCACCATGTTGAAAATAAAAGGGTTTAGTTGAGACAGGTTTCCTTAGACACAAGAATAAAGAAAACTCCCTTTTGTAGGGAATAACCATCTATAGGGAGAGAGGTTCTGCCCAAAATGAACAGTGGGCCACGTAACAATTGTCTTTGGTTTTTCCTAGAGGGTTAGTACTCACACAGGCAGTGAAGTGGTCTAGTTGTAAAAAGACAAACTTTTTTTTTTAAGTGCTTTAAAAATATAATTACATTACCCTCATATGTAAGTATACTTCAACATATACTGCTTATTAAAAGTGATTTAAAAATATAGTTTAAAAAATAGTTATTCTCTGCATAGATTTCAAAATCCACTTTTTTTTTAAGTTTGGAAGCCATCATTATCATTTGAATAACTGACATATTAAATGCATACCTAATACTGAAGTAATTTTTCTTTTTTTCTTATAGATTTTATTTTTTAAGTAATCTCTACACCCAACGTGGGGCTCAAACTCACAAGGTTTGAGTTCCCCTTCTCTCTCAAACTCAAATCCTGAGGTCAAGGTCTCATGCTCTACTGACTGAGCCAGCCAGGTGCCCCCTGAAGTAATTTTTGACTTAATTCCCCAAATTACTGAAAAAGCACAAGTAGCTCAAATTTATCATTATCATTTTTTAGACTAAGGGGATCCTTCCATTAACACAGAACTAGCCTGAACTTTCATGATGTGCAACTTGTGAAATCAGCGTATTCTGCACTGGCTTGAGCTACTGCCTCAGAATATTTCTAAAGTACTATGTCATAAAATAAGTTCTGGACGTGACCTTGAGCATGGCTGCAAAGAAAAATAAAAGCTTTAAAAGAGTCACAGTTTAGGGGCACCTGGGTGGCTCGGTTGGTTAAGCGTCTGACTCTTGATTTCGGCTCATGTCATGATCTCATGGGTTGTGGGATTGAGGCCCACATCGGGCTCCGTGCTTAGCAGAGTCTACTTCTCTCCTTTTCCCTCTCCCTCTGCCCCTCTGCTCGTTCTCTCTAAAATAAATAAATCTTTTTAAAAAATCTTTATAAAAAAAAAATGAGCCACAGTTGGTTGGTTGGTTGATTTTTTAAAGTAGGCTCCATGCCCAGCGTGGAGCCCAACACAGGGCTTGAACTCACGACCTTGAGATCGAGACCTGAGCTGAGATCAAGAGCTGGCCGCTCAACCGACTGAGCCACCCAGGCGCCCTGAAATAGTCACAGTTTAAATCTGCATGACTGGTACTATGTCCTTCATAGAGCATTTAGCACAGGGGGAAGCTCAAATTTTGACAAAAATCAGTTTTAACTCAGGAGGTAGAGTGGTTTTAAAAGTTCAAATAATCAATCCTTGTAAGGTTCCTCATATGGGAACATGTAGTCAGTTGGAGATCCCTAATTTATACGTCATGATTTAGGATGCAAATTCAAAGTTTTACCTAAGATCAGAGATTCATTAAGCCACAAAATTTTAGTATAGACTGGGATTTCAGGAGAATTATTAAGTCTACTTCATCATTCTGGAGAAGAGAGAAGGGGAACTGGAGGTTTGCGTTATCCCAACAAGGTAACCAGGAAGGCCATGCTAGACTGAAGATTCTAGGCCCCCTGGCTCTAGGCTGGCGACCTTTCTACCAGGCCCTGCAGCCACCCCCAAAGTTGCTGGCCGAGTGAGGGACTGAGCTGGGATAAGAATCCACACAACCCAATTTCCTATTCCACACGTGAGGAAAAGTCTGGGGGAGAAGCCGCCCCCAAAACTGTCCTCAGGCCTTCCTTCATACTCTCCCTGGCTCTGAGAACCAGGGGCAATTTTGGCCTGGGACAGGGAAGGCGGCGTTTGACAAAACTATGCCTTCCAAGGCCTCATAGGCCAAGCCAGTGTTCCTTCTAGCTTTCAGAAAGTCTTTGCCTGAATGCCAGGGAATACAAGGAAACTGAGACAGAGGATGAATCATTCTCAGGATGGGCTGGGCCTCTGCCCAGACTCCACAGAGAGATGTCACAACGGGGAATGCTCCCTCTCTTGTGTGAGGGAGCCAGGGTTCAATGGGGTGATTCCTCCCAGTTCCTAATTCATACCTGCCAGTGAACTGGGGACTGAGTGAAAGCATGTGCCTTCTTTCAGGCTACTGTGGACAAGTTCCTAATTTTAAAGTTTATTCTCACAGAGTGACGAAGAGCTGGGATTGGTAACTCATGACCCAAGATCGAGAGTCACACACTCCTCCAACTGAGCCAGTCAGCCCCCCCCCAATCTTTTAATTTTTAAAAATGAGAGCAGAAGATTTAGTAAAAGAGGATTTAATGGGCAAAAATGATCATGAGGACAACTTTAATTGAAAAAAAGGGGAAAACTTTCAAAGAACTGTTTAATTATGCCAGTGTATGGAGGCAATTTTGTATTAATAGAAGTGGACTGGGCCAGGCAGCCATGCCATATACCCAACATAACATAACCGGAGCCAGACAGAAAATGCAATCTGCCTGAAGTAAGTGAGTAACACACATTCATAACTGTGCTCACAAATAAAATTATTATTAATCAACACTAAGCCGGGATAGTATTTCCAATCTCATAAAAAGGCAATGGATGGAAATGTGAAGGGAGGGGTGCAGATATAAGGTCAAGACAAGGCATTCTGTCACATTCCCCAAAGGTCTCCAGCCCAGATCACTGACCACCTTAACTCTGTGTTAACTGGTCCTTGCTGCAGACTACATCCAATCCGTTGGTCTTACCTGGTAACTGTCCAGCCCTCTCTGCAGCTTAGTGGATCTGGCAGTGACGCAGCCAATGGAGACAGACAAGATGGCTTCGACCATGAGCGGCAGTGTCCCAGAATGCTGCACCGGTTTCACCGTGACTTGCACCCTCCGGGAATGACCCTGCAGAGGGGGGAGTGGGGGAGGACATGACACGCCAATGGGCGCCAGGAATGGGAAGGGCAAGGAATGGGGGAAGAGGATAAAGGAAGGGAAGAGAATCAGCGAATAAAGAAGCCCGTAATTAGAAAACTCCCAGGAACGGTGTGTAAGAGTGGGACAAAGAGAAAACACAAAACAAACAAAACCAGGCCTCGTACCTGTCTGAGTTGGAAGATGCCTCCTGTGTTGACATCTTTTGCCTGGTGAAGTTCCACTGCTGAGTACTCCCCTAGCTCATTCAATTCCAGTATGGAGATCCACATTTCTATTCTCCGTGTTACCTCATTCCACCTGCAAAAACACATTCCGATGGACAACAACGTCATTGCCCAGGGACGTTATGAGCAATAGGAATGAGCCACCATCCCCTGAGCACTTACTATGGGCTGGCATCGTGCTGTGATGTAGATTTGCTTATTCAACTCTGAAAACAACCTTATGTTGTACGTCTTTTCTCTTCACTTTATTGAGGTATAACGTATATTCAGTGAAATGTCCAGATTTTAAGCACAGTTTGATGCATTGTGAAAATGCACACACCTCTGTAACTACCCCACCATTTGCCTCTGAAAGTTTGCTCATGCCCCTTCTCATTCAATATCCACAGCATCCCACAGCGGCCATGTAACCATAAATTGTTCTGCTTGTTCTAGGAATTCATAGAAAGGGAATCATAGTAGGTACCCTTTTAGGTGTAGCTTTTTTGGTTCAGTGTAATGTTTTTGTGATTTATTCAAATGGATATCCATAGTCCTTTTCCTTGTTATCAGAGCTGAGTAATATTTGATTACATGACCAGTTGTACAATTTGTTTATCAAACGTTCTCACACATTTGGGTTGTTGGCACTTTGGGGATATTACAGAAAGAACTGCTATTAACACTTGTGAACAAGTCTGTTTACGGACTTATGTTTTCATTTTTCTTGGGGAAATACCTAGGAGTAGATTGCTAGGTCACAGAAGAGGCAAAGGATCAAATTTCCAAGAAGGTATCCTCCCGGGCAAGATGGCGGGGCAAATTTCCAAGAAAAGGAAGCCTGTGGCCGATGGCACCTTCAAAGCTCGACTGAACAAATTTCTTAGTCAGGAGCTGGCTGAGGGATAGCTATTCTGGAGCGGAGGTACGAGTTACAGGAACTGGGACAGAAATCATCATCTCGGCCACCAGGATGCACAAAGTTTTTAGTGAAAAGGACTGGTGGATCTGAGAACTGCCTACAGTGGCTCAGCAGAGGTGTGCCTACCCCAGGGCAGTGGATTATGCTAACAAGGTGGCCAGGGGATGTCTCTGTGTTATCACCCAGGCCAAGTCTCTGCGTGACCAGCTCCTAGGAGGCCTTGCTGTGTGGAGGGCCAAGAATGGTGCCCAACAATAGTGAGGTTGTCGTGTCTGGGAAACTTGGAGGACAGAGGGTTAAATCCAGCAAGTTTGCAGCTGGCCTGACGAGTCTCAGTGGGGACCCTGTTAATTCCTGCTTGGACAGGGTGTGCTGAGAATCAAAGTGAAGACCGTGCTTCCCTGGGACCCACGTGACAATCAGGCCCTAAGAAGTCTGTGCCTTGCCATGTGAGTACCGTGGACCCCAAAGATGAGCTACTGCCCACCACCTCCGTCGTGGAACATGGGAAGCCAGAGAGGCCTGCCATACCCCAGCCAGTTCCCACAGCACATCAGAGGCTCCTTGGCAGCCGGATCTGGAGTCTAAATATTGCTCTACAAAGACTTTTATAAAATCTTCTAAAAAGAAAAGAGGAAAATGTCCTCCTGGTTTTTTTTTTCCCCCTATAAGCTTTACAGCTTTATCTTTCACATGGAAGGTTCTGATCCTTCTCAAAATAAGTTTTGTGTATTGTGAAGCCAAAATCAAGGTTGGTTTTGTGCCTCCGCAGGTAGGTGGCTGTTTCAGTCCTATTTGTTGAAAAGCCCTTCCTTCCCCATTGAACATCCTCAATGCCTGCTAGTTCCTTTTCTCGTTCCCATTGCACCAAGGAGGAGACAGGCCCGGGGACCCCTACTCTTACACTCAACCTAGTGCCCGTCGTGACCCTGCGTCAGCTCAGCCAAGCACACACCTGTCGTGCAACGTTCTCGTCTTCGCGTGAAGAGAGTCGACTTCCCAGACGGAGCTGCCGTTCCCAGCACAGCGGTGGCCCCACACCTCAATGGCCAGGGCTCCGTCGGACAGGAACTCTAGGAGCTCCTCTGTCACGGTCACCACGTAGTCCTGGGCAAGTGGGGAGCAAGGGAAGAGCAACATGAATCACGCACAGGGCAATGTGTGACATTTCCGCTTTACCTTTCAATCGTGTAGAGATCCCCTTTGGAGGTGGTTAGTCCAATCCCAACCTGAGAATACCACCCGGAATACCAGCTCTTCATACTAGCGAGGCGGAAGGGATTGAATGCAACGCCCTTCTTTAATCAGGGTGCACAATGGAGAAAGCGTCCTGTCCCGCCTCATGTGCTTGTGAGGGGCAGCACTGATCCGCGGTCCCTGCACCTGGTTCCTTCTTGGTTCTGCAGGACCACTCAGACCTCCCACCGCCGTAGGCTAATCAGCACATCATAAAACAAGAACGTCTGATTGCTCCTTGCTATGGCTTGGGAGACTGAGAATATAATTAAATTTCCTATGATTATCTTCATGATTCTGCGCTCTTGCTCCGAAACTCCCCCGCTCCAGCTCCTCGTCCTAAAACGCAGACAGAGGAGCGTGAGGAAATGATGCTGAGTGGACTGAGCAGTACAGAGCTCACCCTGAACAAAGTGGCAGGCGAGGGGCCAGCTGAGCTTCCTTCCAGCAGCAGCCTACTGAAGTCTCCGGTGGAGACAGCTCTGCAGATCTTGTTGCTGGAAAGAACTGTGTTATATTGATTTAACATTCTACTATGTACCTTCTTCTATATTTTATATATAGATAACTAGAATGTACTTAAAATTCAGGCCTCCTCCTTCTACAGGAACAGCTTTATGGATCCAAAGAAAGATGGGGGCGATTTAAGAGAGTATGCAGACTACAGTCACCACAAAATACTTCATAAAGATTGTGAGAAACAGACTTGGTGAATATAAGTGAAAGAAACAAAACAAAAGTGGACTATTTGTTTTCAGAAAAAGAAAGACCTGACAGTCTTTACCTATGTGAAATTTGACAGGTGTAAGGCCAGAAAGAAAAAACACAGTTTCCAAAGGAAGGGGTTTGGAGTATCTGTTAAGGATTGTGCAAGGAAAAACAAAATTACAACAGAAGGTAGCGTTTGTCTGTCAGAAACAACCTGTGGGCAAGTCTGATGTGAAAACCAGGAAGGGCGGCTGATGGTCACACGACAGGGCCAACCAACGGTCACCAAAAATTTACCTTGTCCACTGACATTTTCTTTAAAAACTCATATGGCACATTAGAATGCAATGATTGGAGTGCTATTCTGTAGTCCAAAGAATGAAAAGAGGTTCACGTATATTAAAAGGTATAATTCTACAATATACATAATGTGACCACATTATTTGTAAAAAACTTTCTAAAGATGTTATGCATGCATGACAGGAAGGGACTGTATCTATGCCCATTGCTGTGTGAACATACACTGACCTCACAAAGATATAAGTTGTAGGGCACAGAAAATAGTTTATCTAAATGTATACAAACTGTCACTCGCCGTTACACCTCTGGGGTCTAAGACTTCAGGTAGAGGCCTTTCAGATTTTATTTTAAATACTTCCCTTCTGAACTGGTACTTAAGTACATTTTGAGGTTAAAAAGCGCAACAAACATATTACATTTATTAAACATTCTTACGGGAGACCTTCTAAGTTATAAGGAGAGTTCTGAATGGCGCCTAGGTCCACTGCCTCCCACGTAGCTCATTTTGTAAAGGGGCCATACCTTAGAGTGAGAGAAGGTCACGGTGTACTGGGCGTCCCTGGACTGAGGGGAGGGCACCTCGGGGTCCACCACTGGGGCCGCCACTGTAGATTCACACTGGTCCCAGAATGTGTATTGACAGAAGACAAAATTTGAGAGGTTTAAGGGCAGCCCAGTTGCCTCTTTAATTTTTACCTAAAGAGATATAAAAAAAATGCTATATAATTCTGATAAAGAAAAGATTACCCTAAGTATGCTTATTTCAAGTACTTCTATTTTAAGAATCAGCGATGAAATACGTAAATTGGTTATCTGTTTGACATCTGAAAACATTTGACACATGAAGGGTTCCACTTATAATTGGTCTATACCAGGACCGTAACTACAGCACGTGAGCCTGGCAACAAACACACACATCCTCTCAAATTCTCCTAGTGGCTGAGTTTCTGACACCGATGCAACCTTTACTGCAAAATCACGATTCACTGAACCACATACACTTCCTGCATGCCAAAGGCACATGGACTTCTAAAATTTCATCAACTGGCATCAGAAAGTGTGCTCTACTTCTGGAAAAAGCACTGCCCGCCGTTGTATTTATGGTCAGAAAGCTGAACATTTACTACGCTCTAAGAAACACTCCCAAGATTTTCTGTCAAACTGCTTTAGATGAACACGGTCGCTTATCGGCACCTGCCTATCCCTTCCTCTCACCCGGCACGTCAGTTTCCGGACTCGGTGAATGACCTCCCCACTGCTGTCCACGACTTCAAGGCTCCCGCCTTCGCTGGAGTTCTCGGAGGAGTCATCGTCCACCACGCGCTCCGGGATGGCCCCTGTCACTCGCATCACTTCTACATGGAGACGCCCAGCAACCTGCGGCAGGGACCAGAGCGCCTGTGGGTTAATAGGCATCCTGGGCACAAGCCTGACCTAAGACAGAGAGCATGCTCCCAGATCCCCGGGCTACTGAGCAGCCTCCGGGCTACTGCTGGGCCAGCTCCGGTGACGGGAAACTCACCCCTTCCACAACCACTCCGTTCCATCACCTGCACCTGCAATCACCCCGCCTGACTTGGAGCCAAATTTGCCTCTCTGCCTCTTGCCTTCTGGACTCATCTTCGTTCTCATCTGTCTTTAGAGGGAGTCCATGAACAGAGTAAAGGCAGCTATCATATTCTACCCGGAGTGGTTTATTTTCCATGTTCATATATATTCATTTATTTACTCCTCTGATCAAATACCTGCCCCATGGGAATACCAAGACAAAGAGTACAGAGATCGTGCAGGCTGGGATGGGTTAAATTGATCCAGGAACCAACTGTGTGCCAGGAAATGCACTAAGAACTACATTTACAACAGTAAACTAAAAGACATGGTCACCAGGCTCCTGGAGTGTCTACTGTCTTGGGAGCAGAGAATGGGTATGTGACTCACACCGGGGCTGGGAGCAGGGTGGAGGCAGGCTCCACGGAGGAATGAGACCCATCCCAGGAGGGATGACAAATGCAAGGACAAAGTTATAAGGAAATCGTTCCTTTAAAACTGTCCCCACTCCCCAAAAGGCTTAGCATGTCCTCAACACCCTGGTGGTCCTCTGGATAGGTGCTAGTGCCCCTCTTATGGCTGGGTGCCCAGAACTGAATTAAAGGACAAGAATTATCCTGCACTTGGCATCCTCACAGTGCTGTAACTGGCCAAGTGATCTTTCATAACAAGGGTTCAGGTTGCGGTGGCTGGAGCTGTGAAGGTGACACGTTCTGGCAGTGCTGCTGTTGTCTGAAATAGGAAGGCTCCTTTTTAAAGGTAGTCAGACCCAACTTTCACTGGCAGCAGAGACCTGAGAAATTAGTCAATGGTCTTGGACGAGAGAGACCAATATGGAGGAATCAGAGGAGGGGGAATGGGAGAAATCAGTCTGAAGACAACAGTTCTCAAGCTTTTTTCGATGGTTTTTGAGACTCTAATACATTTTTAACATAATTTCAGAGGGATGAATGGAACACTCAAAGCCCTGCCCAGACCCTGGCTTAAGAACCCCCAACTAAGGACTGAGTCACTGGATTCCTTTGCCACAGGAGCTGTGCCCATTTTTCACATGGGAAAGAGCGACCCCAGCCCACTGGTCTTCTAGAGCAGGAGCAGAACGTCCCAGGGGGGCTGCCACACGCAGAATGTGAGCTGTGCACGTACACACCACAACTGGGAACCTGGGCTCTGTTTTCTGGTTCACTTTGGGCAGAATGGCATCCCGCTTGCAGCCTGCCCTAAGGATCCCAAAAGATAGCTAAGTATTTCAAGTCTGCACGTTATGTAGGGCAAGCTATGGAAGAAGATCCTACTAAATTTAAAATAAAAACATCAGTTGATGAAATAGATAAAAATCAAAAAAGTTTGAACTTGAATATTTTCTAAAATGTCTTAGGCCTACATAAGGTTAATACATGTAAATAACTGAAATGTGAAGTATTTTGTTTTCTTTTGTTTTTTAGAAGAGGTTAAGCTTGTTTTCCTTGAATACTTTAGATTTCAAAATAATGCTCCCAAGTTGTATCTCGTGAAAACCACGTAGGGGCCAGGAAGGAATTTGAGTATATTAAAAATGTAAGAGATTAATGGAGATGAATATAGGGACAGAGCTGAATCTGGTTTCCAAAAGATTTCTAATTTGATTAAAACAAAGAAAAAAACTTGTGAACCATAAAGAAAAAAAAATTGTTATTAATTATCTTACATTATAATCTTAAAAAACCATGATTTAATTTTGAGTTTCTATTGATATGAGCAAAGAATGTGATCCTGACTATTCACCCTAGTTTCTTGATCTACCTCAAGAGCATAACTTAAATTGGACACACACACACACACACACACACACACACACACACACACACTCCCCGCCCCCCCCAGCCCCCCGCAACTGTTTCCTCCAAGGATGGCTTGTCCTTACCTCCCCCTGCTGGCTGATGATAGGAACTGCATACTGAAGTTTCACATCATAAAAGAGACACTCCAAGAACACATTAGCCACACCAATTAGGTTGTGATTCTCTTGGGCTTCATAGAAAGGGTCACCTCGTTTCCCATAGAGACGCTTTGCCTGACAGGTGAGGGGGGCAGTGGGGGAGGTGAGTAGGAAACAAAACACCAACTTGGATAATATAATTTAAAACTAGCACTTAAAAATGTTTTAAAAGAGAAAGCATTTATCCAAAGAAATTAAAAAGAAGCAGAATTACAACCATGTCGCAAAAATGAAACAAAGGTAGCACATGGGAGGGGCCTGACAGCTGGGGGGTCCACTGTGGGGGTCCATGATGTCCGCGTGGAGAGCTCTTCCTTAGTTACTGCCTCTCTTCCCTATCACACCCCACGTGCAGCCTTTTTCATTCCATTCCCTGTGCTCTGCCTCATTTCCTTCACCGAGCCTTCTTTTTCATTACTAATACCCCCCAAAAATGGATTGTGCTTCCTACAATTATTCTTTGTAATCTCCCCAGCCCTGATCACAGCTGGGGGAGCATGAACACATGCTAAGGAGTACGAAAGCCAAGCTGGCTCCATCCACGTGGCTTTGTCACAACACTGACCAAACAGCACGGAGTCGCTTGGCTCTACCTCATTGCATTTGAAATGCAGCAAAAACCCTGCCAACTACGGATATGTCACGTGTTCTCTTCA
Organism: Ailuropoda melanoleuca; assembly: GCF_002007445.2. Classification (NCBI taxonomy): domain Eukaryota; kingdom Metazoa; phylum Chordata; class Mammalia; order Carnivora; family Ursidae; genus Ailuropoda; species Ailuropoda melanoleuca. The sequence continues at coordinate 9,255,359 of NC_048222.1, read as the reverse complement.
TTTAGTTCCTGTCCATGTGGGCATCGCATGTTCTATGATGGATTCAACTTAGGACCCCTTGTCAAGGTCACTTCTAGGTTACTTTTCTAATACCAGTGCCCAAAGTACGACCGCAGAGAGTCACCGCCACACGTGTGTGTGTGTGTGTGTTCTGACACTGATATCACTCACACCCTGTGCTTTCAACATGGTCAAATCTCCTTCACGTTTTCTCTCTTTTACCTCAGGGATTTTTTCCTTCCATTCTTGATAAAGGTCTCTCATGTCAATTAATTTATTCTCTAGCTTCTCAATGGTCCAAACTTGGGTGCTCTTTCCTTTCCTCCTCACTTGAATAGCTGGCTCGCTCACGATGGCACCTCTCTGCAGAGTGAAGGAGAAACAAAAACACACAATAAACCAAACGAGCATTGGTACGGCTTTTTGGATTGTTAAAGCAATAGATGTTATCGTCAAGTAGCAAGTTTGAAAAAGACACATAATGTATACAGGAAGAAGATGAAATTCTACCACCTAGGGAACAGTCTGACTTATTTTCAACTAAAATGCAGAAAGATGAATGAAATTTTCTGTCTATACCCACGCACGTGTTTTTTATTTTTATCAAAAGCAGAACCAAACAAAACTATAATCTCCTATCCTGATCTTCTCTCCACAGCTTTTGTATTATGATCACCTTCTTGTGTTGCCAAATGCTCCTCACAGACATGATTTTTTTTTCTTTTTTAAAAGATTTTACTTACTTATTTAAGAGAGAGAGAGAGTGTGTGTGAGCAGGGGGAAGAGGGAGAAGCAGACTCCCTGCTGAGCAGGGAGCTGGACGCAGAGGCTCGATCCCAGGACGTTGGGATTATGACCTAAGCCGAAGTCAGATGCTTAACCAACCAAGCCATCCAGGCGCCCCTCATAGACGTGATTTTTAATGGCAACACAGAAACCTATTATACGGATATACAACTCATCTGACAAATTATTATGTTGTTCAACATCATGGCAATTTCAAATTTTTGCTCCTATAAAGGCCATTATGATAAGCATCCTTGTACAAAAAGCACATGATCCTTACAAACACTTCTATGACCGTGGACTTAAGATAAATTTCTCAAAGAACTGCCTGGTTGAAGGACTAAAATGCAGAAAGATTAATGAAATACTCCCTGACTCATTTCTAGTTTGCTTGCTGGAGGGAGACATAGATGGATGAAAAATTCTTTTCCTTTGCAGTTTCTCCTTAAAGGAAAAAAAAAATCTTCAGGTTGAAATGATGGTAAACGTCCCAATGACTGCAAAGAGTTGTTCCATGTACAAAAGAAAGGTATTATACAAGTCTTCCTTTCTTGTAGAATCCCCTCTTAAAAACGGTACTATAACAAAACATATACCTATTCCCCATTCCAGAAAGGACCATTCATAGGAAAGAGAAAAGCAAGAGGAATTACTTATATATACTTCTAATTTCAACATATCTGAGGGCACATATACTCCAGGGGGGTCTACAGAGGAAATAAATACTCTGGCTCACACCAAGATCTCCTCATGGATGTTCTTTTGGATGTCAGCTGTGTATTCTAACCTATAGTACATAAGTTGTGCATTTTGCTCTCATTTTCTTTAAAAACACTCTTACCTTCCTGTTGGCGCTGAGGTTTGCAGCAGGGATTTGCAGAGTCACTTGGTAGTCAGTGAGCTTACTCATTTCCTCGGCTAAGAAGTTTGCCTCCCTTACCAAGGTATTAGCTTTCACGAGCTGCTCGCGCAGCTTTGCCAGGCTCTGACGGAAGAGCTCATCCCTGCGGGGTAGCGAAAAAGGAAATGAGAAAATCTGAAAGAAAAGGAAACTGTCATCCTGGCTCTAAGTGAGTCATATTATTAGAAAGTGATAGAAACTCCTTTCAGGAGAGCATTTTCAACCGTGTATTTGTTTAGTGTTTCCCTCCTCCCACAAGGATACTGAGGACTCACTGGTCACCACAGACGAGGATTAAAACAGGTGAAAGGACTTGACTAAAAACTGTATTTTAAATCCTCTAACTTTTGAAAACAGCTAGATTTTGATATAATGCTGCCAAAACACCAATAAAGGAATTCTTGAGGGAAAAGAACTGATTATGATTTGTTGTGTGCTACCGGGGCCGGGGGAAGGGGAGTAGGGCAGGGGAGAGAAATCTGGAGTCCATAAGGAGAAAGTGTTTCACACTTTCTTCAGCTGGTAAAAGGCAGAAGTGGGGACTTCTTTCGGCAGCAGGAATTCAACTTTTTCAACTCCACACAATAGTACTTGCTGGTGAGACCTTCCCTAATGTCGTTGAGTATAGGTCAGAACCCTATTACATGTTCTCCCAACCCCACATCTTCTGTCTCAGCAGCATCTGTCCTAGTTAGAATCTCTCATTTATTTGTATAATTATTTGAGCTGCAGGCATGCCAGGGTGAGAACCAGGTCTTTTTTTGTTTGTCATTACACCTAATTCCTGGACAAGTGTGTGCCCCACTGTGGATACCCCAAAACTACCCAGTGAATGAAAGGAAGAGTACTTCTGGGTTCCACATACGCATCTGGACTCAAAGGTAACCCAGGCTAACAGACTGGTTATCTAGCCTTACCCAGCTTCTCTCTTCTACCATTTACACACCTCCTGCCCTCACTTCACAGGACAATGAGGGGCTTGGAACACCCAATCTCTACTCCTTTCTCATCACCTTAAAAGTGACACAGGAGGCAGATTGCAAAGATGTTAACATAAAGTTAACCTAAACTATAAGACACGTGGATCCTGTCTGCCTGGTTTTTCTAAATGATATCACCATTTTTTTTTCAGTTACTCGAACTTGACTTCTTCCAGCCAGCTCCATCTTTTCTCTTTTCCACAACATACAGAAAAAAAGCCTTGTTGATTCTAACCCTAACCCTAACCCTTTGAAATATCTCCTAAGTCTTTCTCTCTCTCTATTGTTTTCATAGTCCCTGATTCCTGGTTCCCAACCCCACCCCAACCTCACAGCCCCCAGGTTCTTCCTCTTCCCTCCCAGATAGTCACCTAAACCCCTGTCTGTCTCAGGTCAGTCCTCAGTTCAAAACCTCCTCTTCACCCTACAGAACAGCTTTGGACTTAGCTTTCTCTCTTCTTCTCTAAGTCACCATGCAGACCAAACAAAACAGCTCTCATGTGATCCCCCAAACACACCTTTCCTCTTCTCCACGGCTTCCTATTTGGCTGTACCAACCTGCCCGTTCAAAATGCCTCCCACCTCTTGTCTGCTCGTCCATTTGCCGCCCTTCAAACTCACTTGAAATCCTTCCTTCTCCATGAACTTGCTGCAGAAGGCTCCAAAGCACAGGGTCCCACCCTCTACTAACCACCACGGCCCTTCCTGTGCTCCCTGCCCAGCCACATGTACATTCATCACTTCCGTAATTCCACACCCTCGATATTCACAGAGCACCTACCGAAGACACCACTGTTCTCGGCTCTGGGGACCCTTCAGTGAATGAAGTGGATTCCCTGCCCCTGGAAGATATTCTTCAGATCAGGGATGAATGACAAAGGGATAATTATGCAACTGCAACACTTCCTATTGTTGGATGAAATGGTTTTCTAATTTACTATTATGATGTGCTTTTCACATATTTGTATCTTGCTCTACGCTACACGTAAGTGTCCAGAAAGAAGAATCAACATCTCTCGTTTTCTTTGGAATTCTCACTAGCTCTGAAATATACTTGATTTCCAGCCCCTCAACATTTACTTAGGTATGAGTCCCTCAATATTTCACAAGCCATCCACATTTATTTAGATAAGAGTTCCGGCTTCTAATGTAACAACCCATCATTAGTGACATCTTAATTTTATCCAGTGACTCTGGTGAAATCAATATTGTAACCATTCTCCTCTCCTTGGACGACATCCCCAAAATATCATCCTGGCTAGTCTCCTTCTTTTTCAGAACTTGAGCCTCAAAGAAAATCAATTTGGAATTAAGGTAAGTGGAAAAGAAAAATTTTAACACTTGACTGAAAAATACTATCATTAAAAACAATCCACTTTTTCTGTTGCAACTTTTTTTTGTCTTTTACCATCTTAAGACACAGAGAAGTAATTAGGGAGACTAAACAGAAAGGCATCAGTGGGTCCAATCACAACAATTACTTTCAAGCCCGCTGTTGCTTAGAGGAAAGCCACCATCTCACAGTAAATGCGGCGAAGGCAGCTCTGCAGAAAGAGCACTATCTGATAACCCTTGCCTCTTTTACCCAGGCACAGAAAAAGATAGAGTAATGTGTTACAAAGAGGATAAATCTTCATACTTCAGTATCCAGACATGAGCGGGCAGCTCCTGGGGAAAATGCCACTGACTCTTTTCTCTTAATTTAGAACAATCAAGTGCATTACTATGGCAAGTGTGTTGTGCAGGGTCAGCCTCCCTTTTCTCCCTCTTCTCCCAGGGGTCATCTTCCCTGAATGTGGCTCTGGTTTAAGTATCTTGTTGCTTGTGAGAGATGCAGTGTGGCTGCACGAATCAGAGTACTGGCCCTGGAGTCAGACGGCCATGGCTTTGATCCCACGGCCCCAATGTGCCAGCTAAGTGACTCCGGGAGGCAGGGTGTCAGTTTGCATCAAAAGTCTTAGTATTTTTCCTACACTCTGTCCTGGCAATTCTACTTCTAGGAATCTGTAATAAGAAGATAAATAATGGGGCACCTCAGTGGCTCAGTCAGTTAAGCATCTGCCTTCGGCTCAGGTCATAATCCCAGGGTCCTGGGATCAAGTCCTCCAACAGGCTCCCAGCTCAATGGGGAGCCTGCTTCTCCCTCTCCTCCCTGCTCATGATCTCTCTCGCTGTCTCTGTCTCTCTCAAATAAATAAAATCTTAAAAAAAAAAAGATAAATAATGATGTTCACAGTAATTTGTGCACAAGGTTTCTCTTTGCAGCATTATTTATAAAAGAAAAAATTTTAGTAAGAACTATATATCCATCAGTGTGAAATTAGTTCAAGGAATTATTCTTTGTCATAAAAGGAATTCGGCCTCTAATATAATATAGTAGTGGTTGTTTAGCAACAATGAAAATGTTCACAAATAAATGTTTTTCTTTTTAAATAAATCTTTTATTTATTTATTTAATTTTATTTATTTATTTAACAGAGAGAGACAGCCAGCGAGAAAGGGAATACAAACAGGGGGAGTGGGAGAGGAAGAAGCAGGCTCCCAGCAGAGGAGCCTGATGTGGGGCTCGATCTCAGGACTCTGGGATCATGCCCTGAGCCAAAGGCAGACACTTAATGACTGAGCCACCCAGGCGCCCCACAAATAAATGTTAAGTGCAAAAAGTATATTGCAAAAGAATGACTTTGGGGGCATCATTCAACCCCTCAGCCTGTGTCCTCAAGTGTGAAATAGGGCTGCAAATGATCAAACAGAGTAGCAGTTGTGAAGATGAGATGAATATATGTAAAGCACTGGTGCCTGCACCATGCTCTGTAATCGCCAAATGCTACTTTCGTTACTGCTATAGGACCTGTAAGGGGACTGCAGGCAGAGCTGGGTTCAAACGCTGGCCTTCTCACTGGCCAGGCGGGTGACTGAGGAGGGTATGCAAAGTGAGCGCCCTCTCTATGGGGGGACTGAACCGCCCCAACTGCCCAGTGCTGCTGGGACTGTTACGTCAGCACCGTGCCTCGACTGCGGTAAGAACACGAGAGAATCCAGAAGTGACGTCCTCACAGCTGATGCTTCTCCCACCACTACCTCAGTTCTGAGATAAATACTTTAAAGCCGTAAATTCGGAAAATTCACATTTAGCAGACTTCATAATATTACAGTTGTATTTAGAGAGACTCCAAAGTAAGAGAAATTTAAAGATGAAGAATGCTTTTATGCAACAGAGGTATTCAAACTTTCTCTATTTCAATACCTACCGGTGGTATTGTCACTTGGTGCTATTTTTACCGAACGGTAAGGGGGCAGGGGTGGGGTGGTCTTTAAGAACTAACATTACAGTGAACATACTGAGGACAGACAGCATCTCTGAAAGGAAAAGGCAACTGCTTACAACCCAGATAGGGGACCAAGATTTCTCTCCTTGCTAAGTGGATCCCCCTTCCACATGCCTCCCTCAAAGCCTCCAGGCCCTGGAGCTCTGACTCTGGGTCCCCAGGGTCCCATTCTTACCTCTCCTCTGCCCACTGGGTCACCTTCTGCTGAGCTGTCTGGCTGCTGTAGGCCAGGCGGTCGGGGCTGCTGCTCGGGGGCTGCCGCTCTGGGGACAGCTGCTGGCGGAGCTGCTCCAGCTCCCTCTCGTACATGAGCCGCTGCTCCTCCAGGGCACTCCTCTTTTCCTCCAGGTACTGTTTCTCCAGCACCTGAACCACATTTTGCACTGGGTCTGGTGAGCCAAGAGACAAGGCAAGGTGTCTTCCGTGGTGCCTATGACAGGGCAGCCCGCGCGGGTGCTTCTTCCAGCAAGAATCATCTCCCTGCTCAGAATCTAGCCCTTCCAGACTTCTCTGAGCAGCCTAGGAGCCCCACCAGATGAAATCCTCCCAACTGCCTTTTAACTAACATTTCAGATAAATGTCTTAATGCAAACATTCCCCGCATCTACTGTGATCAATTTGATGAGCTCACCCTCATGTTTAGATGACATATTGAGGGGATGGGCTCCTACCCATTAAGAAAAACTTCATGAAATCTAAGACAGCTTCAAAGACAGAGCCACATAAGATTTCATTTTTACGGCAGTCAATTTCTATGCCCATTTAGCATCAGTTTTAGTACACGGCAAAGGGTTTATATTTCTGATTTTAACCACAAATCTTATTACTCCTGAGTTTCTATCATGGGGGAAGAAACTTCTAGATCATAGCACATGTTTGAAAATATTAAGCGTATGGTCTAGTAATTTCTCAGGTGCTGACATCCAAGAGGCCAACTCACTTGCAAAAAGAAAAGGAAAGCAGAAAAAAGGGGGAGGGGGAAGGGATGAATTCACTTGTAAAAACAAAAGGCTGTTTCTGACTTATTGCTTTTGCAGATGGAGAGTCACCAACACATATGTGAACAAGGATAGAAATAACGTTGTCCAAAGGGGCTATGACCACGGCCAGCGGTGGTTGTGTAGGTAGGGGTCACTGGCTGAGGCCAGACATTAGCTTGGCAATGACTGCTGACCTGGATGCTGGGGAGAAAGAAGGCACTGACCATATGTCCACAGGAGAAAGTTACCGACATCTCTAAGTGAGTAGACTGCAAGGAAACAATATGTCAGACTATCCGGAGGGCAAATAAGAAAACCACCATCTCAGGAAATATCTCCTTGAAGCACCTGAGATGGGCAGGAGAGGCATTCATATTCTCAGACTGGCCTGGAACTCACACCTTTGCCTGTTATTCAAATAGGGCTTTGCTATTTGTGTTCTATTCCCACAGACTGACTCTCAGTTTAATTTCCAGGACAAAGTGGGAAACGAAGAGGAGGAGACAAATTTTTCTATCATCCAATGATGGTTCCTGACTGACCTTTCCAGAAGACCCTATCTATCAATCTGTGGAATAGCCATGTAAATTATACTAATCTATGTAAGCAATAAGAGAAAGGGATAGTATATTAGCTTAAAAAAAACAAGGTTAAATTATACAAAGCAAAAAGTAGAGAGCAATTTTTTAAAAATCACTAGATATCTACACAGAGTACAGGTGAGTTGTTTTAATAAAAAAGGACAACCACATGACAATATGAATTCTACTAGCTACTGGCTTCCACTCAGGCAGAGGCACTGCTCCCTTTCCATGCATTATCTCATGAAAGCCTTGCAACATAACTGAGGGTCGATATAGTCCCGTTTTTAAGATGCTGACCTAAGATCACAGAGCTAATAAGCGACAGAGCCAGGTTCTGAACTCAGATCAGAGTCAACTATCTGAGGTCGGACATCAATGCTGTAATAAACTGATACAGTACTCTTATCTCCAATGTTTTGCTCGGAATTAGTGCTCTGTTAGAGAGTAGATATTTTTAAAAAATACTGTTCTTTGTGGATATAAAATTCTAAAATTCAGCATTTTTTCAAAATAGAAATAGCTTTCTTCACAGGGTCCTGACAGGGAGTCCCTAAAATATACTACCTGAAACTCTGATAGAAAATGAACTCCTAAAAAATACCGAACTCTTCAACACAGACAGACCGTGGCGAGGGAAGACCTTTCCCGTAGAGTAAGACATCCATTACTCTAAAGCATTAGAACTTCTGACCTCGCCCTGTACATTTATGAAAAATATATGAATAATATGGTGAAGGAGACTGAAGAAATTTTACATGTAAGGGCTAGAGAAGAAAAGTTGTCTCAATTTTTTTAAAATGCATTTCTCAAACAGTACATACTTTTTCCCTTTTAGGCTCTAGGTTTTAAAAAAGGAAGGACAGGGTCTTCACCATCCATTTATAGATGCACCCCTCCCCTGAGCCTGCCAGCGTACAGCCCGGTAAGCCTTGCCCCAGGGCCCTGTGACAAAGCCCGGGTTGAGATACAGGGGCTAAGATTTCTGTCTATCTTTCCTTTTTTGAACCTCCTATCTCAACACCAATCTTTCTCTGAGACATATCTGATGGTATCGTCTCTTCCACGAGCCAGTTTCAAGCCTTTATCACTAGACAGTATGTTTATAAATAGATCATCGTACTCAGCAGGTCGATCTATGATACGGCCTAGGACAGAAGCCAAAGACTATTTAGCCTGCTCTCAACAAACCAACCATCAAAAAATTGTACAGTTTCTTTTTCTCCCTATCATTTTCTTACCCTCTTGAATGAAGGGTTTTAAAACTCAGTGAGCCTGGAGCCTAAGGCCAAGATACCCAAGAGGGAGGTGTTTTAGGAAGAGAGAAAGGACCACATTTATTATGGCATAGCATGTTCTCTCTTTGTTAGTTTATTCTTTATCTGGTATGTAACTATGAAATATGCTTAGACTTATTTATCTGTCCCGAGAATGGAAAAGAGAGGGGATCAGTAGTAGAGGCTGGAGGGCACTGATGTGATAAATAGTCAGTATGCATTCACACCCAGGTGCCCAATGCACTAAATTGAAGGGAAGTAAATCCTTTGGGAAAAACAAAAAACAACTTTTAATCCCAGATGGACTAAGCTCAATGACTCTTCACCAGCCCCTTAATTGCTCTTTACTTTAGAGCTACCACTGACTCTATGAAAACAGAGAGGTGCCTCATTTTTAGTCTGAACCTTCGAAAAGAACACGTTATCGTCGAGAGATTCTAGGTTTGCTTCTACTCTTAATGCCAATGAATTGGGCTTTAGATCACTATTCAGGGATTTGAAAATACATCATCCTAGTCTATGACTGGGACGATGCAGGTCAGTCGATATCTGCAAGTACAGAGTCCTGGACTGCTGAGCTCCCAGCGGTCATCCAGCCATTAGGAACAGGAGCAATAATGCCAGTTAACACTTCTGTGCTGGTGGAAGTGTAGGGAAAGGACAGCTACCAGAGTTTAACCAATGGGAAGGCAATGAATGGGGCTGGGACACGGGCAGGAAGGAGTCACGACTTAAAAGGCACACTCCTCAATCAGGAGTACAGAGTGCTACTGTCAGGCAGAAAACTCCCGCTTCTTCCCAGTCATGTTAGTTCGATTTTGCCAAAGCAGAAGCACAAGCATCAGTCAGCAGCACTGCTAACAACCAGTCAAGCCGCCCCATGCGAAGGCCAATCAGTCAAAACCTTTATCCCAGTGTTTGTGGAGGAGCTTCGTCTGAAACCACATGAGAGGGAAGAGAATCTTCAAATAGGACCACCAGGGGGATGACCACCAGGCAGACAGGCTTATGATCGGGAAGCCACCTAGCAGTAGAGGTGAATTCCATGAAGGCTATCAGGCCGAGTTTTGGCAGAGTCAGAACACACCAGAGGGGAGCCCCACTTGCGCGGGGAATTGGGTAAAGGGTGGGGAGGGGGAAACACTACTTTGAAATAGATAAAATCAACACTGGGGAACAAGGCTTGATCTGGAAGACAAATGGATAACTCATGTTAATACCATGAGCCAGGCCACCAGTGACTAATTGGTTTGGCTAAGAGGACTGGAGTAATTAACAAACACCAAATACTCATCGATTATTCAGGGCTTTAATATAAATATGATAAGAACATGGTGACTGAATAAAATTAGAAGTCTGTGATGTGGGACGTTGATAATTAAACTGATACCACTTGGATACTCTGCCATTAGACGACAGAGACATCTAGAATTCTGGAATCTCATGTAAAGAAAGGAGGTGCTTCCAACAGGCGTTCCTGCACCTGGGGTTTGGAGCTCACACCCTCCTGTCACACCCTGTATCCATTCAGGCTCCCAAAAATTACTCACAGGAGACTTGTTGCTCAGGCACGTCGTAAAATGGCCCATTAATGTGATCCTGATGTCTGAACATCACTTTGGAATGTCTTTTGGGATTCCTCCCAACTGGGTGAGCAAGAAGCGGAGTGGACTGCAGCCTGATTTCTAGTTATGGTCCAGCCTGTGGGGCAGTGTCCAAAGCCCCAGCACCTAACCTGCACCCCTAATCTCACTGATGTTCTTCTCTGCTGTTGTTCCATAGTCTTTATATTAAATACATCACACTTGTTTTCCCATCTAGCCTTTTCTTCATACTTCATTTTTATAACTGAAAAGAGGTTTAACCTTGGGGTTAAAAATCCAGAGAGATACAAAGGTCAACATCTTTATTCCTGCAATTGGAATCCCCAATTTGATGTGCCAGAGATGTGTGACTGACATTCTCCAGCCATGCTCACATTCTTCTCAGACAGGCTGACTCAAAGATAGAGTGCAAAAGTCAGTGTTTCAGGGGAGCGCTCTCCCTACACTGTGTCAGGCAGAGGCTCCCGGAGGTCCTCCCTGGTTCAAGGTTGGGATCCTTAGGTATTCAAAGAACTCCTGATCGGGAAAGTGAGATAAGACAAAGTCCAAAAACAAACTTTCTCAGGTGCTCCTGAATGTAGCCTCAACTATATTTCCCTGTCAAATAGTTCTGGTCCCAGAAATGGTGCCTTGTGCTTCGCAGTAGAGGAACTTTCCTGTCCTGCTTCTAGTCGCCAGGCAAAAGCTTAGCGACGACAGACGGAGAGATGGAAGGGAAACTGCAGATTTATAAAACAGCCGTCAAGGAAAGAATGTAGTGTGGATTTTATTGAATGCATGTAAGTGTGTATGAAGAAATAAAGTCTTACCTTTTAGATATAGAGGGGAAGAATTTTAATACAAACACTGAAAACTTTCCGGAAAGAGGGATCTAGAAATGCTTTAAGGAGAATCTCTTCCTTAAAAATCTGAGACAGGCTGGTGTGAAAGTCAAGCAAAGAACCTATAAAGCCCTTCTTTGTAGGATCATTTTTGTAAAAGCTACCTGGGCTTACTAAGTAAGCCTCTTTGGTGGTATAATTTCCAACTGAGTTTTTAGCAAAATATTGTGACCTTTACGTCTCCATTAGATTCCATTTGAAAGTCCCGGGTTCGATTTTTGTGCTCTGAAGGATTAAAAAATGACAAACTCAGTAACGGGAAATGTGAAGAGGAATTCCACCATAATCTTTCTGTACTCGAGGACTGTGGAAACGTTACCATAACTGACTTGGGAACCAGGGGTCTCAAAACAGGGACCATTCACTTCCTATTTATATTTGAGGGAGCAGATCAGGCCCTGGAATATTTTCATTAGTCCCTCCCTCAATGGCATCTGTAAGAAATTAGCAATTCTGGGACTCCTGGATGGCTCAGTCCATTAAGCATCTGCCTTTGGCTCAGGTCATGATCCGGGGTTCCTGGGATGGAGCCCCGTGTTCCTGCTCAGCAGGGAGTCTGCTTCTCCTTCTGCGCCCTCCTGCCCCCCCGCTCATGCTCTCTCTCACACAAATAAATAAAATCTTAAAAAAAAAAAAAAAAGGAAATTCACAACTTTATGTGTCTTAATTTCAGAGTGACACCTTCTCTTTACGCAAGTGAGATAGGAACTGCCAAAGACGGAGGGATCCGGAAGTAAGGTCTTACCGTTACTATTCAGGGTTTTCATGATAACTTCCATCTGTGCAAATTCATAGTTATAGTCTGGTTCTGAGGAAGCTTCACTGGCTGCGTCCAGGTCATGCTCTGGTGGGCCTGCCTCCTTTTCAAAGTCTTTCAACCAATCTCGCCGTTTCCTCTTAGGTAAATTAATTCTGTGGGGTTTACCATCGTTAGAGAAAATTGACTTGTTTTATACTCCGATAACAGAAAAAAAATGAAAATATTAGGAAGCACAAAGATGTTACCTAAAAAAGTGGTTATTTCCCCACAGGATTCGATCGCCGTGCCACAGCTGGGTGGTGCTGCACACGAGGGTGCCATTTACACAGGACCTGAAGGAACACCAGGGAATACGTCAGCTCCATGGGAAAGAGCACAACACTCACCCCCAGCAGCCAAAGAGATAAATGGGGCAGTTTCTCTTAACAGACGTATTCTGCTAATTCCTAAAGAAGGAATAATAGAATTGTAACCACTATCAAAATACGTGATTGAAGCCATGATGATCAAGGGCCCCAATACCCCTCGAAGATAGACAACTAGGCATGATGCGATCCTGATGGAAATACACACAAGAATGCCTATGGAATACTCTTGTCCAAATATGGGCTGAACCTGTTTCAAGCTTTTATATCTAAACACCAATTCAGGAAATGCAGAAGGCGGTGGAAGATGCTACATGGGATGCTGCATGGGATGCACTGAGCAAAATGCTGACTGTGGGAAACCACCAGGTGTCTTCAACAAATAAAATGCAAGGAAAAGGTGGGGGGGGAGGAATAGAGGGAGGAGGAACCTGTAGGCTAAAAGAGATGTAACAGCCAATGACAATGGTTAAATCTTACTTGATCCTGATTTCAAGAAACAGCTGAAAAGGAACATTTGTGATGCTACTGGGGAAATCTGAACACTGGCTCAATATATGCCAATTAGTAAGGAACTATTTCTAACTACTTTAGGTCTAATGGTATTGAGGCAATGTTCAAGAATCCTTGTCTCTTAGACACACAAGCTGAGATATTTATGGATACCAAGTTATCTATGAAATTTGCTTTAAAATAACCCAGGAGGGAGGGAGGGGGGAGATGTGGAGGGTGTATAAATAAAAACAAAACTGTCTGTGAAGTGTTCATTTCTGAAGCTGGATGATGGATATATGGGGGTTCATTATACTCTTCTTTCTACTTCACACGTTTGAAGTTCTCCATCATAAAAACTTGGGGAAAACATAAAAAGAATACCAGGTTTAAATCCTAAATAGCTATAACCAAACTGTAAAAAGATAAACAATCAGAGATGGGGGAAACCACTCTGAGTCCTTGCTATACCGCCTGTATCACGCCGTAGCTGGCGTGCACCGTGTCTCTGGGCGCGTGCTGGCCTATGCATCTGTGATTTGTCTCAAGCAAATCCTGGAGCCCGACTCTTCCCTACCCTGCAGCTTTGCTACAGCTTACTGGCTACAAGGGGCTATGAATTCAGGGGCTGTGAACAACTCACTATAACAGATCTCATAGAATTTCCTGCCAACTGGAAGATCTCATCAATGGATTCCTTAACAAAGTTAAAGCCCTGTCACTGTGACTTTTCTTAGGGGGGAGAGGAAAAGTCCTCCAGAATTTTTAGTGCCAATAAATGTAGTCTCCTTATAAATGCCCCCTTCATTTAAAAAAAGAGATTTTGCTGGTATTAAAAAAAATCAGGAGGATAATTAACTAACTAAAGTTTAATTGGCTAAAGAACTGTCAGGTGAAGTTTGATGGAGAAAAATAATGATTATTCTTGAGTTTTAGTTTTTCAATTAGTTACTTTTTCTCATAGAATCTCATTATCTGGCTACTAATCTTTACAGGACTCTCTAGCTCAGTTACACAATAAGAACTCACCCATGAAACTCACCCTCTGTGGTGATAATATTTCAAGTTTAAGGACTACATTTTTAGTGATAAAAATACCCTGGAAATGCCATCTCTGATGTTTTTCATCTGTCATACATAAACATGATAAAACTTCGGTGCGTATCTTTTACACTAACATGCTGCCTTTATTCTTGCCGATGAAAATGAGTCTCAGCACTAACTCAAGCTTCAAAGGTCTGTGCCCATCTATTTGGAATTACAGACTAATTCAGTCATCTGCAGAAAGTGGAAAATGAGATCAGAATATATATGTATATCTATATCTATACAAATACACATATTTTTGCCAAAAGGATAATGAGGAGTTGTTTTTTTGGGGGGGGGAAATTTTTAATAGAGTACTTACCTCTTCTACCAAAAACAAACATTCATTAGTCAGTTTTCAAGGAAAATATTTGCCCAGTTTATTAAGGTATCTAAATAATACATCCAGGTGTATAGATAAGATAGATGGATATCTAGACATACCTAATATATCTATAATCTAGCATCTAGGAACAGCAGTATGAGAAAGAGAAATGTGTCACTCAATGTCCTTTATTATTTTAAACACTGAATTATTATTTAAAAATTCAGTTCCTCATTTTTATTAGCCATATTTCGATACCCAAGGGCACCATCTCACTAGTGGCTACCGAAATGGTCTTAGCAGGTATAGAACCCTCCCATTATCTCAGAAAGTTCTACTGGGTAGTGTTATTCTAGAATAAAACTAAAAACAGTTCCAAAGAAAACAAGAGGAATATAATAAGCTTTGCCTTTTTTATTTATTGCTAACTTTTGTGATCATATGTATCTTTAGGGACCCTCTACAGGTGTGGGTGTGCATGCATACACATGTGCACACACACACACACTTCTGAACACACATATAAACATCCCTTTGCCATTTATAGTATGCTCTTATACAATAATATAAAGAAATAGTTATGGAAATTGCCTGCTTTGGTAATGTACCCAAGCCAAGTAATTAACATAAAAAAGTAATTTTTATGCTTTACATATTTACATATGTAAATTTACATATGCCTGGGGTTCTTGTTAAGAAGCAAACACAAAATGTGTTTGCAACAATTTATGTCCCCTCACCCAGGCCACGAGACTGCTACAGAGAACCCCCTGCTGAAGGAATCACTTGCTGCTCTAGGAAGCAAAGTTGTCAGCAGATATGACCAACGGGTGGGCTGAAGCCCCAACAACTTCAGAGATAGAATTTTCAAACAAAGACCATAAAATAAGTAAAAATTTAATTATTAAAGGCACAAGAGTGGAGTATAAACAAGACTTTACCAATACAGACCAGGACTACCGAAAAAAGGACTTTCTAAATTTCTACAAATGAAAAACAAACACTGAAATAAAAACTCAATACGATGGTAAGCAGCAGGTAAGATGTGACTAAAGAGAGAATGAACGGGTGGACTCAAAGACAGATCTGAAGGCACTGTGACTCTCTCTTAACCCCGTGTTCCTCTCTCGCTCTGTCTCCAATCCCATGTCTGTCTTCACCACAATGATTCTCAGCCCACTTCCCCGCTTTCCATTCTCTCCTCCTTGCATTTGTTCCTTCTATACCCACAANGCACTGTGACTCTCTCTTAACCCCGTGTTCCTCTCTCGCTCTGTCTCCAATCCCATGTCTGTCTTCACAATGATTCTCAGCCCACTTCCCCGCTTTCCATTCTCTCCTCCTTGCATTTGTTCCTTCTATACCCACAACTCCATGGTTCCTAAACATCCCAAGGTTGCTAGTGTCTTCCTAACTGCTACATCCAACAGAAGTTTTTTAACCTCTATTTTGACCTCTTCTTCCTTACAATTTTCTCCTCCCTTGGCTTCCATCATTGTATCTTTGCGTCTATGACTCCCTTGTCTCCAGGCTCCTCACAGACCATCCCTAAAACACTGGTTTACTCCTTCCACTACACACTCTGGATTCACTTTTAAGACAGACAGCACCACTAATGGCCGATTCTATGTTGTGAGTGTAACTTACATTCCTAAGTCCAATGTCCAACTGGACACATCCACACTAATACTCCAAAGACACCTCAACTTCACAGGATCCCAACCTGAATTCATTACCACTCATAACCCATCATCCTCCAAGACTGTCCTTCCTCTTGTATTCCTTATTTCAGCTTAGGATCTCCACTGTTTATCTAGTCTCCCAAGACAGAACCCTGTAACTGCTGCTGACTTCACCTTCTCTTTTACTGACTCCCCATCCTGTCCCCAAGCACATCACTAAAGCTGGCTGACTCTCAAATCATTCTCAAATACATTCTGTTCTTCACTTCTTCTGCCACTTGCTGTGTTCCCATGACAATATCATAATAATATCCTAACAGAGCTCTCTTCCTCCAGTCCTGCAACCCCACACATTTCCATAGTGATCAGATCTGCAAGAAGCAGCACTTATCATCCCATATAATCACTGTTGCTTCTATACATTCTCCTCTACCAGGCTTTGAGTCCCTACACTTGGGCATTCACTGCACAGAGCCTGAAGCAAAGAATCCTGAATAAATGCACTGCTACCCCTGGGGGTAGGAAAGGAGGAGACTGGGCAGGGCGAGGCAAAGAGCAGAAACAAAAAACGTGGCACTGGAACTGGATATGAGGAAATTTGCTGATTAAAGTTATTTTTAGATACAGTGTGAAAAGAGAGTATGATCCAATTATATTGTATACTTTAAATATATGCAATTTTGTTAATTAAAAGCCAGAGTATTAAAAAAATCAAGAGTTTCTGATACAGGGAATACAGCATAAGGGAGAAGGCAACTTGAACTTGGAATAAGTAAAAATTAAGGAATAGCATCATTTCACCATTAGATATCTTAACAATTATATCACTATAACACAAGACCTACAAACTTTCATGAATCATGTATGCCATTATTGACAGTCTCAGTCTGTTACCACTTAGAAATTGATATGGCCAATATTAATAGAATAATTTGAAATGAGTGTAAGGTTTTCCTTTAAAATGAGTATTCTGGTCACAATGTTTGTGTGTTAAAGAATATTGTGATAGGACTTCGTATAAACTTTATACTTGATTGTAAAGTAGTTCAAGACAGTATTTAACAGAAATTCAAAAGTAAATATACTATCCTATCAGTTCTCAAATTTGTACATATTATAGCCTGGTTTAGGAATTTTTCATACAATGGAGTTATCTGATTAACTGCTTTCTATACAATGTATTAGACTGAGTAACAACTAACTTTATTCGTTATTTTTATGTATCAGGGGCGCCTGGGTGGCTCCATTGGTTAAGCGTCTGCCTATGGCTCAGGTCATGACCCCAGGGTCCTGGGATCAAGCCCTGCATGGGCTCCCAGGTCAGTGGGGAGTCTGCTTCACCCCCTCCCCCTGCTCCTCCCCCTCTCCCCCTGCTCCTGCTTCCTAGCTCTCTCTCTCTCAAATAAATAAATAAAATCTTAAAAAATAGATATTTGTACGTGTTAGGCCCTGAGCCAAGTGATTTCTGTTTTCCTATTTTTAGCCCTATGTTTCACATGAGGAAACTGAAGTTTAGACAAGAGTGTCTTATCTAAGATAACCCAGCCAGTCCAGGCAGAATCAGCCACCCCAAGGCTGGTACTCTAAATACAGCTCCCTACAATTGGAAAGAATGACCCCAAGCACCCAATGAAGTCTTAACTCTGATATAACTGAGCCAACAGACAGAAAGGGACAGCCTACTCCTTCTGAAAATCAGGCTCACAGCTACGTGAAGTGGACTTTCCCTTCTCTTACCTTGCATTTTCTTTCGGAGTAAGAGTAATATCGCCATCAGATGCAATATCTATCTCACAGTGCTCCGGCTGAATTCCTATCCCGAACAGCTGGATGTCCTGTGAGGTGTCTGCACCCACCCTGGTATGGTCCTAGTAACAGATTGTGAAAGAAAGGGAAAGTAACTCAACACATACTTACCACCTTCAATGAATAACCCAACGGCATCTGCATGACAATATCAAACGAATCAGATGGGAGAGGCAAGATAGCTGGAGCGTTACAAGTCAAAAGCATACCTTAGTACACTACTACATTTTAAAAATATTTAAACAGTATGAAGAAAAAAACACCAACCAACAGTGATAAAATATCGTTTTACAANCAACAGTGATAAAATATTGTTTTACAATATAAGGAAACTGGACTTGGCAGGAGACTACCTTGAGTTCTGATATTAACTTGACAGCTTACTATTTATGTGACCGTGGGCAAGCCACTTCACAGTCTGAGCCTTGGTTTCTTTCTTTCTTTCTTTTTTTTTTTGGAAAACCAGGACAATATCATCAATTTGGTCTATTTAGTAGGACTCTTTCAAGGATCACCTGAGTTGATGAAAATAGCTTTATAAATTCAAGAACCACTAATAGTAGTTTCATGGAAAATCGTATGATAAAAGTGGGGCCCCTGCGTCGTTCAGCTGGTTAAGCGTCTCCTTTTGGCTCAGGTCATAATCTCAGGCTCCCTGCTCATTGGGGAGTCTGCTTCTCCCTCTGACCCTCCCCCTGCTCATGTTCTCTCTGTCTTGCTCTCAAATAAAAACCTTAAAAAAATAAAAATAAAATGATAAAAGTAGCTGAGTTTTAAATACCAATATTACAGAGTACTGAAGGCTGAGGGTTACAGAATGTACAGATGACCATGATTTCAAGTACCTCAAACCCCAGACATATGAGGACTGTCACTCCCACAATGCAGTCCACTGCTTATCCCTTTGTTTTCTATCGCTCTAAAAATCCTTGAATCGCCATGATAGTAATATTTCCCTATTCAACAGAAAGACTTGGTCTTTCAAAATTAGGACTTTGGACACAATTCCTTATGCCTTAACCGTGTCCTAAATGAACAGATCTTAATTCCATCAGTGGACTCTCAGTAAGTCAGGGGCTATTTGCACCAGATTTATGTCTCTGGAAAAAGGAGAATAAAAAGGGTAATGGAAAACTCCGGCTCCTTTCTTCGATTCTAGCTTATTTCCCATTGCCTTCTTCTGTTCACTCAAGGCAGATCAGAATCCTTAACTAGGCACCTGTTTAACTTTTGGCAAGTGGGCAGTACCTCTGCATTTAGAGATTCAGGTGTGTGGACAGTTGGACAAGCTGCCTTCAAGTCTCCAGCTCTCCAATCCTTGACAGTTATTTAAATACCGCCACATATATGTATATCCTACCATAACTCAGGAATTGTGTGCGTGTATGTGTGTGTGTACATATTAGAAATGCCCCCACGAACAGGAAGGATGGCAGACTCGGACAAGAAATCCAAGTGGCGATGACATATACTCTTGCTGAGGTGTCAGAGTCTCACGGTGGTAACAGAGGCTGAGAGTGACACTGGTGCTGGGGACAAGAGGACACCCTGGAAAACTCTATCTCGGTGAACCTTCTGCGGCCCCTCTTCTGTTCCCTTTGGCCAGCCATGGTTCTAGCCATCTGGCCTAGACGACATGGTCATGGTGGAAATGCAGATTCAGAGACAAGAGGGAAGAAGTAGCTCATCTACTTTTACACGAATTCCAGAACCGTTACACACTTTCCTCCTAGGATCATGACTCTCGTCAAAGTTTATCAGTATTTTGATTTTTTAGGTGTTTTGCTACGCTTCTTGGCATCAATTAAAAATGATGCTCGATGCACTGAATGATTATAATCATGATAATAACAAAAAATAGCAACATTTATTGAGCACTTACAATGTTGCTAAGTGCCTTCTAGTATCAAACTTGCCCTAGGGGTTAGGGATGAAAACAATTAGTAAAACAAGACTTATAAACACATTGTTAACAGTACAACTCCACCATCACCAATGAATAGACAGTTCAGATTCCTGGCTTTGACTCCTTCCTGCCTGTTTGTCTCAATCTCTTACTGATTACCTTTTTAATTAGATACACTGATAGATAGCCTGGTACACGAGTGCTCAAAAAATAATATCTATTACCCTTCCCGCCCCCCACAACCGCTTAATACTCTGACTACAGAGGGGTCAGAAACAAGTGGTATGAAGGAATGTGACCTTAGCAGCCCTAGGTCCACACCCAAGTAAGGCATGGGCAAGCATGTGACTTCAGCTTAGGCATTTGGCCTTCAGTTCAGTCCTATTACCTATTTCAAATGAGACAGTGCCTCACCCAGTAGCTTGCAACAAGCAACAGTTACTTAGAAGAGGGTGTATTTATTCAAGCTGGGTAAAACCAAGGAAAGATGGTAACAATGAGAAATGACCAATTTTGTTTCCTGCCAGGAACTAATATACATAAAAAAAATAAATAAAAGAAGATTTCTGAATTGTTCCTAATGTTTATCTGTCTTCCCTGACTTGAGGAAGAGAGGATATATAACCAACTAATCTGAAAACTGCAAGGCCTCACGGGCACATAGTTTACAATGTTAATAAAAGCAACACATTTGGGGCGTCTGGGTGGCTCAGTCGGTTAAGCGTCTGACTCTGGATTTCGGCTCAGGTCATGAGCTCAGGGTCCTGGACTGAGCCCTGCATCAGGCACTGCGCTCAGCAGGGAGTCGGCTCGATTCTCTCTCTCCCTCTCCTTCTGCTCCTCCTCCTACACTCCCTCTCTAAAAGGAATAAACAAATCTTTATAAAATGAAAAATAGAAAAATAAAATAATAAAAACAACACATCTGATTCTTCGGGTTTCCCACTGGAAGAGATTTACGGCCAAGGGCCAACTGACTGAAGCAAATAATGAGGCAATAGCAACCATGGACTCTTCCTTGTCTGCTTTCTCAGCTGGAGGGTGAGTTCCCGGGACAGAGTCTGGTATTACTCATGTCGTCTTCTCCATGCTTAGCATGCAGAAGATGCCAATCAACACAGAAATGCTGAATGGCACGGAGATGACCTAAAACTGCAAGCAAGGACACCCTTCCCCACTCCAGTAACACCAGCCAGGGACCTTCAGAAACAGGGAGCTCAGAGCTGCTCTTACCTCAGCCTGCGAGAGCTGCTCCTTCAGTTTCTCTACTTCCTCACGCAGTTCCCGGATGACTTTGGCGTTGGGGTCCTCATTCACGATGGCATGGTTAACAATCCTCTTGGCTCGATCTGCATATCGTAAGGTGGAGAGGGTCTCTTCATAGTTGTCTGCTGCTGGGCTAATGGTGGCTATCATAGAGGTCTGGCTGTTGCCTCCCAAATTGTCCTGCAAAATATTTCCAGTAGCATCTTAGGAAACGAGCCCCATTCTGCACACAACACGTGGGATGAGAGCTGAAAACATGCATGTGTGACATTCTCTGTGAAGACGGAAATGTGTTGTGGCAATGGGTTTGTATTTCACAAATAATTTTACGCCAAGATGTGGTTTCTCTATAGTCACAACAACAATGCCCGTCAAACAGCACTACTATGGGGTAAGAAGGGCAACAGAAGCACGTTTTCATTCTACATTCCTGGGAATTAGGATAACAGTACTGCTGGGGGGCTGGTGTGTATTTGGTTAGCTCTGCACACACCTTTCAGCTGCCAGCTCTGAAACTGGCAAGTTTTAGTTGGAAAAGAACACGAGAACAATGAATTACCTTAAGAAGCCAAGTGAGGACTGAATCTCGATAAGGCACAAATTTATTTTTACCCTTGCCAGCTGCCTGGTCAGCCAGCGATGATATAACCAACCCCAAGGTTGTGAGAGATCTGCCAAAAGAAAAAGAATTTTTAAATTAGCTTTATGAAGTATTTATATTGTTTCCATATAATAATAATCATTCTAGGGCATAAGCATAGAATAGGCAGAACAACAAGGCCCTAAAGTTGATATAATCAAGTGTACATTGATTTGTCAAGAAGCTGAGAAAAAGAAAAACAAAAAAGTAACTCCATTCATTTAAAAGAATGAATTCAGAATCCCCATAAGAATCTATTCTGTTCAGTCACAGGACCTGTGAGACAGACATTTCAGAACCTGGAAGCATACGTTTAAAAGATCACTCTAGAGAATTTTAATTGACTCCAAATATTACGTTGAAAGTCTGAACCATTTACTCTTGGGGGGCTAACCTGGACCATCTGGGCCCCTCATTTTGTGTTCCATCATAACCACGTCACTTGAAGAGAACCTTTCCCTGCGAGTTACAAGGTATATTCTGTTCATCTGTTAAAGCTGTCAAGCGTATTTCACAACTCAGTGTGGAGTTTGTACAGCCGTACAGAACAAAGACCTACCCAAGCAGAGGAGAGCATATGGCTACTCTTTCAACACCTGCTACACAAACTGGGATCTCCTGAGAGCTGCTTAGAAACACAGACTCTTGGAAGCCTCCTCAGGCCTACTGAGTCAGAACCCGTTAAAGATATTTCCAGGTGATTCAGAGGCACATTAAATTTTAAGAAGCCCTGGTTGAACAATAGCCAGGGTGATACATGGACTTAGCTGCCTAGGCCCATGTTCTCCACACCTGGAGAAAAGAGTGCCACAAAACAACAGATCTATGAAACTGAGGGATGAAGGACATCCTTGTGTCACAGTTAAGTACCAAGTGCACTTTTAAAAGGAAATCAACTGGATCCCAAATTTAGTAGCCAGAAAATAACAGCCTCAGGAGATCTTCCAGGAGTGCAAGGAAGCTTACAGGACATCACAAAGAGAAAATGGTTAAAAAATTAAATGTTACTACTTATTTATAATAACAAAAAAGAGCACAAATCAGCAAGTAACCAGAGTTTAGCATGAAAGACTAGATAGCTTTCTTTCTAATTTTAACAATAGACTTCCATGAAATGAGTTGAAAGAGAGCATGTTTCTCGCAAAACATGATCACTCAAAGGTGACTCATCTGAAAAGCCACTGAAATACAAAGGCAAACTCAGGAGGTAGAAAATGAGCCAGAATTTTAATAACAGCCATTCCTGCAAAGTGACATAAATATGTACAATATAATTGATAGATTCAGTTAAATCCACCCCAAAAGAAATGAAAACATATGCCCACACAAAAACTTGTACATGAATTTTCATAGCAGCATTATTCACAACAGCCACAATGTAGAAACTACCCAAGTGTCCTATCCATCAAATGATGAAGGGATGAATAAAATGTGGTACGTCCTCACAATGGAATATTATTCAGCCCTAAGAGAGGATTCTGATATAACCTAAAACATGGATAAACTCTGAAAAATTATGATAAGTGAAAGAAGCCAAACATCAAAGGCCAAAGTCCTGTGCTGAACAGTGTCTACCCAAAATTCATGTTCACCAGAACCTCAGATGAATTCTTATTTGAAATAGGGTCCCTGCCAATGTAATTAGTTAAGATGAGATCATACTGGCTTAAGGAGGGCTGTAATCCAACGACCGGTGCCTTATAAGAAGGCTATGTGAAGACACCCAGGCAACAGGGGAGGGGCCATGTGAAAACAGAGGCAGAGATGGGAACAACGTATCTACAAGCTTCAGTGATCACTATAAGGTAGGAGAGAGGCATGAAACAGATTTTCCCTCTGAGCCTCAAAAAGGAACAAACCCTGCCAATCCCTTAATTTTGGATTTCGGGCTTCAGAACTGTAAGGAAATAAATTTCTATTGTTGTAAGTCACCCAGTTTGTGGTAATCTGTTATAACACTGGGAAACTAACACAGCCACATATAGATTCCATTTATACGAAATACCCAGAACAGGTGAATCTATAGAGATGAAGGTAGTGGTTGTCCAGGGCTGGTGGTGGTATAAATGGGGAATGACCTGGATACAAGGTTACTTTGGGGATGATGAAAATGTTTTCAAATTAGACTGTGACAACGGTTATACATTCTGAAAATAATAAAGCTGCTAAACTGTACATTTTTTTAAAATGGTAAAGTATGCATATGTGAACTATTTCTTAATACAGTTGTTTTAAAAAATTCAAGTTCAATCACTCCATCACTCCTCTCAAAGGTAACAAACTCAAGAAAGAAAATGGTAAAAATAAATTATTTGGACTATGTCAAAATAAAAAGTTTTTGCACAGAGAAGGAAACAATCAATAAAACTAAAAGGCAACCTAGTGAATATGAGAAGATAGTTGCAAATGACATATCCAATAAGGAACTGAAATAATTCAACACCCAAAGACAAATAATCCAATTAAAAAATGGGCAAAAAAAAATGAAAAGATGTTTTTCCAAAGACACCCAGATGGCCAACAGACACATGAAAAGATGCTCAACATCAGTCATCATCACAGTGATGCAAACCAAAACTACAATGAGCTATCACCTCACACCTGTCAGAATGGCTAAAAATCAAGAGGCAAGTGAGGATGTGGAGAAAAAAGAACCCTCTTGCACAGCTGGTGGGAATGCAAGCTGGTGCAACCACTGTGGAAAACAGTAGGGAGGTTCCTTAAAAAATTAAAAATAGAACTACCCTACTATCCAGTAATCACACCAATGGATATTTATCCCAAAAATACTAACTCAAAGGGATATATGAACCCCTATGTTTACTGCAGTGTTATTTACAATCACCAAATTATGGAAGCAGCCCAAGTGTCCATCAACAGATGACTAGATAAAGAGAATATATACACAATGGAATATTACTCAACCATAAAAAGGAATGAAATCCTGCCAATTCCAACAACATGGATATAGCTAGAGAGTATAAAGCTAAGCAAAATAAGTCAGTTCGAGAAAGATGAATACCATATGACTTCACTCATATGTGGAATTTAAGAAACAAAACAAGCAAAGGGAAGAAAAGAGAGAGAGGGAAACAGACAAACCAATAAACTCTGAACTCTAGAGAACTAATTGATGGTCACAAGAGGGGGGAAGGGGGATGGGAATTAACGAGTATACTTATGATGATGAAATAAAATTAAATTTAAAAAGAAAGAAAATGGGATATGATAAATATGAAATAGAAGAAAACAGGAATTCAGCATAAGGCAAAACCACATTTCTGCTTTAATAAAGAATATAGGGCATTTTTCACATTTTGCAACAACTGAAATAAAATTTTCAGTTGAAAACAATTCTTTTAACTATATGTTTTTAATACTTAAATACAGCAGAAAGTACTTTAATTCATACAGACTATATAGAGCTCCGAGACTCCAAGGTCAATCTCAGCAATTCTAAAGTGAACAGAGACCTCATAGGCGAATGCGTTTTGGGGTTGTCATGTATTTTTCATCGAGTCAAGATTTGACCCTGTCCGGTGGCAACCGCTCCTATTTTCTAATTTGATGATATCAGGAGTAAAAAGGGAATGTTCCTGTCACTCCTAAACAACGACACAAAAGAGTAAATGAGCAATTTGAGAGGAAAAAGAGAAAGGGTAGCACCTGAACGCTGTGTCAACATATCCCGTCAGCACGTACAGCACGTGAGCAGCCGCCGCGGAGGGGCGGGGCTGGGCAGACATAGTCACGTGGCTCCGTTTCGTGTGTACTTTACTCTGTAACTTAACCAGTTAGGGAAGCATATCACTAGTGGAAGCCTTTTACTTGCTAGTGTGCGCACATTCGAAACAACTCTATCTCAACCTGACGTTCCCTTGAAGCAAACAAACAAACAAACAAACAAAAAAAAACTGCAGGGTGAGGGGACTCCCACAATGGGTGAGAGGTAACCAGGTCACCCAGTGACCAGGGAGCCCCTGCCACCCCTCCCTGCTACCTTCCATCTGGGAGCAATGATGTAGGGGCTTGTGGAATCTCAAAAACTGTACTGTGAAAACTGAATAACGGGTTTATGTATTTTCATGGTAATTTTATTCCGAGGGAGTTTAAGAATACAACGAAATCACAGATTATGGTCCTGCTAGCGCTGTCTTCTCATACTGGAGGCAAAAGGGCAGCTCACAGGGTTCCAGGACAGGGTGGAGCCGTTTGACAATTTTAGGGGCTGAAAAAATTGCTCCAGGAATCTTTCTAATTCTACCAAAGTACAGCTTCTTCCCTGAACCTAAGGGAGGTGGAGATAGTAAGGAAGCTTCTAGCCTTTCGGTAAATTCTTGGGTTGGGGCGGTTGGGCAGGGAGTAAATGGGGAGAGGCTGAGAGGAGAGGACAGAAGGATCAGGCTAGGGGATAACATGAACAGACAGCCATGTTTTAAGATAGAAATTTTTAAGATCTACCTACTGTAACAGCAGAGAATTTGAGATTAAGAAAAAAGTAAACAAAACTAGGAGGATCAAAAACGAAATAAAAGCAGCTCCAATAAATAAAATCAATTAGAAAAACAGGGTCCTAACTGTTTTTGTTTTTCCTTTTCTGCACCTTCCTCCATCTTCCAGAGTTTCCCTGGAAACCCTAACCACCAGATTCCTTCCCTCAGGAGTGGATATGATGTGATGTGAGTTATGTACACTCACATCAATGGATTTCAAATATATGATTTTACCTATTTTTTCTCATGATCTTTTTCTAAGGTCCTAAGTGCAGTAGTTATTCAACTTTGCTAGAGTTACCTGTGTATGTATCTCTCTACCTCTTTCTACTTAAGGTTGTGATTGCTTTGAGAGCTGACGCCATTCTACATCACACTATTACTGTGCCTGGCTTACAGAAAGCAGTCAGTCAATATCTCTGCTGAGTAAAACTGAGTCTAGAATATACTGAAGAATAGAACATGGATCCCTTTCTCAAAAGGACTGATTCGATGCTGGCTTTGGTACTCTCTGTGGAAGTTGACCCAGTATCCCTTCTGCCTTTCTTATTTGCTAACAGAACCCTGATTTTTCTGGGAAGCTTATGCTGGACTAAAAACTCCACTTTTCAGAGTCCTCTGCAGCTCTGGGAAGCCATGAAACACAGCTCTGGCCAATGAGATGCAGGATGACATTACTGGGTGGGGCTTCCAAGAAAGCTATTGTTCTGGTAGAAAAGGTACATATTCCATAGACATAAGCCAGAAGCCAGTGGTCCTTTGCCCTTCCTTTCCCCCTCCTGTGTGGAACACAGATAAGGCTACAATGCCTGGAATGATAGAGTCATCTCGAGGTCATGAGGACAACGTGAACACACACTGTGGTTTGTCAACCTGGGTGTCTGACAGCATTTTTGAGGTGCTATACCAGCCTCTGGACTTCTTGTTAAGTGTCAAAAAGAAATCCATCATTTGGTTGTCATTATAGCTGCTGCTTACAGCAGGATGCAATCCTTGGCTTTTAAGGAATTAGCTGAAAGATGATGAAGTTAGTGGACTTGAGTCAGTACTTTTCCCCAGTAAGTCTCCACTCTTAACAGTAAAGGAGAAATGCAAAGAGTATGTGTGGCAAAACAGGGGCAAGCTCAATCCCTTCCCATGGCAGGAGAGGAAGGATAGCTGTGACCCTGCAGAACAGGCCTCGTCCCACCCCCCATCGGTTTCCAGGCCGATGTGAGCCTTTCAAGGCTAGCAAAGTGCGTCTAACAAGTACCATTCCAGCCTCATTTCCGTTTCAAGTGCCAAGGTGAAATCAAGTATACACGAACATTTCCAAAAATAAGTTCTTCTGAATATTTGTTCTGAGATTTCAATAGATGTAATACCTAGAATTCTGTTATCAAAAAAGTTCAGGGAGTAAGTTAAAGTTATATGGGATTTGTGAATCTCCGAAGGGAGATTTTTTTTAAGCAGACTTTCTCAAAATTATTTGTCCAAGGATCCTTTTCCTCCCAGAGCCACTCAAGGAACTAGTATTTCCCAAAAGTGCTTTGAGAAACACTGAAGTCACAAGGTCACGTGCCCCCAAACATGTGGCTAACTGCCTCCCAAGGAGATTTCTGCTCTGCCCTTTGTGGGTCTCTTGTGTTAAATGCAAAGATGTTTACTCAGAATTTCTTCCCCAAGTACTTGGACCCTGTGATGCATAAGTGGTAAAGTGATAAGGATCCCCAATGGCCCTTGAATAATGGACAGAACCAGGCCATTTTTACTCTCCCCACGTACAAGTTCATGTTTGGTTACGCAGGCAATACCCATTTAAGTGAGATTTCTGAGGAGAAATGATTAAGAGTCATGGGAAATACTCAAAAAGAAGAAAAGGAGGATTGAGTCACATGGCACATTAGAAATACTATGCTTATAATTTACTGCACTGTAACATAAATTACTTGACAGAATCCTAAAAATAACATATATTTGTATAGAACAGATGCGTAGTAGAATCCATTCAGGGAAATGGTTAGTATATACTTTATTATCAACCACAGTGATTGAAACGGAACTGAGACCGGGAATGATACTCATTAAATGAACACTGCTTGCACTTAATAACTGGCCGTTGCTGAGACTAAGATGGAACCATTTTCAACATTCCCAGGGGTTTTGGCCAGCATCCCATGATCTGAATGAGCGCTCCGAGAAGCTAGCCCACTGGACTTGGGTAGCAGGGGACAAACCTCCTCACTCCACCCTCAACAGACAGGTGGAGCAACAGACTGAGTTTTCAGATGTATTCCCCTGCGAGGGCGGTCTACAGACCTATTCCTCCCACGCCCTGAGCAGGCCCCAGTGGTGCAGCCACACCGGGCCTTAGCTCTCCAAATGAAGGAATAATGTGTGCTTTAAAGCTCTTAAGAGCTTAAGGACAGATGAAGCTCCTAAATCCACAGCCCATTAAACAGACACTAATGTCTGTGTGAAGTCCCTGACAGGTCTGCTTAAGAGGATTACTAATGTTCCATCAAAAGAAGCCAGAATAGGAGGCCGAGAGAAAGCTTAGGAAACATGTCAGAGATTTCTTTAATTTTAGCACTCAACGGGGCACTGACTTGGAGGCTTAAAAAGCCATTTGTGGAGCTATCAGGCAGCCCTTTCCATTTATTATTTATTTTACCTGGTTAGCACACACTTACACAGAGCTTACTACATGCTGGGCACTGCTCTAAGATGCACTTACTAACAGTAACTAATTTAATCCCCAAAGTAGCCCTGTTCACAGGGCTGTTTCGTCAGCCATGTTTTACAGGTGACAAAACTGAGGCACACAAAGGTCGGGCAGCTAGTTTCTGCAATGAAGAAATTTCAGGATCTCCCCTGGGAAGCCTTCCATGAACCCTCCAGCCGTGTTGTCCCTGTGTTCTCACTTCATCCTCTGGGTAAGCTTCCACGGCACTTAATGTCGTCATACTACCCACTACCCCTCAATCCTTCCCCATTGGATCTGGGCCTTCCCAAGGCCAGGGTCCCAGCTACTCCTCCCCGTGCTCTTAGGCAGTTAGTGCTCAACACATATTGGCCACATGGATCAAAAAAGTGCAGGTGCACACCTCTTGTCTGAAATCCTCGGGGCCACCTGGGTGTGGAAATGCAGAATAGTTTGAATTTTAGGAAGTGCAGTGCATACATTATACATGACCACGGGTAGATCTGGGAGAGCAGGCTGTAATAAAATCCATTTGCATTTCTACAGCTAAACTTACAAATGGCCATGCTAAATGAGTAAACAAAGACTATAAAAGCAGATAAAGTCTAGAGACAGCCTCACGAGAGTTCAGGGGAGGCTCTAGCAACCAGGTAAGCTGTGAAGAGAAAAAGAAAAGCGCTTGGTTTTCAGAGGATTCCAGATTTTGGAATGGCAGGTAAGGGATGGAGGGCCAATTTCCATAATGGTCTCTAAGACAGCTGAGCAGATGTCAGGGCACCATGTAAGGCGAGAGGATGTCCCGTTCATGCAGTTGCTACGTCCCCATGACCACAGTGAGAACCTGGAGGACACCTGCTGGAGATCTGGGTCCAGAGTGGGCTCTTGGGGCACATGCACCTACTCGGGGAGACCAGAGACGTGTGTGAGGTAAAGAAAACAGCCCTGGACTAAGGCACAGTAGAAAAGGTTCAGAGGCAGCTTCACTTCCTTTGAGCCAATTTTTTTGGGAAAAGCATAAGACCAACTCAGCAAAGCTGGTCCACAGGCTGGTAAGGTATCATAAAAACAAACAAACAAACAAACAAAAAAAACTTCCATGATTCAATGTTAGCTTATGTAGGATTTCTCAGCGTTGTCTGGTCCAAAAAAAAAAAAAAATCCTCCTTCCTTTCACTTTTTCAAATGAAGTGACCTCCTGTTGTCCTAAACTATGTGCTCCTCGAGGGCAACCATCATGCTGTGACCAATAACCACAAACACGCTGGCTTAACACAACGCAAAGCTATTACAGCTATTATCTAACAGTTGTGGAAGGCCAGGAGTCCAGGACGTGTCTCACTGGGCTAAGAAGGTGTCAGCAGGGCTGTGCTCCTTCGGGAGGCCGTGGGGGGCAGACTGCTACTCCCAGAGGCCACCCACATTCCTTGGCTCATGGTTGCTTCCTTCCCCGTCAAACAAGAAATGGAAAATGAAGACTTTCTCACCCCACATCACTGTGACGGATTCTAACCCTCCTACCTCCCTCTTTCGCTTTTCAGGAGCTTTGTTTTCATAGCAGGCTCACCTGGACAATCTCCTCATCTCAAAATCTTAAACTAATCACATCTACCAAGTTCTCTGCCTTGCATGGTCACATATGCACAAGCTTTGGGAATTAGGATTAGAGCATATTTGGCGGGCGGGCGGGGCGGGGAGGGCAG